>NW_026562378.1:8612500-9005000 GCF_027474105.1 Poeciliopsis prolifica | reverse complement strand
TGAAATGTGGCCAAAAATATGAAATAAAACCTACAGTGAGCGTGATCCTACACGTAGCATCCACATAGTGAAATGTGGCGGCGGCAGTTTCATGTTGCATGGATGTTTTAAAGCATCAGAGACGGGGAACCTGGTGAGAGCTGGATGGACAATGGATGGAATGAAGCACGCCAATCTGGAAGAAAAGTTGCGAGTTGACGCAAAAAGTTTGAGACCAGTATGGAAGAGTAAAATCCAACTGAGAATCTGTGGCAAACAAAAACTAATTTTCATAGATGTTTGTAGAGAAATATTTCTTTTATTGTCTCTGAAGTCACAATAGAAGGTGGTTCTATAGGGTGTGAATATAGGTGTTTTTTTTGTGCCTATAAACTAGTTGAATTGACAACATGAAAGCATTACATTAACCTGCAGGCCTGCTATCCAGATCATCTCGTTTTTATGAATCTATTTTAACTCTAAAGGGAGTAGGTGTGCCATAATTGCTCCTTTTTTATGAATAGACAACGTGTAGAAAGTCAGTTTTGCTGCAGGCTCATGTATCGTCTGTCCTGCCATTGTCTGCGTAGTTATATTGGGTTTGGTTCTTCTGAGAAAAGACGATTTGCACCCTTTATCAACTCAAAGAATCTGGGAAGGCCTCCTTTCATCTTCTTTCTTCGGCAGATATTAGCGTCAACAGCAGGTGGAAACCAACTTTTAAAAAAATGTTTAGTAAGTGTGTAAATTTAAAATATTAATCTAAATCTGTTTTTTTTTTTATTTTATTTAGTTTGCCATAGCAATGTGACAACAAACCATGTCAGTGAAGGTTTAAAACTGAGACTAAAATATAAATTAAATCAAATACATAAAATAAAAATTAATTTCAATGAAGTTGAATCAATCCCTGTTTGACAAGGAATGGTAATTAAATTATACAACTATTTAACTAATCCAACATATAAATTGCTTTGATCCTACGTTAGCCATAAACATTTATACACGTGTCATTAATATTTCATACTGATCATAGTTTTACAGCTACAACATCTATGAATCAAGGCCGTGCATCACTGTTGACCTGTTAACCTGTCATCTATAAATATTTTGCTTTATACACTCTTTTGTTTTTAATAGAACTAGTGCTTAATAACTGTATCCATGTCACATTCACCCACAAATGTGCTACTCAAATCTAATTGTGATATTTAAACCTAGATGATTATTATATAGCATTCCAGCTGAATCATTCTCTTTGTGTTTTCTAAAGCATAGCTCAGCTGTTCCCCTCAAATCATAGGCTTTTATCGTTCCATTCATTATTTGTCTGGTTTTGAAATACTGTTGAAATACGGATGCATAAAGGGCATCGGATGTTGCCCTTTATGCATCCGTTAATTGCATAACAGGTTAATTGTATAACTCTGAGTCACATCAAATATGTGAATCGGGTCCTTTGCAAAACACAATTAAGTTAATAAAAATATTTGATGGATTTGACAGGTCCTCCTGATATCTGACCTTATGAACCGTTTTGTTATGCGTGTGCTGCTCCAATCATGCAGTGATTTCTGCCTATGAATGTGTTTCGTTTTCCTAAAATCTGCAACGCTCTTTGCTTGACTTCCAGCATATTTTACGGGCCTACCTATAGCCCAAAAAATTGTTGTCGTAAATCCTTTTTATGATTAGGGCTTAGCACATGACAGTAAAATAGAAGGAAAATTACACATCGCTGCCAACATTTTTATGTTCAAAAATCTGATGCATGCGTCATGGATTTGTAGACAGAACCGGTTTCCTCTAATACCTCCAATTAAATCAAGTGCAACCAGTCATCTTCAGACGTTGCTGATTTGAATGTCGGGTCCAGAAGAAAGAGCATGGCAAGATTACCCCACTGCTCCGTACATCATCTCTAAAAGTTGAACTGGTATTGTACAGCCAAGACTCCTAAGCTCACTGTCCAGACCAGAAGAGCATTATTCAGAGAAGCAGATGATAAGCAATCCTTAAAGCTGGAGGAGCTGCAGAGGTCCACAGCTCAGGTGGCAGAATCCATTGACAGGCCAAATTTTATTGGAGCACTCACTGTAATAGTGCAATTAATAGATTTAATTGTACTAAGGAGATAATTGCCCATTATCTCCTTATGGTGAGGTGAAACTGTTTGTACTCTCAGGTACAGACATGATAAAATCCTGTCTGTACCTGGATTTTATCATTTTTTGATTGCTTCATCTGGACTCGGTTTTCGTCTTTGCTTGCCCACACGCTGCCACAACTGACACAAATCCACAACTGCTGCACCTGAGACAGTTTTGTCATGAAAACATTGATACACAAACAGGATAAGAACCCCACAGTGGGTGTAGTTTAGCGTTAATCCAGAGCTGTGTGTCTTGGTTTCATCCTCAAATTGAAGCCCAGCGCTGAATGGTGCCTGACTCTCTCTGTTCTGTTCCAATTTGTGAATTATACGGCATTAAAATTTCCTATGTACAACTAATAATATCCTTATTTCTTACGGTTGGATAAATAAACTCTGGTCTGGTCTCACTGGGAATAAAAGAGCCTATGAGTGCAGACTATGGAGCAGCGGCGCAACATTTGAAATCTGGACATTATGGAAGCTTGACGAAAAAAAAAAGTTATCTTTGAAAGAAATATTATATTAACAGAATGCAAATTAAATATTGAATTAAATAATTAATTTGATCCACACAAAGCTCATTTAAAAGACATCAAGGTTTGTGGGGGTTTTTCTGTCATAATCTGGGAACATCATGTATATTATGTTTAACCAGAAAACCTTTGGATTGCACATTTTTCACAAATTGTTCATATCAAACAATTGGACAGTAACGAGTGCAATATATATATATATATATATATATATATATATATATATATAAATATATATATATATATATATATATATATATATATATATATATATATATATATATATATATATATATATATAAACGTGACAACTGAGAGTCCAAATGTCACATCCCCCCCAGCTTATGAAAACACTGCCATCCTCTGGCGAGCTCTACCCCCTGATGAACAAACGTCCTCCTCGACATTAAATCACGGCAAAAGAAACAAAGAAAAAAAATAAGAGGGGGAAAAAATGCGCAAAATTTGTGAAATTGTAGAGATCTAACAATTTGATGTATCTCAGACTCGTGCTGCTGCAGTAAATAAATAAATAAACAAACAAACAATCAAACACATATATAGATTAATCTCGATTGGTGTAGAATTTGTTCGGAATAGTCGATAGTTTGATTTTCTTTCAGCAGAGAAGGAGATCTCAGGTTGTCTCCAGCTGGACGCTTCTGGGTTGCACCAGAACCCCCCTCTCAACCCTCCCTCCCTGCACACAGCTCCCTCGTCAGGTCTCCCCGGGATCGGTGTTTTGCATCGCTCCTCGATTTGCATTTCTTCCTCAGATTTTCCGTGCGACGGGTTCCGCGGGCGCTTCTTCTTTTTCGATATATAAATATAAATATATTTATATGTACATATATATACGCGCGCCTCCATTTCCACAGCAGCATCCACACGCGCAAAGAGAGACGAGGCAACTAGGAGAGGAAACCAAACATACGAACGAAAAAAACAAAACATCAGGATTTTTCTTTTTAAAATAATGTCGCCGAAGCTCCACGATTGGGGAAAGTGAAGAGATTTTTTTATTTTATTTTTTATTTTCCCCATTCCCTGCTTTATTTTGTCTTCTTTCTGGTGCGTACTGGCGGAGCGAGACACGTGTCCTGGGGGTAAACAGAAAGGGCTCGGTCGTGCCAGCGGATCGCGTTGTTTCTTTCCCTCTGTTGTTGTTGTTGTTGTTGTTTTGACCCCCCCTCTCTATTCTTACTGTGTTTGTTACCGACACACCGGGCTTAAGCTTGGCCACCGCATATATTGTCCATTTCACCCGTCGCGCCTCGGTAAATAAGACGCATTTCGGAGATGTCGGAAGTGCTGCCTTTCAACGAAGAGAAAATGAGTCATTATGGAAATGAGGGCGACGAGGAACACCTTTCCTTCACCTGTCGCCTTCAAGACACCAACAACTTCTTCAACGGCTCGCAGAACAAGCGTCCGCCAAAACTCGGACAAATTGGCAGGAGCAAACGAGGTAATTATATAATTAAGACAGGTTTTTTTTTTGCCCCCCTCCCCGGTTTTCTCCCCATCTCCATTGGCTTACGTGGGGATGTGGTGAATGCGCACTTTTGGCTGATGTGCACCATGGCTCAGGATGCAACGACCCGGTATTTGTCTTGCTTGTTTGTTTTGTTTGGTTTTTTTATTTATTTTTTTTTAACTACATCAATTCAGCTGGGTGCACAGATCCACTGTTTGCATGCATGTGTGTTGCGTAGATTGATAAATAATTCGCATTGCAACACAAGTTGGATGCGCACTGCGTTGCCACTTCACTGTTGCTCAACAGAATTGATCTTAACGCAACCTCTCCCCCTAGATGAAATGATGGCCTGGTTGAGTTTTCTGTAAGCTGAGTCTTTCCTGATTATTATTATCATTGTTATCTTTTGTATGAGCCATTTAGTTAACGAATTATTTTATTACACTGCATAAAAAGGAGGTTGCACATAAATGCATGCAGTTACAAGCAAAAACATGGCAGTCAGGGAGGAAGTACACCTGTAGGTCTGCAGTGGAGACACTCACACATGCACATGTGCAGGAGTGCATCAGAGGCAGTTGTTTGAGCTCTAGTGTGCACTAGGTACTCTCACACGCGTGCACACATCACGTTCTTGCTCTCACAGCGCTTGGCTTTTCATGCTCTCTTGTTAGTTTTGATGGTGAATTTTCAAGACGCCGCACCAAGACGAGCCCCCCCCCCCACCCCCACCAGCCCCACCATCCTCCTCATCCTCATTAACTTTCCCTCCCCTGTCATCCACAGTTGTGATCGAGGATGAGAATGGCGAGGAAGCGCTGAAAAACGGAACAGAGAAGACTTCAGGAGAGGCTTAAGGCATCCGAACCCACCGAAAGACAATCCAGTTTTGTTTTGTTTTTCTATGGCGATATTTACCAGTTCTGACCCAAAGACACTGTATATAAGCACTTTCTCTGATGTGGCAGCAAGCAAGCACTTCCACGCCCTCCTCTTCCGAGTCTGTCATGACCAGCCGGACCGATGGATGCACAAGCGCTGGCCAGGGGTGGGAGGAGGCAGCAAAAAAAAGAAAAAGAAAAAAAAAATGGAGACCTCCAGGTGGACCCCCATAACACATTTACACAAACACACCCTTGATTACAGGGTTTCGCCATAAATTCAGTCGCAGGAGAGGAGACTGGGGGAGGAGGCAAGTGGTGGGGAGCGAGGTGAAGGATGCAGGTGATGCTATCGAAATGCAGAATTCAGGGACAGGATACAGAGGTAGATCTATTATAATAAACTAAAGCACACACTTCTCCTATATCTTATCAATCAAACCTTTCTGCTCTTCGTTTTTTGACTGAGGGCAAACGAATACCAGAGTTTTGTAAATATGGAAAGGGTAGCCCATATTTTCTTGCACAAAGTGAGAACTGGTAATCTGGTTTCGCTCTGCGTTGACGGCATAATTTATTCTGGAAACCTTGGGGAATGTGTCTTTTTGAAGTGACGTAAAGCCCGAGGGAGGGTTTCGTTCTTTTGTTGTTGTTTCGTTTTTTTCTTTTTGTATGTTGAGAAAAACTGAGCAAATGGGAGCGATGTTATTTTTCACTTATGGATTCTCGATGTTGCCTGAGTGTTTTTGTTACCATACTTTGCAGCTATAACGAGTCATTTCTAAACAGTGTACTTCCCACCCGTTTGTAAGCTTACCCAGGCTTTCACCTGGATCAATTGATACTGTAACTTGACTGTAAACACCCTATTGATAAAAAAAAAAAAACTATTTATATTGCATTGTGCATTATTGTGTGTGCCAAATCTCATGAGTTTACTCAATACCATATTTTTTTGGTTGTTGTTTTTTTTTTGCGCTTAATACATTTACGAGTTGATTTCAGTCGTTTCCCTTGGGTTGCCATTTTTTTAGGGCTCTTTTTGGTATATAAAAAAAAGACGAAAAAAAAACCACTTACAAGTACCAACTCATGCATGGCGAATATGAATTCATGCATGCATGGCAGCAGTTCTGAAACTCTTGTGTAATCTTGAAGCACCTCGTATACAGCTTTGAATGACAAAGACCTCAAGAAACAGTCTTAATTCTTCATTGTACTGTACAACTCTCACTGATTTGTACAGTGGCCTAATATCTTGTAATAAAGATTATGAAAACGTACTATTTACTGTTAGTGTTGATTGTGGTTTACAATAAGGAATGATGTATTTGATGTTTCTTTTTGTTTAATAAAAAAGGAAGGGAAAAAAAACATTTGAAATCTGTAGCAAAAACATGAAAATATAGTTTTGTATCAGAGAGTTAAAGACAGTAGCAGGTAGTCCGGCTTACTTTTTGGACATGTTGCTTGTACAGTTTCTCCTGTTGTTATTGCATTGCCTATCTGGCTGCCAAGGAAAGGTGAAGTCAGCATTTTTTTTCCACTGTGAGAAAGTAGCATCCCACTCTTTGGAGGGCGATCGGACGTGGAAGAGGCACAGGATGATGAGAGGATAATCCCACGGAGAATCTGAGATGCACACTTTGTCCTGCCGAGACAAAGGCGAGCTCAAACAGTTGCACAACAGACTATGATCTCATTAAGTGCTACAGTTCTGCGAAAAGATTTTTTTTTTTTTTTTTTTTTTTTGTGGGGATAATGTACAACACTGCTTCCCAATGCAATAAATGTCTGTTTGCATTAAAAAGCTCCGCTTTCTCTCTTTAATCAAGTCCTCCCTTTAAACTCCACCTCTGCCTGGGATGTCGAGGGCACCCGGGCGTGAGGAACGCTGATGAGACGTGACATTTCCAGCTCTGCCATGGTGACTGAATGATTCATATTGTGTGACGAGCCTCTGTCAGCGCACGGCATCTTCAACCTGGGCCGCCCGGCTCTCCCAGGGACATGCATGGAAACACGCACATCCCAGAACTTGCATGTCCATTTCCCCTCCATCTGCAGGCGAAAGGAACATGTTGTTAGTTCCCATAACCACCACTATCCCTTCTTCCTCCCATCTTGACAGACATGAAAGGGGCTGCCTGAGCCGGGTGCCATGGTAACAGATGCACCTTGCACTCTATGGTGCATCGGTGGGTTTCGAATAGTCTTCCCTGAGCCTCTGCTTGATATCATCGCTGTCTTTAATGGAATGTTCTTCATTCTCTTTATCTGTCTGCTAAGTGGCACGACCGCATTATCCCTCCAAAACTGCCCCTTCTTTCAAGATGGCAGTCGACCATGACAGCGTTGGCTTCTCTGGCAACAAGCTGTCCCCTCACACAGGATCAGAGGAAGCACGTTTGGGTCGTACTGGTGCCTGTCAGTGTGTTGGAGCTTCGCTGAACAAATGAAGAAGCTGAACCTGTGAAAAGATGTGGCCAGAATTCACGTTAACTCAGGTCTGTGTAAAAAATAAATAAATAACCGTATGAATAACAGACATGACTTATTCAGATTACTGTAATGAACCAGGAAGGCTAATTTAGTCATTTCCAAAGAAATCAAATAACACACAATGCCTTGAGAAATCAATTAGAAATAAAAAAAAGTCAACTTTCATCTGATCAGTAAAAGCGCCATATCATTGGCACTGAGAAAAAGTCTTTATAAATATATGTATTTCTAATCTGTTTTTGCTTTGTCACACTGAAGATTAAATACAAACTACAATTTTCAAATGATGATTTAACTTCAGTAAAATGCTATAAATGATATGAAAACTAGCCACGACCCACTATTGAACCATATAGGGACATATATGGGATTATTTGTCCCTATTTGGACATATATGGAATTACATGTTCATATATGGGGACTTATTTCTTTCCTTTATTTATTTGCATAGGAATACGTGTTCAGTATGAAAAAAATACTGAACTCTATGATATTTATAGCCTTAGCTAATTTGCAATGCTCATCCCCAGATGGCCCTTTGACAACATGAAACAATTGAGGCTGTAAACCAGCATAGCAAGACAAAATGTCAAACATAACTCCTAAAATTAACTTAAAACAGACCACAATAGCCATCATAAAGCCATCATGGACCATGACTACAAATCTGGTCTTCTTGAAGAAACGCCTTCAGTTGTTGGTTGAGAGCTCAAGTCACAAAACATCCCAGAACTGCATGCAAAGCAACAAAGACCTCATTTGTCTTTGTTATGGTCAGTGTGCATGAACATCAAGTTGAGTGCTTAATGTTAAAACCATTTGTAACCAACAAAAACTTGTTTCACATCTCTAAAGCTTTTTGATAAAGAGTCAAAAAATATTGTATGATTTGATGAGACAAAAGTGGAACATGTCCCTGTCCTTTCTGAGACATCTACAATGAAAGTAGCACAGACTTGATCCTTTTAAAGTGGTAGGGTGAGGGGACAGCAAACCCAATTATCAGGAATACATTTCTGATAATTTCATAATAAAAGAAATGATTAGTGTACTCACTCATTTTCTGTAACTGAAATTAATTTGATAATCTGAAACACTGAGTGCGAGGGCCGCTATAACAAAACATGCTGGTGTTGATTCTGTTTCTGAATAAAGAAATCTCCAGATTTGTTATTTTAGTAGCAACAGCATAAATTTAGAATAAAGTAAGAGGAAGCATTGAGATGTTGGAAGATAAAATGAAACATTTTACTCTTACATGTCAAATAATCTTCATTCAGAGTGTGAAAGAGAGCAAGACTTTTGGGATGTAACAGGAAGGCTGAACCCTTTTGAGTTTTCAACCTCTGTCTGCCATGAAATGTACTGGATTAGGGAACGATCATAGCTTTTGGAAATGTCAGATTAAGAAAAAGGATCTTAACTCCGCAGAGAGATAGTAGAGGTAATAATGCTCATTGCTCCAAAGGATCTTATTTTAGCTAACTTTTTAAGACTGTTGGTCAGCGACTTCTTTCTCACACTTGGTTGCTGCTCTTACATCATCACAACAAAACAAATTGGGGTAGATATAAAATCTACCCCAATATTCGAGAAATGGTGCACTTTTTTCAAAATATGGTAGGGAAGAGTTTGAAATAGAGAGAAAAAAAACAGGAAAAAAATACATACATCTAATTTTCTGGAAGGCTCATTCAAAAATAGGAACATGTGTCCCATTTTAATTAACAGTGATGATTAGTATGTATTTGCAAAAATGAAAATGATCAATAAAGTATTTCAATATCAGTGTCTGATTTTTGAAACATCTATTCTCAGTCAATTTAAACAAACAGATATATCTGTAAATTAATTTATCTTTCCTGAGACATACAAATTAGTGAGGATTCTGTTTAATAAGCTCTGAACATCAGCTGCATTCTCTCTTACTTTGTGAGGGAAACAATACTTTGGAGTGTGTGTTTTGGAGCAGAAAGCTATAATGTTCATGGTCTAATCCCAACAGTCTTAAGTTTTATCACTGCCTTGTAATTATATTAGATCCACCGGTTGAACATGCGAAGTGTGTTTGGGCAGGTCAAGCTGGAGTGTGAAGATACGGTTGGATACGCAGCATCACTCTGACGGAGACGCCAGGTGGACCTTTCAAGTTGAATTCTGCAGACCTGTTGCCAGTTTCTGGAAGAAAGTGCTGCAGGTGAAGGTATACTGTTACTGTAATACAGGACAATGCTCTGTCTAATGCACAGAAACAAACACACACATATTTTGCTGGCCAGAAAAAGCCTTGAAGATTAATTAGCAATGGTTGTAAGGGCTGGTGTCCAACAGCTTTTGGACACATTTTTGACTGAACAGACCAATATAAAATATGTATGTAAACAGCAGGACTGTGCAGAACTTAAACACATGCTGAGGTAATGCAGCCATTTGTTCATAGTGTTGGACCAGGAACGCATCCAAAAGTTACAAGACAGCAGCTCTCATGGAGTTTGACACCCCTGATGAATTAGTGAATTAAATAGCGTTAGACCCTTTGGGGAAGTAGACAATATGAGCTACAGTTCAGAAGAAAATATCAAAAAACTCTGACATCTGATGAAAGTTATCAAAATGCTTAAAAATAAGTGAAAAGGACTGAATGCATGAAGAAGACATGCAAATCACACAGAATAGAAAGTAGTCCTTCCCCCAATTCATTTTTTCAAAAATGTTTCTCATTATAAAGCAATTGCATAAAAAGCATTTTATGAAGGTAAAAGCAAGGGGATCCCTCAAAACCTGCATTTTGATGAGAGTGGTTACAGAATTACTTCTAATCTCCTCAGTGGTCTAGTGAAGAACGCTGCAGTCATAATCTGGAAGTGATTATCATTATTCCACTATAATCTGACCCCAAACTGATACTCCTTGAAATATTTTTATAGACTCAAATAAACACTCAAAAGAGTTTTTAGGAGCCAAATTCCACCTGCAGAAATCCCATTTAGTGGGTAGAACGCTCACAGTTTAAGATTCTCAAAATCTGATTGGTTTGCTTGTCCAGTTGCAGACATATTGACATATTATGTCTGCTAACAGTGTTTTAAATTTAAAACACTATTAGCCAGGATTTAAAAGTGGGTTCTTCTTAGATCGGCCACACAAGCACAAGTAAACAGCGGTTTTTAAGAATTGCTAACATGCATTTTAACATTCACGTGTACTAAGTCAGTTGAGCACTTTGCAGCTAGGTCCCTTCGCACCAGACCACACCATGACATTAAAAATTAACGGGACCATGCACGGTCTCTGCAGGGTCTTTGAAAATATCTTCCGGGGATGCATGAACTGTATGAACACATGAAAGTCCTCGGGCTGTTTTAATTATGTGCAAGTCTTCAGCGTTGGTCCAATGAAGTTGTTGCAATGCTGTTGGTGGTTTGGATGTTATGTGTGTTGCATTTTACTACTGCTCCAGCAACAGTCCAAAAGGCTCTCATAACATGTGCTGAGAAGGACAAGGAGAAGAAAACACCTGCAAACTGTTGCTTATGAGATTATTATATAATTATTCTACAGCAGTCACATTGTAAAATAGTACCTCATTTCAGAATTGTTCTGACAGTCAAGAGTACTGCATCATATCATACTCCTGCTGACACACTGGTGAAAATCCTGATTGTTATTGTAAGACTGAAGCTGATTTCAGAAAGCTCCCGGAATTATTATAAACATCTGTGGAAGGTCGAAGGAAACGTTGTAATACAGAGGGGATACCTCTGAGCACGAAAGCACCAGGGAATAGGCATTTGGCAAGCACAGAGAATGTGGCTGCCTTCTTAAAGAAAATTAGATTTTCCAAATTTTCTTCCGTTCAGCTATGTTTTAACGGTCCTGATCCGGCAAAAGGATCATCTGATGGAAAGGCTAAATCAAAAATAGTTCTGAGGTCATACAACAGTGCATCAGAGTGCAGAGTTTGAAACAAACTGTGTTGTGTATTTTATGTCCCGCTCACTTCAACGACACATTTTATAACTCGAACATTTTTGTCAGCCATGCTAAGCGAACTTAAAGGCTGAGGAATAATGATATCACTCCACTGTAGACGTCTACCACCTCTAATTCAGGTTTGTGCTTAAATTACTCTTCACAATAAATTGGTCCCCCATTATTGTCATTAATGCAGTGGGGAGTTTAAGTCACTCAACTACTGTTTGGAAGATATTACGATAAACGGGCTTTGAAGTGAGCACTCATGAGAAAGTAATCACCGGTGCTGCGAAGGGGGCAGATGAAAGTCAAGCGCTGGATCGCTGTTGGGTTACATAAGCTGTGACAGGTGAAAGAAAGATTCGGAAAGCGGAGGAAGAGGAGCATCGCGAGGGATGGGAAGAGGCAGGGATACTCAAGCAGGAAAGACTTTGGGGGTGGAGGGGGCAGAGGGAGCATTCACAGGTCACTGACATAAAGGAAACAGCCACACCCTGCAAAGGTTGATCCCAAAGAAACACAGTCATCAGCTCCTTCCTGCTGCACACTGAAACGTGACCTTTGTCATGTGCACAGTGATCTCACATTCTGAAGCGTTCACCGGGGGGGAAAAAACTAAAAAAAAAATCACCTTTATTTATTTTTTACTGTGAATCAATGGGTGCTATGTCATGTGTGCTGCATGCAAATGGATGAGTCAAAAATGAAATATCCCCTCCACCGCGTGCGCACTTCTCTGTGGTTTGGCACACTCTGACACACCGGTTCTGTGTTCCTTTTTATGTGAGTGCACACACAAGTAAATATCAGCGGGAGAATGTGTGGTGTGTGCAAGCTCACTTAGCATTGGGATCAGGTATTCTCGGGCTGATTGAGTCTCTGCTGGGAATTTACAAGGGCGACTGCTGATAAGAAGGAAAAAGGAAACGCACGCAGTCAACCACTGGAAAAATACTACGGCAGAATGTTCTGTTTGTTGAAACATTTGACAAAAAAAATAATAAAAAAATAACTACCTCGTCAAGGCTATGGTGGGTAAAAACAACCTGGCTGCATTTGTATTGCATGACGTCAATCTTTCAAGCAGAGTTTCTTCTCATCCTCATCTACAGAAAGGGCCCGAACCTGAATTCTGTCCCCATTTATTTTTTCTTTCTTTCGTTCTTTTTTTTTTTTTTTTTTAACAGATGGGTCTGTCAGGGCATAGTGATTTAAAAAGAAGAAGGAAAAAAACAAAAAACAAAAAAAACAAAAACAAAAACAGGCAGGACTGACAGCCAAAAAGACAGAGATGGAAAGACCTCTCTGCGTTCAGAGAGAGGCGGGGCTGGCAGCTTGGAATGATGGAGCGAGAGAAAGTGAGAGAGGATGGCGCGATGAGAAGATAAGGAGAGATGGAGGGAGAGGAGAGAGGGATAAACAAAAGTGAGAGTGCCGGGCTTGGGAGAGAGGACGAGAGACGGGGGCTCAATATGATGAAATGAAAACTACGGGAGAAGCAGATCAGACCCACCAGATGGTTACTATAGCAACCACATTCCCCAGTCTCTCTCTCTCTCTCTCTCTCTCTCTCTTTCTCTCTCTCTCTGTAGTTGCTTTGTTGCTGCTTTAATTCTGTGGAGGAAAGCCGGGGAGAGAGAGAGAGAGAAAGAGAGAGAGAGAGAGAGAGAGACAGAGAGAGAGAGAGAGAAAGAGAGAGAGAGAGAGAGAGACAGAGAGAGAGAGGCGTTTTACATTTTTGGTGCAGTGGTACATTAAAGCTCCCCAACAAACTACTTTACATTTCTCATGAAGACTCTTTTACGTGTTGATTATTTCGTTCCTCCCAAAAAAAAAATACCTGGGTAAAAGCAAACTATCGACCCTTCCTCATATTCACCAGCGCTGAGGTTGTTTGCTGTTTCTGCATCTGCAAACAGATTCAAGCGCAGCAGGCCGTCACTTTTTCACGTGCAGAAATTCCAATGACAGACATTTTCAAAACTAAATTGCGCATTCATACAGAGATGCTTTCACACTCACACACACAGACACAACCTATGAAATATCCAAACCGAGATGCTCGACAAAAAGGGAAGAGCTTTCCAGGGCCCCCCTGGCTAATCTCATGCATGGAGATCATTTTCAAAACAGAACAAAATGGTGGGCCATCTCTGCGCAGCGGAGTGGGTTTCTGCAGGGCCCCCGGGGCAGGATAGCATGTAACTGTGTACGCGTGCCTGCTGAATAAAAGATGCTGACCTAGATGGAACGGCGCCATTGGTCACTTCATTTGTTCTACATGTGTGATTGGCTCATGCTCGGACAAGCCGTGACTTGGAGCAAGTGTGTGTGTGTGCAAAACAGGGCCGGCCCAAGCCTCCACGGGGCCCGGAGCGAAATTTGGTTTTGGACCCCCTTTAGTTCTGCTAACAATGTGGACTGGCTGCAATCAGTAGTCCGATCATTAGATCATTCACACACCTGCTTTAAACTTATTGCATCTCTGGCAGTGCTGTTTACATCATATGCATGTATATTAGGATGCATTTATTGGCCAACTGATTTATCGACCAGTTGATTTCTGGGCGCCAATTTCCTTAATTTTGGGGGATCGTGATCGGCCAATACTTACATGTGAAGTCCATCTTATCTCCTAATTTTATCTTCGCTACCAAAGGTTTAAAAATCAGCCTCTGTCCTCTTCCAACCAGGTCAGGTCTGAACGTTTACAGTTAACAATATTCACTCCGCTGTTGCCAACTCAGTGACTTTCTTGCTATATTTAGCAACATTTCAGACAAAAAAAAAAAAATCATATCAACCAAAATCAAACGTTATCAAACATGGCTTTTTGAAGCCAAAAATACCTCAGAAATAAAAAGCAAACCACGAGAATCAACTCATTTAAAGTTTAAACTCAGTTTCACACAAACACAAAGACCTTCGTATAAATGTTTGGCTGTTGAACTGGACCGTTCCAGGTCGCTATCAAGGTCGCTATCAAGCAAATTTTCTATTAACAGCTTTACAAATCTTTTACATTGCATTATATTATCAAGGCACATTGAAAGAAACCTTCATCTTGGCTTTTTCCCCTGAAGGATAAGTCCTTTTTTGAGACATTGTTTTTCTTACTTAACTTCTGATGATACCGGTGAAGCGTGCAATACCTATCGAGGCCACCAGGGGCCCCCGAGAGCAGATCATTTTTGTTCTTTTCATCAATAACATTATTATTTCTACATACATTATCAAATATATGCTATTCATAGCATATATATAGTATATATACATTTATAGTAAAATTGTGTGTTTTGATGTTATAATGACATAGAAATTATTACAAAATGAATAAATAAATAAAAATCAGTTCCACTGAGGGGGTCCCTTAGTGGCCTTGGGGGTCCTAAGCGGCTGCTTATTTTGCTTATGCCTTGGGCCGGCCCAGGTGCAAAATGTGAAACACTTTCTTTTCTCTGACAGTTTTTTTTTTTTTTTTGACAGAAATACTACCTTGCAAGAAGATTATTGTAAACACAGTGCTGTGGAGTCAGGGATTGGAATACATATTGTCATCAGTGGTCAAGCCTCGCACGTGTTCCTCCATGTCACCATCTCTGTAGAGGAGCTGATGTACTTTTCCAGCCCCCGCCACTGGAAACAAAGCTCAATTTCTCACCTCTGGGGCTGAATCCTGAGCACATCTTCAAAGACAGAGTCATAAATGAAAACATGAGAGGCATTTTTACCATCAGCCAGCATTACACGGCTCACTGGTGCAGACTGCACGCGTGCAGCGTGCCGGCCCTCGACCACGTGGGACTAAACATAGTATATATGTCTGCAGGTCTGTGAGCATGAATGAGCCCAACTCAAAGGGTATTTTGTATCAACTCTGCACTGAGCCCTACTACATAATTGATATGCAATTTGACTGCCTGCCATCAATAAATTATTAAGGAATTGAAAATTGTTGCGCTGAGGCCTGACAGCCCTGAGGCTCTTTTGGCCCAACTGGGTGAGTGAACATGGCTGCCTGATTGTCAGTGACTGCTAATGTCTGAGCAAATGAGTAGTCTGCACAATTTTGTTGAAGATTTTCAGGAGAAATCAAGGGTGCTCAGCACTGTGCTATAAGCTATGCGGGAATCAAGCTGATATTCGTGGGGTTAATAGCTGGAAGTCCCAGCCGTGAAAGAAGGAAAGATGAAATTCAGTGCTCATCATTGCCGGGAAAATACTGCAAGCAAAACTGATTGTTAGAAACAAAGAGAATATGCCTGTTCTTCTGTCTTAACCACATCGGCTGGTAAGCAGTTGTTTCATCCATCTATTTTCGGAGACTGTTTCCAGCCACCAATGGCCAGGAGCGCTTACCGTGACAGGTTGCTTGATTGTCATTGAGGCAAATAGGAAAAATGCAGCCACTCATGCATGCTGCATGCACACTAAGATGCATAATACTGGACTCGGAGAGGAAGACACAGAGGTCCAGGCAAACTCCACACAACACGAAAAGCTCACTGGCCAGATTTGAATCACTGGACTTTGTCCAGACTTAGTGCATATAATTTAGTGCATAGCTCCACAATAGTCTAACATTTAATATTTGACTGTGTACAATTAAAATCAGCAAGTTGATGCAAATGTACTAAAATAATATATTTTTAAAATAAATTTTAAAAATTCATTTTTATTTTTTATTTTTTGCAAAATCCCTGATGTTAAGAGAATTGTATTTAAGCCACACTACAAAACTGTCAGTTTGCATCTAATCCTAATTAGCCTTCTAATTGATTTTCAAAGGAGACGAGTGATTTTAAAAGCTTTTTTATGAAACCAAAATAGGCCGTACATTAGCCCCTCAGGAACTGAGCGCCATATATGGACTGGGAGCATACAATAATATGCAATGTCTGATATTATTGTATGCAGGACAGGGATTATTTTCTTGATTTAAAAAACTTCTACCGAGACCTCAAAGGACGACTTGAGCCTCCATAGTTACCTGAAACAGGATGAGACTCATCATATGAATAAAATTCTTAAGCATTGGCTTCAAGGGAAACAACAGGCTGATAGACAGAGCGATGTCTTCTGTGTGTTTATCAAGCATTTTATTCTAATTATTAAGTCAATAAAAGACAATTTTATGTGTATGCTTGAAATCATAATCAGTTAAACTGGAATTCCTCTCCAGATTTACCAAATCCTTTATAAAATGATGTATTTTTCAAATACGACTGAGAGATAAAGCCCTAATATTTGCAACTTGTTTACTTCACTTTTTATACAGTAAATAAAGCAAGGAAACAATGAGGGTCAAGCCAAAACCAACTCTGTGATTTTAAAGGCTTGAAAGGCAGTGTGGCCCCAAATCAAATTTGTTTTTTGGCCCCAAAGTCCACAACAGACTGGATCTGCACTGTCTTATGCAGTAAATTCTTATAATTGTATTTTGAACCACTATGTTATTGGATTAGATCCAAAACAAAATTTTGTGCTTTTTAGTTTGTTTTTATAAAAAAAAAAAGAAGCGCAAAATTGTAATACCAGCCATTTGGGGGCGCCTAAATAAAGTGGTGTGGTTTGTGTCAAATATGTATGGAAATCAATCAAATGGAAAAACAAGTTTATGAACAAATTCGTCACCTGTTATCACCACAGTTTGTTTTGGCTTCTCTGCCCCTGGGCTTGGGGGAAAATCTCATCTGACTCAACCTGGTTTAGACCCATGAAGTTGAACCCGTTCAAACTCAAATGGTTTGGAATCTGTTCCAAAATCTGGTAGAAGACCCTTGTCCACCATAATGTTTATTAGCTCTAGCTAATACCATCACAAGATAGCATCTTGTGATGCTATGAAACATGTACAAAGAAACCAGAGTAAGCAGGATTTTTGCTGCTGGCTGTGGAAATTTTTTGCCTCCACTTGTCAGTGTACATTTGCTCGGGAAAATGTTCTGCTGTTGTTCAGAGCAAGAAGCACAAAAAAAATAGAAAAAAAAACAGCATGCAGGAAAACTAAAATGTGCTCATTTTACGTTAAAAGGTCTTGTAATAAATATTTCTAAAGCACAACTTACAAGCTGTAAATAAAACTTGAATTTGTGGTTGATTTGATGATACTTGACCTGATGAAACAGTTTCTGCTAAAACACCCAAGTTTATAAAGTACAGAGGTTCAGACATAAGCAAGTTGTTGCACCCGCATTGAAATTCCTCAGTGATGTCCACTGTGCACCAGCAGCCTCTAAGCTAAGCCTCAGGAATACAAACCAGCTGTGCGCCCCCTAACTCTTCCCATCTATTGCACTTCTTCTGGCCCTAGCTCACTTTCTCTCAGTATCCTCTCGCTTGTTGACTGAAAACAAGTGCTGCATCACCATTTTAGATTCTGGCGTGGGTGTGCAGGTTTTTTTAAATTTATTTATTTATTTTTTTATTTGTTTTCTTTTTCCCTCTCCCTCTCTGATAAAGATGCATGAAGAGAGCAGTAGTAAGAAGTGAAGAATCAGGGGTATGAATCTTAATGACTTCTACCAGAAGAAAATGGGATGAAGAGGTCTGGAGAGAATCCACCCTTAATCTCGCTTTCTCCCCGATCGCTTGTCTGCCTTTCACCCACGGACCCGTTCTTACAGCTTGTTCGTGTTTGCAGGATTTGTCTCTCTTTGATTCAGATTAATTAACTACCAATGGACAGCTATGTATCTAAAAGCTATCTTGGTAAAAAAAAAAAAAGAAAAAAAATGACATGAGCACACAAAATAAATCCATGGGCAATGTAGTTTTACACGTGGCATCATTTTTGTGCGATAGTATCGATCGTTGTGGACGAGATAAATGATACTGATACTTCAGAGGTATCAGTGTTTTAGAAATGTGTTCACATAGCTTCATAAACTGGAACGACAGTCCCTTACTAAAGCCAAGATGCCCATACTAACTGCAGAGGAGCTGCAGAGATTGACAGTGATGCATAAAATGTTTCTGGCTTTCATTCAAAATGCTACATAGGACACAAAGCTAACACTGCACACCATCTATATACACCATCCACATGATACGACAATAAAATCGTGGGACAACTTCTCTTCAGCAGAAACAAGGAAACTTGTCTAACACGATGAGATAATATAGCTAAACCCATTAGGGGCAACAAAAGATTTCAAACTGAAGCAAACCTTTGTCCTTCCACAGGATTATGACCTGTATAGCTCCTACACCAGAGGAGTTTGGCTTACAGCATATCAAGATGCTAAAGTGGCCCTGTTAAAGTCAGAACCTAAATTTCAATGGGAATTTCTGTCAAGACTTTAATCTTTAAAGTGGTTACCCATCCAGTATGATTGAGTTTGAGTTTGTTTGCAAAGGAGAATGGGAAAATGTTTCAGTCTCTTGATGTGTGAACGACTTGCAGCTGTATTTCAATTCAGCTCCAAAACATTTCACTAATCCCAGTTTGAGATGAAATAATTATGGCTAAAGGGGCTCTACTACATGCTCACTTGGGGGCAAGAGGATCGACTTTTCAGTTTTTTATTTGTAAAAAAATAAAAATAAATCAAAACTATCAGTCAAACACGCTGCGGTTTATAGATGAAATGTGAAAATCATCCAACTGTTCGAGAGTTGTGAATATTTTGTGAGGCACTGTATAGTTCATCCATGTTGATGTGTGTATATTTTCAGAAATATTAGAAGTGCTTTCTTATGCAGTAAACCCTTCACAAATCTGAACCAAGATATTCACTGTACTAAAGACTGTAATCACATTCATCTCATTAAACTACAAAATAATAAAATAAAATAAACCAATACCACTGACATCAACGGTCACAGGGAGAGCTACTAAATAAACCGCTCTACAATTTTTACTGAAACATTTGTGGCTCAGAGAGTAGCAGCAATGCATCTATCTATATAAGCTGCCTGATAAATAACATGCCCCATAATGTTGTGCCATCCAGATCTTGAAGGAGGCTCTCCGAATGAATTAGTGCCGTAATAACCTATCAGGATGTATTTGTTGGATGCCTTCCCTCAGCAACAGTTCAGAACCCACAGATATATTCAATTTATTTCCAAAAACTTGAAGGGCCGTTAATATTGGATTTATATGCCCAGTCTATTTAAATGCAAATGTTGCGAACACTTGCTGAATTTGTAAAACTCCTCCGGTAAGCTGCAAAAGATGAGGCGTTACCGGGGCCCACGGCAAACTGCAGGTTTGCCCATTTATAAGTCCTAGTCGGTGTATGAACGACTGTATGAATGACTGAGGACAGTTTTTATTTTTAAAGCCTTTTGTTGATATTCACCACGTGTCATTGTTGAAAAACAACACAAAGAACGGCACAATGTCATCTTTTAAATTCAAGACATAATGCTGAAAAAAAAAATCTAGACTGAACATGAGGATATAATAGAAGCATCTTTACTGTAAACATATATAAAAATTGAAAAGAGTTAAGTTGACCTTTTATTATCCATTTTTGTGCTGTTTATTCTCTCAAATTGTTCACTCAATGTCTGCTTTGATACCCTCTCTGTCACATTCGGTGCTTGAAATAAGTCCTTATCTGGCAAACAAAGTCCGTCCCTCCTTGTCTTCCCAATTCTCCGGAGACCTCAGACCTTCCTTTTACTCTTTCAGTTGCTATGGATACCTCTGGCAAGGATGCTGATTGGAGGCAGTTGTAAACTCTTCTCTTTGAAATCTTTGACAAATTTGTCTACTAGCAGATGTCTCAACAACCACCAGTGTACAGCACACGTAGTGGAAGGAAGGGAGATAGAAGAACAAAGATGAATGTAATTCCCTTTAACGCAACCCAAACCCAGTGTCATCCTCCATCTATCTGTCTCAGCAGGGTGGATGAAATGTGTGAAATCAATTCTGCATTAACTTAAAGAGCAGCAAGCCACTGCAGTCATGCTCCTGAGGTGACCGGGACTGATCCTACATGCCTGTGGTTAGTACCTCAGCTTACACTGACACACCAAACTATTATTATTTTGCATCTCAGCCTGATTATGTAACAAACAGAATGTCTGTGCGAACAAAGTTGGCTTTCTTCTTGTCAGATGGAATAATTGTCTTGTGCTTTGCAAGTGAATAAAATTACATAGAGAGCTGTAAAAATGCATTTGGGCCTTTTTTTTTTAATCATTAATATTTCTGATAAAAATCATTTGAAAACAATTGTGTCAATTTGCTGTGCGATTGGTGATTTTACAGTAACCCCTCATGCTGACAGTGGAGAGGAGAAACTCCACTATGACATGAAGAAATCTCCCACAGAAGTTGATTCAGTGTAAGAGGCCTTCCTCAGTCTGACTGGGGGATTTAGAACGATAGAGCTGATGCATAAAAAAAGATACCAAAGAACTAATGTAGGATTACTTATGTTTTAGAGAAATGTAAAAACTTAATAACAACAGAGGAAGAGCATTTAGTTGATGGTAGGATTATCTCAGCAAATTTAATTTCTGCATTAACTTAACAAAAGAGATTAATACAGAAGAATACATAAGAAGTGTCCAACAGAGCTAAAAGCAAAAAAAAATTAAATTCACCTTTTATGTATCCGATTGTGCTTGATGTATTATTAAAGCTCACTATAAATTCTATTTTGTGGTTGTGTATCATGAAAAAATGTACATACCAAATATGCTCTGTGCAGCTATTATGTGACACTTTTTTGTGAATTATGATTAGATCTCTCTCTCTCTTTCTCTCTCTCTCTATATGTGTGTGTGTTTGTGTGTGTGTGTGTGTGTGTGTCATTTCATCATTGCTGAAGGAGTTATACAAGTTGTCTAGTTGTTAATAATAAACCTACCCACTGTATGATAGGTGTCAATTATCATACCATAGTAATAAAAATAAGAACACATCCTGTTTTTTTATTATTATTATTATTATTATTATTATTATTATTATTATTATTATTATTATTATTATTATTATTATTATTATTATTATTATTATTATTATTATTATCGGTGCAACTGTGTTTTTACCAGTACGTTTTGACACACAGCAGATCAGATTGCATACTATGCAAGGACTTTGACTCCCTCTGCAGGCTAAGCGACTGAATAGTGCATCACTATTTTAATCATCTGGTTTTACAAAAATATTAAAAAGAAAATGACACTTTGTGGTGTATTTGAGCTAATTTATTTTGAGGCTTATTTTTTGTTATTAGTAATAAACTGATGGCTCAGTTTATGAGTGCCCATTTTGGGTTGTGTGAAAGTGTAAATATTTGAATACTACTGCTGCTGCTACTACTTCTACCAAAAAATCAATAAATAAAATAAATAATAGTAATAATAACAATAATAATAATAATAATAATAATTGTTGTTGTTATCATTGTGATAGCATAATTTTGCATATTATTTATAAAAAGATTTGAAATAATTTTTCAATTTTATTTATTTTCAAAATAGGAACTATTGTTGCTAATGCCTTTAAATCAGCCGGAAACGTTAAGTCGTTACACACTCCTCCAGAATCGGGATTGGCACGCCATTGTAACAAGTAGTTACTTTACATCAGCGAGTGGTCATTCAGAGCCAGACTTCAATCTCATCTATCCAGACTGTAACAGTGGTACATCAACCTGTCCCGTAATGGCTTCAGAGTCTTGGGCGCAGGCCGTGGATGAGCAGGAAGCCGCGGCAGAATCGGTAAAACTTACGCAACGTGAGCTAACCTGTTGTTAGCCTGTTTAAAATTATGCTTTTGCCTTTTGTGGGAAGTATCTGTATGAAAAATAGGTGTCAGTGGTTGGTTCCTAACGTGCATAATTGTCCAGTGATAGTGCTGCCAAATAGGTAGCCGATCTTTGCGGCAGTTTTTCCTTTTTAAGTTCTGTGACTCATAAAACTAAACTACCGGCTAAGTTAGCCCCATGGTAGCTTTAGCACGTAGCGGGCTAGCATGGAAATGATTCAAGCACACAGTTGTTAACTAGTACTGACTACGGCTCTGATTGAACACTTTTATCATCCTCTTTCCCACAGATTAGTAGTCTTCAGATAAAAGAGAAACCAGAAGAAAATGGTAAGTGTAACTACATTACATATAAAATAGAAATAACAAAGCGAAGCGTAATTTTGTTGACAATATAATTCTTATGTCATATAATTTTTGTACAGTTCTCCAGTGTTTGTGTCGTGGTAAAATACAAAGTCGGAAGTCAAATGGGAAATGTCCCGTTTCTGACTTGTACAATGATGTTTAACAAGAAATGATCTAAAGAACTATAACTTTGCCTGAACAATATATTGATAGTGTAATTTAAGTCAGGGATGTCAAACTCCTATTGTTGAGGGCTGATGCTGAAATTCTTCTTCAGTTTCTAAATATGTAGTTTAAATATTTTGCAGGACATCTTTAAGGAGTGCAGTAGATGCATATTTTATTACCCCTTATGATTTTGTAGTTTATCTGATTAATTTAGAAATTACCATTATTTACATAATTAAATGTATTAAATGTGCAAAGAAAGTCTTCAAGGTTGACTGCACAAAGTCTTCACTTTCACACAGATTCACAGACAGAGATTTAATCAGTCAATGTTTCTGGGAGCATTTATACAGTAATAACATGTAAATGTATGTCTTCATAGTTTAAGCAATCATTAAAAAACTTTAGTTTTCTTCATCTTTCCTGCCTGTGGGCGCTGTGTTATTTCTTCAGCTACTCTTTGTCCATCATGCTCATCTGGTTCAATTTTCAATCTAAATCTTAGAGAAAACCTTAATGCCTTGCTTGTTGTTGCCTTAATTGAAGGGTTTCCATATTTATGCCTGTCACAATAACAAATGTTTCTGGACTATTGTTGTCTTGGAAATCATAGCCATAACAATGATATTGTTATTTTAAGACCATTTTCTACTGACATGTTGAAAATGGCATAATAATATAAGTTCTCCCTCTCAAAGAATGATAGCTAATTTTTAATTTATTATGTGATTAATTGATTTGACAGGCTTATTATCCATATCTTAATCTGGCTTTTTTTTTTTTAAACCCATTAACTCAAATGAACATGAACTGAACGCCACTGACACACACACGTACCACAGCCACAGGGTTTGTAGGAACGGACTGGAACTTTTGTTTAAAAAAAAATTAGAAAACAAACAAAACAAAAAAAAGACAAATTAATTAAAAATGGCCAAGTGTAATTTTTGATATGGATGGATCCTTTACTTATACTGATTCCCTGTTAATTTACAGTTTTGTATCTCTTCAATTAGTGCTCAGTTGTACACAACTATTTAATCATTTGGATAGAGTGATTAACTCTATCCATTTAATCATTTTATAACGTGCCATCTTCATTTTATAGCACGTGTTTAAAAGCAAAAATCAACTTGAAAAGTCTACTTTTTAGGTACCGTTTCAAATGCCACAAACTCCAGTAGTGGGGCTGCAAAGTCAGAAGCTGAAGGTGACGCCAAACCTGCAGATGATGACGACAAGGGTGAGGAGCTTGATATGTGACTATGTCCAAAATATGACTGATTGCTCCCATTCAAGTTGCTCAGTGTGTTGTGCTTTAAGGTTGCTTTGCCTTGTATGTCTTTCAGAGGACAAAGCAGCACAATCGCTGTTGAACAAGCTGATACGGAATAATCTCGTAAATACGACAAATCAAGTGGAAGTTCTCCAGAAGGATCCAAACTCCCCACTATACTCTGTGAAGTCCTTTGAAGAGCTACGACTGTAAGTGTCTCCTCTGTGTTCTTACATTCAAAATGAATAATAATTTTTTTTGTCCCTTCTGTCTGTCTTTCCTTCATTGATTCATTCCTTTTGTCCTTTCTGTCTTCATCACTCTCAAATGTCCTTCCTTCATTGTGGGTGTTTTGGACAGTACTAAAAGAAATCACTAAAACAGTTGGCTTTGTTTTTTTTTTTTATTTCTTCACAGCAAACCACAGCTTCTTCAGGGTGTGTATGCCATGGGGTTCAATCGACCATCTAAAATCCAAGAGACCGCCTTACCCATGATGCTGGCAGAGCCGTGAGTTCTACTTGATGTTTTCTATACTTCGTAAAAACTGTTTTTTTGAGACAAGTTGAAAGAGGGCTGCTTTCTTTTTCTGAAATATGTCTTGCTACTTGGAATCAAATTTAGTTTTTTCCTGAAGTCCACAGAACCTGATTGCTCAGTCTCAGTCAGGGACAGGAAAAACGGCCGCCTTTGTCCTGGCAATGCTCAGCCACGTCGACCCCAACAACAAATATCCCCAGGTTAGCACAACATCTGCATGCTTACGTAAAAGTGCAACGTTCTTCTCAACACTTGAGCTGCAACGTTTCTTTGGTTCTTCTCCATTAGTGCTTGTGTGTGTCACCAACATACGAACTGGCACTTCAGACCGGCAAAGTTATCGAACAGATGGGCAAATATTATCCTGAAGTCAAATTAGTCTACGCCATTAGAGGGAACAAGTGTGAGTCTCTCTACAGCACTTTGCTGCCAAAAAGAAAGCAAGTCATTTCTTTTGCTCTGCCTTAATCATGAACAGTGTTGTCTTGGGTCTTTTCCAGTGGAACGAGGCAGTAAACTGCAGGAACAGATAGTTATTGGGACACCTGGTACAATGCTGGACTGGTGCAATAAATTTCGGTTTATAGATCCCAAGAAGATCAGAGTGTTTGTGTTGGACGAAGCCGACGTCATGATCGCCACGCAGGGACACCAGGACCAGAGTATCCGAATCCAGAGGTAAACTGAAAGACGTGTAACTCAATATTTGATCGAATTTAATTTCAAATTAGCCATATGTTAAAAAAAATAAATGAATCTTGAATGTTAACTGAATTGTCATTTTTTTTACTTTAGTTAAATGTTAGGAACCATATCAATATAGAAATAATTATAGGAAAAATCCAACTATAATTTCCTGAGGGAGTCTTCCCAAGGGATCAATAAAGTCAAGTCTAAGTCTAAGTCCATAATGCAATCATATTGACCTATACAGATTTGACATCAAAATGACTGAAATTCAGAAATCCGTTTTAAGAAGCTAACAATTTAATGTAGAAATTTGAGTCTGAATTTGGGAATTTATAATGAACAGTGATTAGAAAACTCTTTATTTTACTACTTTGCAATGGCCAATCTGTTTTGAATTAACACAACCTGCTGAGTTAAAAGATCTACAACAACAAAGTTAGAATTTGAAAAAATTTCCTCGGACGCAGGCTAAACCTTTACCAGAAAAACGCTTTCATTTCTGACTCGTGTAGAAATGATAGACAGATAGACAGACAGACAGACAGACAGACAGACAGACAGACAGCATTTATTGTCATTGAACAGGATTCAACAAAATTTCTATTTCAACTCCCGTGCAAAAAGTCAAATATATACAATAAATAAAATAAACACACAATAATAATAACAATACACACAATAATAATAATAATAATATATACAACTAAATTTAACTAAAGGCACTCAACCACACCAAGGAAGAAGCAAAGGAAAGAAAGTCTTGTGTTCACAACTAAAGATATTAATGTGTGTCTCATACAAGTTCAAAAAGCAACAGATTTATTGTTTGAAAAGCTTCCTCTTAGCACAGTGGATGGATGGTTTGCAACTCTGTCTACGTGCTCCCTCAATAGGATGCTGCCGAAGAACTGCCAGATGTTGCTGTTCTCAGCCACGTTTGAAGAGAGCGTTTGGAGCTTCGCGCAGCGCATCGTGCCCGAACCCAACATCATCAAGCTGAAGAGAGAGGAGGAAACTCTGGACACCATCAAGCAGTACTTTGTGCTCTGCAATAGCAGAGAGGAGAAGTTCCAAGCTCTCTGTAACATCTATGGAGCCATTACCATCGCTCAGGCCATGATCTTCTGCCATGTGAGCTCATTTTTTCACACTTCCTGCATTAAAAACATTGTGCATATTTCTTTTCCACTAAATGATTAAATCTTTGTTTAAGAGAGCATTGGTTATAATTATGCTCTGAGAAAATTGGATGGTCATTTTTCCCTCAGTGCACAGAACCTGAAACTTGTTGCGTTATTCTCTCTGCCGAGTGGCGGCAGCAACCTTATTGTTGTTTTTATTTGTTCCTCTGTCCAATCCAGACGAGGAAAACTGCAGGTTGGCTTGCTGGGGAGCTGTCCAGAGAAGGCCACCAGGTGGCGCTGCTCAGTGGAGAAATGCAAGTAGAGCAGAGGGCTGCTGTCATAGACCGCTTCCGAGATGGAAAGGAGAAAGTCCTGGTAACCACAAATGTCTGCGCTCGAGGTAAGGACTCAGACTTACTGTTATAAACCTGCAACTTAAAGTCTGATTATGCATCGTAGTCAGATTTGATTTTCTTTTTATTGTTTTTATGCAGGCATTGATGTGGAGCAGGTTTCTGTGGTGATCAATTTCGACTTGCCAGTCGACAAAGATGGTAATCCTGACAACGAGACATACCTGCACAGGATTGGGCGTACCGGCCGATTTGGGAAGAGGGGACTGGCCATCAACATGGTGGACAGCAAGATGAGCATGAACATCCTTAACAGGATCCAGGATCATTTCAGTAAGTTTAAGAAGCTTCTCACACACACACACACACACACACACACACACACACACACACACACACACACACACACACACACACACACACACACACACACACACACACACACACACACACACCCCTCAGATCGGGTGTCTGAACTGCTGTAATCTCTGCTTTCTTCCTCCTACAGATAAGAAAATTGAAAGACTAGATACAGATGATCTGGATGAAATTGAGAAAATTGCCAACTAAGCGGAGAAAGTGTCCCCAGCCCCTCCTTACTGTCCAAGGACTCTACGCTTCTATGATGTTTTAAGCTTTTATTTTTTATTTTAGCTATCAGAGAAAAGAGCAGAACCACACCAACAGATCATTTGTTTACATGTGAACATGTCTCCTTTCAGACAAGTTTTTTTTTTTTTGTAAATCTCTGGAACATACCCCATTTCACTCTTTGTACACTTTTTTTCTAAAAAACAAAAATAAAGTCTGTAACTTCAGTGCTGTGTATGGATCTTAATGCTCTAAACATTATCAAGCTATTTATTTGAAAACTTGTGAAATTTAGGAACTTTTTAGCAATTTATAGGAATATTCACAAGTTCCAAATTAAACAAAAAAATAAGCATTTAAAGGTGCCACAAATGTTTAAATGTAAAAGCAGATGGTCAGTACAAAGGGTGAAGTTGGGTATGCTGCTCCAAGCGGTAGATTGTTCAAATCATTTTATGAGATGGTGAGGGTTAGGATCTAAGGGTCTATGCAAACTTATCAGCCTGATAGATATTATCAAATGCTATTGATATGTATTCTCATAACACAAATGAATCCTGAAATAACCTCTAGCATCAGGGTGTGTAGTCGGACGCCAAATTCGGCTGCGTAGAATGATACTAACTCATAGGCATAAAGGTGTCTCTTTGCTTAGCCACTAGTCATTCATCAGCCATCAACACACCATCTGTGTCACTTTTTGAAAGCCAGAATGGCCACTGAACAGTCCAGGCAGCCATTCATCACAAGTCATGTTCTGTTTCTTCATCGGACTCATAAAATTTCATTTTAAATCCAAAACATGACCTGCAGGGTACGGTGTGAGTGTTTTGTTTTTTTTTTCTTTCATGTCGTCGCTATGCCATCCAACTATTTCTAATCAGGGTCTCCAGTTCAGACCTCGGCGCAGTTCCCATTCTTCACCCAGACTGTGCCGTCAAAAGGATTGTGAGTTACAAAATAAATACGCAATGCCTTCCTCAAGTGCATTATATATTCGCATAGGATTTTGATATCGCTATTTTAAGACATTGGGCTTAATGTTCTGGCTAACACTTGAAATTTTGATATACATACTGAATAATGGGGAGCCTTTAATTATGGGTGTGTGAACTACATTATCTTTTTGAAACCAAATGCTGAATTGAACTTATGCTAATAATCAGACTCATGGTTGCGTGCATAGAAAACATGTACTTGTGTACATACTTAAGAAAATGTATAAGAATAAAAAATGGGTGAAGTATTTAGGTTTGTCACTTCTAAGAAGTGCAATAAGACATTCCCGACGAGGTTTAATTTTCATAGCATACAGTGAGTCTACAGGACCTTGCAAAAATATTCACGCCCCTGTCAACGTCTTCATTAAAACTGCAGACTTTAATGTAACTTATTTGAGTGGTATGTGATGGGCTGTAACTGTGAAAAGGAAAGAATGAGGTGTGCCTAGAATATGTTTTAGTTCATCCTGTCCTGATTCAACACTTTGCAGAAACCCTCTCACTGCAGACGCCAGTCTTTTTAAGGTTAATGTTTGAAAACTTAATCGATATTTTATCCCCTGCTTAGTCAGATTTGGTGGAAAGTCTGACCATTAGTTTTCTAGCTTTGGCACACATTTTTCAGCCTCTCATACATTTTCTTGCTTTTAATTCCTTCTATTATGACCAGCTTTCAGCGAAGAACGGTGTCCCCACTGCATGATGCCACACATTTTACAGGGGGATTGGTTCAGGGTGTTGTGCAGACATCTGACCAGAGCTCCTGTGTGGCTTGAGGTGAACTTGAAACAGGATTTCTTTTTGCCACTCTTCCACGTTTTTGAGAGTGACTTAGACACAAACTCACTATTCAACAGTCAGGCGATGTCTGCAGTCAACACACGGGGTCGAATACATATGTACACTACACTTTACAGTTTCTTTCTTTGAGAGGTTTTCAGGAACCAGGTACCATGAATCCTCGTCTTTCCACCTTTCAAATTTACTCTAGTTTCTGTCTATCGCCCAAAAGAATGCATTGGTGTTTGTGGTTGCAATGAGACATGGGATGTGAATCACTTTGCAAGGCACTGTAAATCAGTGTACATTTGTATCAGTTTGGGGAATGTTGAGAACAAACCAAAAAAAAAAAAAAGTGTGATGTTAACACTGGAGCCTCAGAGCCAGTTGCCAGTCAGTGTGAATCTGCAACAAGCCTCAATCAGTGGTACAGAGAAGGTAACTGGTGGTAGTCTGGTTTTAATGGACTGTTAATGGACCTCAAAACTAGCTGAACAGATGCAAATTAGGAGAAGCTAGGAGACAATGAGCATGAGAATACTCAACACTTTGTAGGTGGAAAAAAAAAAAGAAAGTGATGAATGCAGTTTTATTAGGACAACCGGATGTATACATTGAGTGTGTGTGTGTGCACTTTGTTGACCCGTAGTGTAATGCTTCTGTGTGAGAGCCATGGACACAGCAGCTTTTGCTAAAGAACACCCCCTAACCCACCCCCCGGACCTTCCCACTTATGGTACACCATGGTTTGATGTTATGAACCCAGTTCATAAATGTGTACATTAGCTAAACAGGCATTCAGCAAGTTGTGTCCGTAGTAGCCAATGATAGGTTCAAGGTGTGTGGTGTGGTATAAGCGGAGCTGTGTTCATGGACACAGTTATGTATTCTTACATGTTGAATTAAATGGACATATAGAGGTTCACCTTGTTCTCCATTGCTTATTTATGTCAGATTGGAAACCCTGGTTCTGGTTCTCAGTGGTACCTTAAGTACAACAATATTCAGAGACATTTTAAATACCATCGATGTTGAACTTTAAAAAAAAAAAAAAACTTGGTCAAAGAACGTCACCGTATAATTGATGAGTTAATCTTGAAAAACAATGTTTTCCTCAAAATGAAATCAGACTAAATGTTTCCCATTTCAGATAAATTAGACTTATCAAAATGATTCCCACAGGGATGACAATGCTTTAAGACCATTTGAAGATGCCCAGACTGTGTAATTACCTTGAAAGCTTCTCATGGGTGAATTCGCCCATGAGTTGAAAGAAACACCTTAATCATGCCATTTGACATTATAGAAGAGTGATAAAAAATGTCTTGAAGTGTCACAATCATATGTTCAAACAATTTTATGTAAGTACGATTGGCACGGCAATGTTCAGGAAACAGACAGGTTTTGTGTCTCAGAGACCGGAAGGACTCGACCTGAGAACCAAAGCACAAGACCCTCCAAAGAAGCTGACAGAAACCGGTAAGAGTGCCGATAACCAGTGAGAAATACATCTGACATGGGCTGAATAGATATAAAAAGAAACATTTCTAGTTATTTTATCTTTAAGCAAGTAGAAATAATTCTGACAAGCCAGACTGAGCATTTATTGCTTGGAGACAAAATTTCCCCCGGGTGAAACTAAAGACATCCAAAGTTCAAAGCATAACCAATAACTCAAAATAGATGTTGCTAAAAAACTTTATTATAGTCAGTATCATAAAGACTTTACAAATATATCAAATATTTGTTATTCATGTAGTATTGTCATGTCTCTGGGTCCTCAGTGATGTCAGGCTTTTGGGAGAACAGAAGGTCTGAGGAAATCAGAAACAAAGATTTAACCTGAGACGTTTCCGATGTACAAGTACAGAAAATACAACATAGCAAAAATAAAACTGCAACATATAACAGCTATGCGACTGTGCAGCTTATCCAGAATGATGTTTAATAACACATTTATAAGGCAATATAAGCTTAAACTGTTGATATTTATGAAGAAAAAGAGAGGAACACACATTTCAGCTATAAATCTTTTATACTGTAAATTTAACACAAAGCCATACAGGCCACTTTCAGATTGAAAAATAAAAACAAGCCGTTTTAAAATGAATTAAAGATCAAATCATTGTCTAGTAAAAGCAAACACACATTACAAAATGTTGCTATATCCAGCTCTGATAAACAAGATATGAACTGCTGTTCATAGCTACTATCAGTGTCTTCAAGCTACTTACATTTTCTGCACATACTGAATTAAAACCTAACTGGAAAACTGGCATAACTTGATTTTTATTTTTTTTTTAATGTGGCACGAGGAACTGTTTAAATCGCATAAATGGTGGAATATGTGAGCTCAACAATAGAGTGGGAGATATCAGTTTTAGATGTAAGCCAAACATTATTTCCTTTAAAAGCTAAATTGAACTAACTTTACCAAAAAGATAAAAAAATAAATAAATAAATACACAATTGAAGAATCTACATGTAGTGCAATGTTTTTTGACCTACTTATAGTTCATTTGATGGAAGAATGGTAGAGTAACTAGCCTTCATACAGCAAAGGATGATGGTAAAAATATTCCCTGTTTATTTGTGTTGTGAAACAAAAAGTTTAGAAAAATGTAAGTATTTTAAAAATAATACAGAAGTTACACACTGGAAACATGAGTGCAGTAAAGTCCTGAATGTGTTTTATTTCAATTAGCTGTCAGAGAGAACAGACTCTTAAAGGCTTTGGATAATATAATACATTTGCTGTACACATTAAAGAAAAGAGATATTACATATGACTAAAGATTCGGTGTCATTCTCACTCACCGGACTCTTTGTAGTCTACACTTTTAAGGAAGAGGCCATGGGCTGGAGCCGCCATCCCCTGAGGGAAGGCTAGAGTGTCCCGCGCATCCAAGATCTGTTTGACCTGGGATACGGACAGCAGTCCCTGGCCTGCAGCCACCAAGACTCCAGTCATCCTCCTCACCTGGATCACAACGACCACAGCTTCACTCTCTGGTTTACGTCAAACATCACTGCAGATATTCGATTGTTTTTGTTTTGAGCCGACTCAGCCGTCACCAGCAGAGGGCACCACTCACAATGAATTGGAGCAAAATCAGACGAGCACACATTAATATAGCAGGCATTTGAAAGAGATTAGAGCAACAAACCTGCTTGTAGAGAAAAGATCGACTTTTAAAGGTCAGCTCCCAGAATTGTAGCCGTCTGTAAAAATAAAGTAGCGTTAGCAGCAGCATGCATCGAACCAGGTTTTAAAAAAAAGTCTGTATTTAACCTGAATGATTGATTTAACAAAAACGATTTTTTAGGTCTCATTTTTAATTATGTTAGGACAGATGTGATTATTCTAACAACCATTAGAGATGAACAGGAAGACAGGAAACTAAAAAAAGAGAAAGGTAAAAATAACCCATGTCAGACAATTTAGGCGCAACCCGCGTCTGCTTGGATGAGGCTCATGTGACATTCACCCAGACATCAGACAAAATTCAAGAGTCTATTGTTGCATGGATTTGTTTAAATGTCACGTCAAGAATATGCCAGAAAACCACAGGATTTTGAGCGATGGCATACAAGCTCCTCTTCTGCAATAAATCTGCAATCTACTCCTTCTTTTCTGTTTTGGTAAAGAAAGATACAAATAAACAAAGAGACATTTGGCAGGAATTGGGTCAAATGCAAATGTGACTTGCAGCTCGCTGTCTGATTGCATTTGACATATATTAAATATAAACCAAGGTTCATTTCAAAGGGTTGAAAGCAGTGTGTGCCAGACATCATTATTACACATGTATTTAAACCAAAGTCACCAAACAAACAAACAAATAAAAGTTAAGAGAAGATCAGTATTTTTCTATTTAAGCTGGAAGTTGGACATCAGCTGTGACATAAGTAGATGAATGCGGGAAAAGTTGCAAAATACAGGCCTTTTTGAATTGCTGTTTTTGACCCAAATGACTGCAAAGAGTACCAGGAAAACTAATTAGAAAAATAAAGATATAAAATAACACTCATGCTGGGAGGATAGCACATATATCTTAGAAATATTAAGATAACATTGAGCTTCCGTCGATTTCTTTTACATGATGATTGTGTGAAATGTAGCTCTAATAACATAGACAAGCTATTTTCTAAACATGCCTTATCATTATGGTAGCATGAACAAATTCACCCATGAATTATAATTGAGACTTTTTGCTAACATTTCAAGCAAAACATATAGGTTTAAAAAAAAGAAAGAAAGAAAAGCAACACGTTTACCTACCGATGCAGTTAACTTGGTGCACATATTTAAAGTTACTAGTCTCAACCTGGAAACTTTTGGGTAAAATGTAAATAGTCTGTTGGAGTTTGGCTCGTAGATGCAGATTTATTTTTGGATTTCTTTTTGAACAGCAGCTTGTCGTTTAGTGGGACGCTTAAGGTTTTTTTAAACTTTTGTTTCATATGACAATGGAAGATTACAAGTAATAATCCTTACAATCTACTCACTTTTACGACTTAGAAAGCTGAATTATTTATCAGTCAGTACAGCACAAGCCTCAGACAAACTTGAACTTTCAATGAAAGCACTGCACAGATAGCACAAGGACTAAATGGAGAGTGGTTTACTTGTAAAATATAATTAGATTAACTTCATAAGAAACAAGAAAAAAACAACGACACCTTAAGTTTAACTATTTACAACCAGAGCCAGTAAGCCCATCCTTTTTCAATGCCCTCTTTTAGGATAAAATATTGAGGCCAACATTTGACATCTCTTAATAATTTATCACTTAGTTTCATTTCATTTTATCATAGTTACTTAGAACAGTGACAACCATACAAAATGAACACAACGCAAATGCAGGCTTTCTAGACCAGTGTTGCCTCACATCAAGAACTAATTATAAAATATGCAAAAGACTTTAATTTAGTAGAAATGCAAGCATGCAAGCTTGACTGGATGACCTTTAAAGCTGGAAGTCACTTCATGCTGGTGCATCTTATGCTGGGGTTAGGGCATAAGAAATTACATTTATTCTAAGAAGCTCTAACCTACTTCTATAACGTACGCCATATTTTTAGGATTAATAATTAATACTCGTGGAAGTGTTATCTAGCATACAGAGCGACCCCCCATGGAAATGTAATCTCCCACAGCCCACACGACTCTCTCCATCTCTGCCATGGATTATACTGAATCCTCATTGTCTAAAGTACATAAATCTTCTTAATACATAATCACACACAGCTCCTTAATTAACACAAACAACATCTATACCTGCTTGATTTAACAGCAGGGAACATCAGTTGTTTAAGAAGGCATTAAATGATACAGAGCGTAGCTGGAAAGTCAAGTCAGGGGGAGCTTCCAGTTATTAGCAGCTCAGCTAACAGTGGAAATCCAGGTCTTTGAGGCTGAACGCCTGTTTTGCATCATCCTGATTTTTAGCATCCTCCACAAATTCTCTATCAGAATCAAGTTGGGACTTTGATTGCAATCTTTTTCAGAAAACATTTTTTATCAGGAAATCATACAGTGTAAATATTCACAGTGAATATTGTGAGAAGTGTGTGAGTAGCAAAAAAATGCGAATTTTTTTAACAAATGTTTACAAAGAGCTCTCATTTACATATGAGGTCCTGTAAGTATATTAAAATTCAAAAGTGAAGTCCATCAACGCAAGAATTATATATTGACACGCCAAAGCTAAGCTGGGTACAACTTCCTGTCCATATTCCTACCTGTGAAAATGTGAATGTGCGAAGGAGCTTCCAGGCTGTATGGCAACCACATCCATCGTCTTCACAGGATTTTTAAAAGGCAAATCAGAGTTCACTGCCCTGAAGCTGCTGAAATCATGAGTCCCAACCAGCAGTGCGGCAGCCTCATGCATGGCGTCTATATCCAGCTCTCTGAAACAAACACAACATTTGATTTCAAAAGCACAAATGACGTGACTCCCTGCAGGACAGTTTCCCAAAATCAGCCCTTTTCTGGTCCTATTGGGATTTCTTCATGCTGACCTGAAAGTGACTTGTCTAAATAGCTAGGTCAGGCTGAAGGGTTCACACTAAGTAAGATGTATTTCTAGGCCTCCTTGTTCCAATTTCCCATGAACTTATATAATATTAACAATCTGAGGAACAAGGCCACGTGAGAGAGCAGAGGCATGTCGACGAGTGGCTCATTTCGAGTAGGGAGTGAGAGTGGGATCACGGCTCGGACTCTCCACAGCTTCACGTCATTGTGGAAATATGAGCCGACAGAGATGGGGCTCTGTCGGTCAGGAGTGACTGAACCATTAAAATCCTTAATGTGATCATTTAAAACCTCTGCCGCACAAAGAAATCTTAATTATTGACTCAATAAAGGAAAGGCTATAGTACCAAAGAGTTAAGACATAGGATTGCCATCGGTTGTAAAATAATGTCCTGACATCTCTCTGCCCAGAGACTGATCCCAATAATTTCAAGCAGGAAAAGGTTCCACCCCCATACCATCACACTGCCACTGTCAAAAATCCATTTGCAAAGAGGATTTGGAAAGTTCTTCAAGGCTGTGATTTACATCCTCAACTCTGCTACTTAATGCACAATGCATTTAAATACAAGAAAGGAAAATTGGGCCTGTGTACTTTAAGATTCTTTGTCAAAAAGCTTTGTCAACATCAGAAGAAGCAAATTAAAAATGACAAAAACAAAAATCTGTACTTGCAAGAGAAACCCCATCAGTGCATCTTCAAGAAAGTTTGAGAAATACACAGTAAATGGAAATGAGCCGCATTCATTTCTCCTGAAAACCAACTTGGGAAGTAAAGAACTAAAGCAATCTATCAGCTATTTCTTGCAGCGGAAAAGCGGGTGTGATGACGCGGGAGAGGAGCGGCAGATCAAAGAGAAAACGAAGAGACGCTGCTGAGGCAGAGATGCTCAGGGGCAGAAAGACGAGATAAAGGCTGAACATGAGAGAGGGATAAAGAAGCAGACGAAGGAGAGAGAAATTAGGGAAAAGGAGAATGAGAAGAGTTGAGGAACAAGTGAGGGATGAAGAAATAAAAAAATGGAAAGTGAGTGAAAAAAAAGGAAACCTGGCTAAAATGCGTGGGTGTTGTTCAGCATGTTTAAGCCTGCAGCTTAACTTGCCCTACTTTTCCCTAAAAAAAAAAGAGTGAAGTGAGAAGAGCAGACAAATGCTCAAACATACACTCTTTAAAACATTTTTCCTTCATGCTCCCTCGATGTAGTCACAGCCAGAAGAACGTTGCCTTTGCTTCAAAGCCCTAAACATTTTATCTCTTTGTACACACTGTCCCTCCTCTCTCCCTCTGCCTCCTTCTTGTTTGCTTTTGGCATGTCAGCTTACATAAAACCTTCTCGCTGTGCCTAATTCGTAGCTCCACCATTCCCGATTGGGGACTATTCATGCAATTAACATCCAGTTATTCTCTGTGAGCTCTGAGCTTACTGTGAGCAAAATCATAGTCCAAGCTTTATTTCTCATGATGCAGCACAGGAATGGAGAAACGTTGTGCAAATAATGACAGCAAGCAAATAGAGATGGGCTCACTCACGTGTTGCGGAGACTCCAGCACAGATTCCAGTCTGTGAGTGGGAGCAGAGTGTGGTGGGTGACGCCCAGCGCTATTCGGTAGACGTAGGTCCGAGACTGAGCACAATAACGGGCATGAAAGTCGTCAGGGACGCGGTTAGCATGGGTGACCCTTCAAAAACAAAAGATCGGTATTGATTTGGAAAAGCTAGAAACAGCATGTCCATTAAGTCAATCTGAAAAATGTCTTTCTTTATCCATTTCCATTCTCCTAGCAATAACGATTCAAGCCAATTCCAATTTCTCTTTAAAATCTATGAAATTGGATTATGTAAGAACTATCAAAATGTTTTTTTTCTTCTTCATATCCCTGAGCTTAATAATTTACATCAGAAGCAGAAGCAACATCTCAGTGTGTGAGAGAATTGCTATAAAACCAATCATTATTATCATAAAAAAAAAACACAAAATGATTCCGGGTTGACATTCTGTGTTTTTATATCCTATATTAGTGAGTATCCTGGTCATTAACTCAAATAACAGTCTCTTTGTGAACTCAAGAAAGAAATTCTACTTTTACCTCAGCTCTGATATTTCCCAAAAACCTGCAGCTGTCCTAAATCCAGTATGTTCTTCATCTCAAAAGATGAAAAGGAGCATCTTGTGAGCTGTATCCTGTTATCTGCCAAAATGTAATGCTCTCTCCCACTTTCTCACAGCCTGCAGTAGTCACATACAAGTCTTGTGAGATAAAACATATTGTTTGCTTCTAAATGTCTTCTTTGATTTAAGTGCTTCCTCTTGACTAGTTTTTGAAACATGCGGTAGCTCTTTATATGCCGTGTTTCCTGACTGGAAAGGGTTTGGATTTTTGAGTTTGCCTGGTCATTACCGGTTAGAAAGCGATCAAACTGAGTGCTGCCCAAATCAGTGAGGCGCTCATTCAACACCAAACAGACATTCAGACAGGCCGCTGCTTATTTCCAGTAGTCAGTGGGCAAGAGACATGGTACACCCTAGGAAGGTCGCCAGCCAATCACCGGGCTACATAGAGACAACAGGACAATCAATCACACAGACTTATGCCTAAGAACGATTCAGAAAGACCTATGAACCCGACAGTAATGTTTTTATACTGTGGGAGGAAGTCAGAGCACCGGGAGCGAAAGAGAGAACATGCAAACTCCATGCAGGAAGACCCAGGCCAGGATTCAAAGCCAGGGCTTTCTCGCTGCCAGGCTAAAGTGCGACCAACTGTGTCACTATGCAACTGTGTAAAGTAATAACTGAGTAAAAAGCAGGTCAAGGTCATGGAAATATACTTTGATGGATTATCTTGTAGTTCCTTAATATCTTGCTGGTTTATTTTAAATTGTTTCACTTAATCACTGGATTGAAACAAAACCTGAAATGAGTTTGAGCTACAGAAAGTAAAACCAGGAATATATATTGACCACTAAAAAGATCTGATGGATGCATTGCAGATAAATTTAGAAGAGTTCTCCACTGCTAGGGCTAAAGTGACAGAGTGTTCTTCAGGGTTAAATTGTGAACTTGATAAAGGGCTGCAGCAAACTGTAGCACCATGAGAGTGACTAAATGTGACACATCAATAGCCGTACAGTTTGTTCACACAGATTTGTGTCTGCAGTGCAGTCAGTCTGATGGTGTACATGGTTAGTGAGTGCTGGATGATGTGGGAGACATGTAGCAGTCCCATTTAAGCACGCTCAAACACGTATGACAACAATGACAATAAGAAATTTACGCTTGTGTGTGTGTGTGCGTGTGTGTGTGTGCGCGCGCATGTAGAATCTGAAAAACTAGGTTACACAACCAGGGGAGGAGATTTGAGTGTGACACACAGCAGAGAAAACCCTTGTGTATATGCCTCTGCCAGCACCTCCGATGTGAAGTGACGGCTTTCGCGTCCCCCACCGCCACCGTACACCCACATCAAATTTTCATACACAGTATAAAAAAGGTGGCTGCACAAATTTGGGAAAATAAGGCGTTTGTTGTGGCACCAGTCCATCTATGAGAAAACAGCCATTAACCTGGGCCTTAACATAGACCAGTCCTTGAGGACATTTTCTCTTTTACAGTGTGCAGTCTGTGTTTAATTCTCATCTTGGCTCTGCATCCCTAGAGGCGGCAGACCAAAGCTGTCTTTATTTCTGTTACAAGCTCCCTTTGCAGCAAAATCGGATAGTGATGGTGATGGGAGACTTTATTCAGGCTTATTTCTAATGTGACGTAAAACAAAAACATACATGATGCTGATATTGTTAAACCAGATGAAAGCATCCTTGGAAGTGTGTGTGTGTGTGTGTCTGTTAATGGATGGCACAGCCCTAACAGTGGAGCTGGGATAATCCTTTCCAACCTTTTCTCTACAGGTTTGAGGATTAGCAGTATGCAGGGAGCTTCCCTTCCATCCTTCAGCAGTTCTGTGTGCGTTTGCCAGTTTGGGTTTCACACCATCTGTCCTCACAGGTCTGACCCTTCAAGACAACCTCTCCTTAAAATCCACATCTTTGTTCATTCAACTTTCTCCATTTTCATTTTCAGCTGTTTTTACAATAAAAAAAAGCCAGTAAATAACTTATCTAATCATACATAACTGTAGTTAAAAAATCGGAATAGTGCAGAGATTCCTAATGAAGATATTAAGATGAGGAAACTGGGAGCACCAGAATGGCGAAAAAAGATTTTATTGTTTATTAATAATACCAACATTTTCAACTGGACAATAATCTGAAGTGTACAGCCAATTTGGATAAAAGCATAGGTATGTGTCAGAATGCCCCACACCTGAATCAGTCTACAGCCAAACAAGTGGCAAAACTTAAAAAGTGTATTTTCACAGATGCTTTAGATCCAGCCTGACTGACATTGAGCTATTTTCCAAACTGTGCAACATTTTCAGTCTAGATGTGCAAAGCTAGTAGAGATACAGATATACTGTCAAAAAATTTGCACCAGTAGCAGCAGAAAAAAGTAGTTCTTCACAGTATTGACTTAGGTTGGCTAAATACAAATGCAAGCCACACTTTTCAGATCAACTATTTGGAAAATTATGCATCATTTTCAGTCTGCTGCACAGCAGTGCAGTTGCATTGCAGCAAGAAGATCCTGGGTTCTTTCTGCACAGGGTTTCCATGTTCTCTGTGCATCCATGGGTTCTCTCTGGGTACTCCAGCTTGCTAAAACAGTCCACAAACATGACTTGTAGGTTAACTGGTTTCTCTAAGCTGCACGAAGGAGTGTGTGTTTATTCACAGTTGTTTGTCCTGTGTGCCTTTGTGTTGCCCAGTGACAATGACTGCAGATGGTAAATCCTTATTATGTTATTTTGATGAAAACATGTTCTTAGGAAATACATTCACTTTTCTGTACCATAAATTTGGGTCAGTTACAAATAATTTTAATTTTACATCTGTTCATTTCAACAGATGTTAATGTGTCAGAAGTGATGAGGGTTTACAGACTACTTTTTTTTAATAAAAAGGAGTTGTCAAGATGAGCAATAAAGGTATTGGAGCAAAAGAAATGGAACGACAGTGAAGAAAAATTTGCTTGAGAAATAATTTCCAAAAAATAATAAATGAAAACATAACTTCTTCAAGAAAGATTTATTATACAAGCTTATGCAACGATATTCTTGTACCAAGAGCAGAGCATGGTTTTTTGGAAAATGTCCACCGGAACATTAACAGAAATGTTAAATCAAATGACAAAGAAAATCTGGCAATGAAAGAAAGTGGCTGAACACATCTCAGAAATGTCCCATTTAACACTGTTTTTCAGATTACAGTTCACTCATCCCATTCAATTTTGAATTTATTGTTTGTCACTTTACATACTGTATGAACAACGAGCTATAACATGAAGCCTGACTCACCTGATTTGCTGTTCTTCGAGGTGAAAATTGAGCGCTTTAACCAGAACGTCCTCAGTGAAAGGCTTGTCGTTTTTGCGCTGGAGGTCAAAGTGAGCCGAGTTCGAGAGGGCGTGGACACCTCTGTCTGTCCTACTGGACACCGACAGAGACACTGGGTTGACTGGTCTCAGTCTCTTAATTGCTTCCTGCACAAAGACAGGAAAAAATGCAAAACTTTCAGTGCATACAAGATGTAAAAAAAAAAGCCTTGAAATGGCGTGAAGGGCTCTTAATCAAGATTATTTTAAAAAGATCCCAAATCTAGATCATATGCTGGCAGGTGATTATCACGGTGAAAGAATCTTGAGTGCCATGCTTTATAGTATTCATGACAAATGAAAAATAACAACATATAAAATTATCTAAATGTTTTTAAAACAGAAAAAGCAACAGTTTCCATTCTAATAATTTCTATTTATTCCAGTTATGACAACTGGAATGCTTAGCAGGTTGCAGACACTACTTTAAAAAAAATTTTTTTTTAATGAAAAATAAATAAAGTACTCCTTCTGCCTATTCTCTGCTTTGTGCTGGTATATTTTTTTTTCTGTATATAGCACTTACTGTTTGTAAAGTGCTTTACAAATAAAGCTGCATGGTGGAGTATAAATAAGTAAAACTTACCTCCAAGTGCTCCTGAACCCCCGAATGACCCAGCTGGTGTGGCGGTATTTTTACTACTCCTCTGTAAAAATGTAAAGAAGTAATAAATAAATGATTGCTATTATAATGTAACCCTTGCACAACGCACTGACCTGTATTTTGTCCCAATGTACTGAAAAAAGATGAGGTAACGCGCCAAGTTGTGCATTGTGTCATGAGAACTCTTCGTTCACAAGTTACCACTTGTTAGTAAAACTACAAAAACCTATTTCACGTTCATGTTTACAGAGAGAACGTCAGCGCTGGAGCACGCGCGGCAACAGAAATCAGTGAGCGAACCGTATTTGTAGTCCGGAAGTGCAGTAGTAACGTCGCTGACATTCAGTAATACCTAGCTCTCCTTCTCTTTTAGTGAATCAAAATAAAAAGAGCAAGGTTGAGTGTATTTACAATCAATAGTCTTCTTAACATACGAGGCAAAAACGCTTCGTGTCACATGCACACTCTAGCAATTAGCGGGGCGGCTAACATTTAAAGATCTGGCGTCAGCATTTTAGCACACGCGACAAAAACAACAACTGCTAATTTAAATATTAACAGTAGACAAATCCCTTTCCTTTCTAAACAGAAGCATGAAGTCATTTCATGTCAGGGAACCTTAAAGGCAAGCGCGTCTGGTCGCTCATTGATGACGTCATAGTGAATGAAAAAAAGGTGTCAGCTGCAAGCCAACCTTCATTGAAAGCAATAGACCCAGAGAGCATATCTGTCAGAGATATGCCAATTGCAAGTGAGCAAAAGAAAGTCATTGACCTCCAGCTGAAACTGAAAAAGTATTCAAACTTTGGTTTTAATATATTCTATAGATAGATAGATAGATAGATAGATAGATAGATAGATAGATAGATAGATAGATAGATAGATAGATAGATAGATAGATAGATAGATAGATAGATAGATAGATAGATAGATAGATAGATAGATAGATAGATAGATAGATAGATAGATAGATATTACAAAGTAAACAAAATCATATTAAATAGTGCAGGAAAAGAGACAATAAGAAGGTTTGGTTTATGCCGATTTCTTTTTGAGATGTTTTATTAAGAGTGAACTTAACAGGCTAATATGTGTATTGTCATTATTGTTTATAATAATGATAATATTTTTTTATTATTATTTTTTGCAGATATTGAAGCTTGAATTCAGCCTCAATCAATTAGCTATTTCAAGGTAATTTGAATGATGAAGCCTCATTTACACCTGAATATGCAGTAGCTGTGAAAAGTCAGGTTGGAAACACCAATCTGGCATGTAAAACACAATAAATGATGGCAAGATCTTTTAAAATTATTATACTAATTAGGTTTGTGCCACTATTATTATTATTATTATTATTATTATTTATTATTATTATTATTATTATTATTATTATTATTATTATTATTATTATTAATAAAGGTTCTTCCTTTCCATCCTCGTTAGGGTAGGGTGTATCTGTTGGACTCTCTCCCCTCCTCTTTCAGGCTCTGTGTTGCGGCTACGCCCCTCCCTCTCCCTCCTCGGCAGCGGCAGCAGCAGTGTAGTAGTATCCCCGCCTGCCGCGCCGCGCATTGCTTCATCTCGCATTTTGTGTCACGGTGCCACCGGGCGAGAAGCGACACACTGCTGCTGCTGCTGCTGTGCGTCAGGGGGGGATATACCCGTCACCATCCTTTACGGTCAAAGCGACATCCCTCCGTGGGCAATGACATTTGCAGATTGAAGTGGGAAATTCAAGATCACAACAGCAAAAATGACGGTGGACTTTGAAGAATGTATAAAAGATTCGCCCAGATTCAGGTAAGACTCCACATCACAGGGTACTGCTAAGCGGTGCGCAGGAGGGGGAAAAAAAGGCACACCTTCTTTTGTATGACTGAGTAAAAAAATATATATATATCACGGTTTTTGTTGTTGTTTTGTTTTTGTTTGTTTTTTAATGTAGTGTTTTCAACAATTAGAATGAAAGGATGCTTCGCACATGTGCAACAATAAGATGGCGTTTCTTCTGTCCATATGTCTGTTTCCTATGTGTCCTTCTGATCAGATTTTCAGGCCTTGGCTGAAAAACGTCAAATGAGACCATGCAGAATTTATATTGACTTATGGTGTGTTTGTTGGAATGCTCTTAGTGGCTGTGGTGTCTTCTGTGGTCTGTTGTTTGAATGTGGGCTAATTAGCCCAGAATTTATGAGAGGGTATGTCCAGACACAGGCAGGATCCATGTTGCTTACATGCAAAATCAAATTGCAGTGACTCTCCTTCAGCCTCTATATAACGCTGTGATATGTGGGACTCATTCATTGTGACAGCATGAGCAGATCCTGCTGCTGTGTGAGAGCGTTGCAGCGTGGCATACAGTCTGGCTGCAGTCCTTTCGTCTTGCTCGTGCTGAAGGTTGCGGTCAGAAACTGTGTTAAGTCTGGACTGTTTGAAGGAAGGTTAGGCGCTCTGGCAGCGGTGGCGCTGGGGTCCAGGCTGAAAGAGGCAGCGGCAACGGAGCTCATCTTGCAGCCAGGCGCACATCCAGATGTTCACCTCCATCACTCCCAGCTGTCTCAATCCACGTGCCAGTCTGTGAGGTCCGGCGAAGACAATGTGGAGAACCGAGCAGGCCATGCAGCTCCAGTTCATCCCCCATAAATCAGTTCTTCCTGAAATGATTTTTTTTTTTTTCGGATCACACTGCTTTGTTGCATTTTTCCCTCCATCTTTCATTTCTGCAGATCAGCGTCTGCTGCCAGCTTGCTTTCTTGAACTCCAGCAATTGTTTCCACTTGCTTTCTCGTTTTGTGATTTGCAATCGACGTAGCAAATTTAGGAGGCAGATATCCAACCTGCTGCTTAAGTCTTTCTTAAGTGTTTATGGATGACTCAGACAGCAGTTCAAGGGAAGAAGTGGAACACTTCCGTGTTTTCTTGCGAATGCTGTACTTTCCCATATTCTTGTGAAGAGAGTATTTGGAAAATTCCACAAAAGCCAAAGGAAACCAATGTGGTTGCTTCACTGGATCACAGGAGCATGTACAGTACCATAATTATAATGAAGTCGGTCAGCAATCTAACATCCCTTACATTTATGAGGCCTTAAATAAGTAATATGATAATAAAATACAATAATTTGGCCCTATTACAAAGTTAAATTCTGGTTTTTATTTATTTTTTATGATGTGATGATTGTCTCCTGCTAAAACAAGAGTCTTAAGATTCCAGTTTCCAGTTTTTTTGTCTGAAAATCCACTTTAAAGCACTGCAGCGCTGGCAAACGTCACTCTTTCAGATTTTGCCAACCCAAAACAGTTATGAATTTTTCTGCTTTTCTTGTGATTGACCAACACAAAGTAGAGCATTACAGTGAAGAGTAAGGGGAAAAAATTACATGGTTTTCAGATTTTTTGCCAATGAAAGAAGCATTTGTAAACAGCCCCTTTTACTCTTAATACCCTAGAACAAAACCCTTCTTGGTTTTCAAAAAGTCACATTTGTAAAAAGCAGTTACAATTTATCTTCAGTGTAAAAGCAGCTGTTCTGCGAAGGCCTTATTTATTAGAGAATGCGAGAAAACCAGAAAAGCTTAACAGAGACCAAGGAACACACGAGACAGATCAGAAAAAGTTGTGAATAAATTTAAAACACAACTTTAAACTCATTCAAACTTGGTGAAATTTTTGGTGAAATCAAGATTATAGAGTTTTGTTCAGTTCATCATCTAAATATGAAAATAGTATGACCCAACTGCCACAACAGGCCTGTCCGCATGAACCAACAAACAATAATTAGAGAATTATAGAACGCTTTGAGTCGATCTATTGCATGAAAACTGGTTTGTAGTCATAATGTCACAAAATTAGAAAAAGTTCAAGAGGTTTGAATATTTTTTTTCAAGGTGGTGTATGTAAGTCTGAAAAAAAAAACAAATCAGTCTGTGAGCTATATCAAGATTGGAGCACTTGTGCAGACATGAAAAACGCAAACAAACAAACAAAAAAAAACAGCTTCCAAAGAAAAAATGCTTCATGTGTTAAATGTCAGGACATTGTTGTTCAACACAAACAGCCCAAAACCAGAATTGTCCAAATTATGTCTTTCGTTGAACCAAATACATTGGGAAGTACATTCAGTAAGAGTGAAGACACTCTGGTCCATCGGCGTAACTTCCTGAAGGACTGGTGCGGACATGTCCACCAACTCTGGCATAAAGGGCACAGAACCCATCAATATTTCCTGGCCCTTTTTGTCTTTATGTGCCTCCATCTTTGCAACTCGGCAGCAGCTGCACGCGACATTTAAAACCCAGGTAATGCTTTTTAAAATTCCTATGTGCAACAAAAACGGCGCCACGAGCGCTGTTGCTTTGCGTTGAGCGGGGAAATGATGCAATCAAGCAAAGAATCTGAGAAGGGGGACGCAAAGTTTTCATATTAGTTGTCAACACTAGGACAGCAAGATGACAAAGTCCAAAGGGACCAGACTTCACAGGTCAGTAAAAAGCTTGAATTAAAATATATATTGATATCAAGACAGTGGAGAGTAGGTCAGCTATGCTAGCTTAACCTTTGTCACTTTGACATGTACTCTTGCTGCGCAGTTTGGTGGATTTCAGTTTAATTAACACGTAAATAAGGCCCACATTGATTTCCTGACTGTCAATCAGGAGTGCAGGTGTTTATTGGTTGCCGTGGCAACGAGCCTGCGCTTGCCATGAAGCTGACAGACTGAGAAAAATATAATATATAAAAGAAGAGAAAAATATAATTTAACCACCTGTTTTTCTACATTTCTTCCAGGACAACTTACATCATTTCTTTGTAGAACGTGGCGATAGTCACAGCGGTCATCGAATAGGATGAAATATTTCATAAAGCATATAGAAGTTAAAGCTTGTCAAATTTTAAACCATGGCTCCTGCAGTGACAATTCAGTAAAATTAAATTATTGGTCAATATAAAAGAGAAATTCACCTTGTTCTCTCTTGTATCTTTACAGAACTGACAGAAACCAAACTATTCATAGAGCTATATGCAGAGATAATATATATTTTTTTACATCCGAACGTCAGCATCTCAGCTTTAAGACACATTTTAATATGTACCATTTTAATATCAATGGCCGCTCTCCTCACCAATCATTTCAGATTTGACAAGTGGTCTGACCCGGAAGTTCTCTCTGCGCCGCACACTGTGTAGATTAAAGATACATCATCTCTCATCTCCGATGTGAAATTCAGCAGGACAAAAGGTTTTGCCAACCAGATGAGGGACAGCTGTGGAGTCAGAATCACATAATTGAAAAGTACAAAGTTTGCACCAACAAGGATTCATTTGGTTTACACAGACGTTACTTACTCTGCTTTTGAAACGTTTAATGACATTCTGGTTGTTGCAGAACCTCATGTTGTTTATGTTTTCAGCACTTGATAAAGTCAGACAATAAAAGGCAACTAGGTGATAATTATTCACAAAAAATATGGCTGAATTATGAAACTGTGTTCAACTGTAGGCAAACATTGAGCAAATGGCAAACTTATTCCATTAATTAGAACATGACTGAAAAGTTCCTTTGTCAGCAATTCCAAGCGAAAGACATTATATAGATTAATTAGTTTACTTCCGTTGTAACATATTTATATTTTACAGTATGTTTAACACCTGGTAAAGGTTTATTTTTGAAAGGTACTATTAATCTGATAAGCCTGATTAGGATGTATATCCTAATTTATTGAATAAGACTGTCTGTCATTCACATGCAAGTTTTGGTTTTATTCTTAGCACTAATGTAAAAAAATGGCCTTCCAGTAACTGTGAGTGCATCAGCGCCCCCCGGCTCCTCCTAGTCACCATCAGCTTGCAATACAAAGTTACACCCTTGGTCTGGACCATTAAGAGTTTAAGCTCGGCCATAAAATGGTTTCACAAAATCTCCATAATCCCAGAAAAAAAAAATCTTTTAATCTTTTTAAAAGGAATATTTGTTCTAAAAACAGCAGCTGGCCTGTTTTTAAGTCCTGCGTGGCGCAGCCAGGTAAATAAAGTCAGCTGCTGCAGAACTTTCCAGTATATTTATTTTTACTCTCATCCAACTTTCTTCTTTCTCCTTTTGTCTCGTTGTGTCGCTCTGGGGAAACGCGAAATAAAAGAAGCCGAGAACCGGTCCTGTCTGTCTTCCTCCTCGTGAAGTTTAAAGAGCTCACATACACCCTGATGCTGCAGGTCTGAACTTGTCCGTGGGCAGAAGTTGTGTGTGCACAACGAGAAGCAGATTAAGGAGCATTTTAGTGAGGATTGCATACTCATAACAGACATCTTTTTGTTCCTGTTTTCATCATTGTGCCATGCCCCTTATTCAGCAGTCATCCGCTGCATTCATTCTGTTTTGAAAAGATTCCCTCAAACTGTGTCCCTCAGTTCTGTCGTCACCAAACCATTGTAATACGATTTTGCTTGAGAAGTTTAGCACTCCGCTTTTAAGAGTTGGCAATGCCGTGAAGTGGGCAACACAAACACAGGTCCGCCCTCATATCTATCGCTCCAGCTAAAAAGCAGCAGCGATACTTCTGTACTTCCGTTTCTGCAAAGCATAATTATACCCACAAGAACAAGCGGCATTATATAATGTGTCGACTGAGCCATTCACAGTTAAAATTGGGACATTTAATTGACTGAATCTTTGTGATGAGTCTATTAATACGCACATGGTGGGTGGGAGCTGTAGCCGACCTGCAGCTGCTGAAAGACAGACAACTGAGAGCTGGGGTAAAGAGGGCAGGAGATTTAAGAATGAAGGAGGAGAAGGGCTGCAGAGATAAGAGAATCAGTTTTTGTGTAATTCTTTTTTCTGTCGCTCTCCGATCCGAAAGAAGTGTCAGGGGAGAGTCACTCTACATTTATTGGCGCTCCCGGCAAAAAAAAAGGAACTACTTTTTAGAACAAAGACAAAATTTGCTACGTTTGTAGCTCTCTTTAGCATTTTGTATTAGCATTTAAAATAGTTAGTGTTGCTAGCAGTACTCCAATATAGTGTCTGTTTGTACTCTTTAGTAAGTGTAGATTGTTAACATTGATGTTTCCAAAAGGTTGCCAATATTTCCAAATTTCAGCATATTATATGACAAAGAGAGGTTGAAAGATCAAGAGAATAAAACAGAGAACTCAAGCTCCATTTCTCATAGTCTTCCTGTTATCTGCTCATTTTCTTGCTCTCACTGCCTGAATGAATAATTAGAATGCTAAAAATAGCAGAAAAAATGACAAAGTTGTTAAGTCTTCATATCAGACATAGTACTAGTGCATTATATTACTGATCTTGCACTATCAATATAAGATCAGTATTTTACCACACCTTGTAGAACTCGAGCAAAATGTTTTAATTGTGGTACTTTGATAAAAATTATTTTAAGATTTTATTTTATTTTTCACCCCGCATGCCAACAGATATTATATAATTATGTTAAACTTAGTAGATTTAGTCATTTTTTAAAATCCACTCAGTAAAAACAGCATGTGTGTGTGTGTGTAGGTGTGTCGGGCATCTGCATTCAATGATTACTGAAAACAAATGGAGAAGCTGAACGTGGGACAGCAGCTGCCGACTCCTGCTAGGTGTTGTTTAGTTCACTGTGTGTACAGCTGACAGTTTACAGATCTAAACAAACTATAAATTTCAGCTTGTCTCTGCCTGTTTTCTTGAGCCTTTAAATGGGACCTAGTTGGTATTAAGCTTAAGGTTGGTGGTGAAAATATTACTTTTGGAATAGCTTGAATAATTGAATGCCTTTATATTGTTTAGTAAATGATGGTAATTAAAGAAAATTCAGTTTGTATGACTCACCACTGGATTATACTTGGCTGAAGACTAGACTGTGTCTTGTAAAAATAAGTCATTTGGGTGGTTTTATGTGAGATTTTCTCCATTTTCTTAATATTACATCTCCCTTTATTGGCATATTAAAGTGCCTTTAAATGTCTGCTAGCCTAGTTTCTTTTAAGTGTCTGGATATTTATTTCCTACCTGCATCATTATCACCATCGCCTCAAATTTTTTGTCTTCACACATTCTGTCTCATTGCCGGTCTGATTTAGTGGATCCTTTTTTTTTTTTTTTTTTTGGTCAGCTGTGTGTGAAGTGTGTAAAATATTCATCCTGCTGTGTTTTCCAAGCAGCGGCAGGAAAGTGGGTCTGCCGGTTTCCAAAGCGTGACCACTGGCATTGGCAGGGATGGAGAGTACCTGTCCATTAGTCTCACCGAGGGAGGGAGATAGAATGAGACTCGTATCTGTTCGCACACAGCTGCTAACGGCATGTGCCGGTGGGAGAGCTTTGAAATTGAAGGGCACAGGATTGTCCTTGCATTTATTGGCGCCGAGAAAGCGCATCGACATGTTGAATTTGATTAAAGTTGTCCAAAGGACCTTGGCCGGACTGTGTTTGTGGACCAGACGTCCTCCAGAGCAGCATGTGAACCTTTGAACTTCAGCAGCATTAGATCCTGCCTGCAGCATCGGTGGCTTGTCAAAATGTTTAGACAGATCCCAAACCACTCGCATCAAGATGATAATGTCATGATACTCTTTCCCGAGCACTTCTGCTAATGCACCCGTGCACGCAGACATGCAGACATAGTGCTGAATATGTGCCTGGCTGGTTTCCTGCCGTCAGTAACGCTCCACATGTGGAAGCTCCTGATTTATATGAAAGGCTGTTTGTTAGGGCAAAATCATTTTCATTGAAGGTAGAGGAAGGCTGTGTTGAAACCCAGATCTGGTCCCACACACACCCAGGATCTATTTCAGCAGGATTAATTCCAGAATACTCAATATGTAATATTATGGCAAAGCTTTAAGCTGGCTTTCATGACAAGCGTGTTTTTTAAGCTGGTCAGGTTTGACTCAGATGATGCATTGTGTCATCTAGAATAATACATGAATGGATTTGAGGATTTAGACAAAGTATTTAGACCACTGACTGGCTGAAATATTTATAGTAATTTTTTTTTACTGTTTACTGTTGCACTGCGCAAATGTTTCAAACTTTATTTACTTTAAAATATCGCCTTAAAAACATTTAAAGTGGATTTCTGTTTGACTCCAGCACCTGAATAAACATACTCTTTTATGTGCCAAACATATTTTTATTTTAGTTTTTTTCATAAAGAAAAAAGCCCAGGTGATTTCACTTGACAAGTGTTTTGCTGAACTACGGTCACCTGAATCAGACGTAGTAAAGCAGGGAAGCATCTGGAGCGAGCGTTCCTCGAAGACCAGGGCTGGAAAGCACTGAAATAGATTAATTATAAATGTTTTATTTTACTTCAGAAAATTTACAGGTGTTTTGAAGCAATAAATATTGCCTTTGAATAATTAAAACTTTTTACATAGCAGTTTTAAAATCTACATTGTCTGGATCACCAGAAGCAACATGTATGGCAGCTTGGAGACCTTCACTCCTTTTATTGATAAGGTTTCATTTAAAAGATAACATAGATGGGCTGCCCCATAAATACTGTATTAATTTTTCCAGCACCCATACGTTCACATAAATATTTCAGCTCCCATTGAGAGTGTAAAAGTCCAGGCTTTAGTGGAGCGTTTCATTGCTTCATGTCAGGAGCATGAAAAATTATTCCTATAAAGGATTAAAACATTTGCACTGCCTTCTGTGTCCCACAGGTTTCCTACAAAATTTCTTCTAAAAATTTCTAGTTTCTCCATTTTCAACTTTCAAAAGCCTGTCTCCTTTATGCCAATTTTAAAACATAAAAAGCCCTCGCTGTGAGTTCACTTTGAATTTATAGCAGATATTTTTAAGGTGAACTAAATACTGAGAAGGAAGTAAGGACTGAAAGAAGGAAGAAATGTAGGTAGGTTCAGATTATTATTCAAATTATGAAAAAAAAAAGTTTTAGGAAATGGATGGTTGTATATCTCAAGCGTACTCTTAAGAATGTCCCCATGTGATTTGAGGCAATAATAAGCAGGAAGTAGACGAGAGATTCTCCACACATCTTGCTCATAAAGACTCTTTTCTCCCGCTGTGGTTTGTGTGGTGGTTAAAGTATTTGTTGACTTTGAAGCCGAGAGTGCACAGATTACAGCTGTGTTCACAAACCTGGGTTTCCTGCTTGGGGTTCTGCTTTCTTCTTAGGGATACAGCGTGCTCACTGAGATACCCAATGCCATAATTTAAAAATGTAAAATGTTTTTACATTATTCAGTGGTGAGTACTTGCTTCATTTACTTTGTGTTCCTGTCCTCTTTGTCCCTGCCGGTCATTTCTTCACCTCCGTTTCTCAGCCAACATATAGGTTGTCATGTGCATGAGAGAGCGTCGCTCCAGCTCGTGGGCCGTCCCTCTGAATGCATGCTGCAGCAGATTCTCTGCCACCCTGCTGCATGTAATGGCAGAGGGGACTTGGTGTGGCACCTGTGTATAAAACAGGATTATCTATCACTGATTAAATCAAGAAAGCAGCCTACACAACCTGTTAAAGCTCACACACTGTCAGCTTCCTAAACCCAATGACTTCAGTGTAGTTTTTCTGTCCGTACTCTGCAGGAATGCAGAGTTTGATGTACTGTAATTTTCAAGCTTCAAAAATACTATTATGACGAATAATATTCTCTTCTGTCATTCTGCACCCTATAGGGTGCCCACATATATTACTGTGGGATTAGAAGGTTAATAAGTTACTTGTAATTACTACCTACCCAGTCAGCCAGCCTGCAGCCAAGCTAGTGAAAGGCTGCAAACTGTAGTTTTAAAATACAACTACCTCAATAAGAGTGACAGGTGGTCCTCCCGTTTCCACATCAGGTGATGTTCTTTAGCTTTTTTTTCAGCTATTTTGTTAGCTGAAAAAAATCTATGCAATCCAAGAAAACTAATTTCATTCTATCACTTTCTGTAAAAAAAAAGGTGATAGAAAATTCAAACTGTTTTTTTACAAAAAGAAACCCTTGCATGTGTTGACACAGGTAACCAGTCCACATTCAACAAACGTATTCATATCTTCAAGTTGTGTTTTTTATTTGTTATTAATGCCCGAAAGGCTAACTTAGTCCCAGACGTCTGATTTCCTTCCTGCAGTGTAGAAAGTAACACAAGCAACCAAAACCTGATTTAATGTGGTTGTCTTTTCTTCTTTTAATGGTCCTCTGTGGTATTTCATAAAATAAAATGGCAATAGAACTTCAGTTTTGTTTTTGTCTTTTTATTGTCTTTGTGTTTTTATGTGTGATTTCCAAGTGTTAGGTGGGGTACATGGACGACTGGCCCTGCCAGTTCTGCAACCTATTCATTTAACAAACGAATTGATCTTTAGTAACAGTCTGATCACTCAGCCTGCTCTCACTAAGAAACACTGAATGCTTTGCAGCCTTCAGATGTATGCGTATCCCATTAAATATACCCTTATTTAAGACTAATACTGAATCTAGAAAATGTTTTTTACTCAGAAATTGTTCACCAGTTTCTAAAATTAAAATCAAAGAAAGATATTTCAGGTGAGTTTCTAATGGATTTTATATGAAACATAAAACCAATCGGACAACTTTTATTCTCTGTTATTTACATTCATCCATCTGCACTTTCAGGAAATTTTAACAAAATTTTAGCAGTTAAGAACATTTGAGATTCAAATAAAATCTTGATACTAAATTGCCCACATTTTTCCTTCTTCATGCTGATGCAATCGGCTTTTACGCAGAATTTTTTTTGTCTGATCCAACTAGTGGTGGGGGATGCTAAAAAATGTTCATCGAGGTAATTGTAGAGTTAATTAACCAATTCAAAATTGGTGCCAAACACATTAACTAATGTATCTGTTTATAAACAAAGATAGTCATTGCTTTTAGCTAGCTAAATTTGATTGAATTGGTGCAAAGTGTTGTTGCAACCATTCTGCTTTAAAGTGTTTCAGGTACACCTGATCACTCATGTAACTTTGAAAAAAACACTTCATTAGAACTATCGACTGAACGCTAACATTAGCAACGGTGACGTCTCCGCTTGCTGTTTTGCAATGAGATGGTGTTTTAGGCTTGAGTAGTTCCAGTGAAACACCAACTTACTTTTGCAGAATTTGCACACAAAGAAAGCATTCCATCAAATCATTTTGCCATATGAGGAAAAACATGATGAACTGGGTAAAAATGTATCTGGTTAATTAATCTACATTAACACGTTGAAAGTCCCAGCCCTATTTCAAACCCATGTTTTTGTTCATGTTGTAGGTTGGTCCCATGCCTTTGTATAATGGGTGATGAATCTTTGCTGACAAATCTTTTCTTGAGTTTCACAGAGATTAAGCCTTCAAAACATAAGTTTGAGGTCTGTAGAGTTCAAACCCCCATGTAGATGTAATAAAATCACACAAGCAGAGGAATCTGCAGGACCAGACACTGTTGTAATTAATAAAACTGTCACAAAGACTATTAAGACATACTTAGACGAACCTTTTTAGATATAATTGTATGTATACATACATGCATAAAGCTAATGTAACTTAATGAGTTTTGCATTAAGATCAGTGAGTTGACAGTCTTAGTTTTAGTCATCAAAATAACTTCATTAAAGATGAACTCAGAATTGGGGTTATTTGTAAGAAAATATATAACTTTTACTGCAGCGTATTTTAGCTAATTTTGGTGTGTGTTAATCCAACATAGTTCAGCAGCTACCAGGTTTTGGTAACATCAACACTGAAGTTTGAATGCACCTACTGCAACTCAGTAGGTGCATTCAAACCTACATAGAACCAGAATTACACACACCTCACCATCTCTCGAACCCGACACTAAATAATTTAGATTATTTAGTGTCAGCCACTTCTGAAGAAGAGTACCAACTGTGGGAAACAGACTGGAGGAAAAACAAATCATAACCTTCAGATCATGACACTTATAGCTTTACAAAAACTGAAGTCAAGAATGCATTTTGGACTTTGGGTCCATCTCTAGTAGCACACTTTCAGTTCCTTTTCTCTGAAAAGACATGTGTAAGCCACAAGTGGCTTGTCATTTATTCACAGGGTGGGGATTATCTGGAGCTGCCAACCCCTTTTCACAAAACAAAAAAACTGGTTTGGTTTTACAAGACAAAAAACAAAAAGAGAAAGTATGAGAGCCTTTGTTCCTATATCCTGTTCCTACTGACTGAGGGATCCATGATTAATCCCACATTAACATATGTACCCGTCACTGGTCACTTTGGCCTCGTTTAGCTGAAAAAACTGTACTTCATATGGATTATAGAAGGATGTTCACAAGAGGGAGGAAGCCTGAGAAAGAAATATGGGGTAAATAGTAAATAAATGACATCAAAAGAAGAAGAGGCATGGACCGCGAAGGCCAATCGGGCAGAGAATGGAGAAGGATTAATTGCCTTTAAAGCTATTCCCTCGATATATTTTGCAAATTATTATGCTCCTTGCATCACAAATGACATTATTTATGGTGCATGTCCACCTAAACGTGCAGGAGAAGAAGATATTTGTCTTGTTATATGGAAGGTGTCGCTCTTTTAGGTGACCAATAAAGAAGTAATGCGCTCCACTCTGACTCACTTCCAACAGAAGGACTCGTGTGCTCTGACTCTTGCTTGCGCACATCTGGGATCCACCTAGGCATCTGGTTCAGATTTAGCCCAACTTTCTCTGCGTTTGTGTTTCCCTGAACACTTCGAATTTTCATGAACCACAATTTTCTGTTATCTTTCATCTTTAATGTGTTTGTTCTTCCTGTTTACTCATCCACTCCTTGGCGCTTCTGCGTCCTCCTCCACCCACGTTCCTTTTGCCTTCGACGGTATTTGGTGCCATATGGAGGAGGCTAACCCACTTTGCGTCAGATTTTCTGGACCAGCAGCATGAACTTTAAGGGTGTTTACTAAACACCGCCGTTAACTGATTTCTTCTGGGTTTTTGTGACCTACTTCATCTTTGTTTTTTTATTCCTCTGCTATCCTAGCTTTTCTGTGTTACAACATCCATCACTGAATGTTTCATGACAGGCTGCCGATGCAGGCGTTTGTTTGGCAGCCCACCAGACCTGATCCTCACTGAATCCAGACACCCCTGCAGCGCTTAACCTCAAATGCCATTGACAAGCTTATCTTCTTCAGAGACACAAGAGGAGACAACAATGCTGATTGCTCCCTTAGAAACTGACACATTCCCACTCACAATCCTTCTCCTGTTATCCCGCCTTTAGATCTCTACGGAATTCTCCGAACCCAAAGGAAAACATTCCCATCTGCTGTGTCAGCAGTCCCACACTTTCTTGGATCCATCTCTCCCACCCCCTCAAAGTCCCTCACATGTGCATCCGCTCAAATGAAAAAACACAAAAATCGGAGTTGCTTCCTCTCATATATTGCATGGATTTCCCACTGCGTACAACTGGAAGAAATCAGAAGAGCAGAACCGCAGTCACGGCTCGATAATGGACATTATGTCTGGGAGCAGGAAGGAAGGATGGCCATGTTAAATAAACATATCAAGGCACGGCTGTGGTATAGCAGAAATTGCAGCGTGTAATCGGACACACATATGGCAGTGTGGAGCAGACAGATGCAGCGAGCTGAACAGGAAGCTTCTACAGCTATGCCCGGGCTCGTTTTAAACACCACTGGAAACAAGCAGAACTAGAAATTTCACAGTGAATGCAACTTGCGGTTTGTTTTGCATCAGAGGCTAATAAACTGAATAAAAGCATTACTTTCACTGCAGTGCATACAAGAAAGGGTTTCTGCGACACTTCAAAGTTGGAGTGAACGGAGAGAGAGATTGGGTCCACACCTACCACATTGTCCAGTAGCTAAAGGAAATGGACAAGTGTGACGTGAAAGTTAGATGTTTATAGAAACTTATAGAAGTATTTCCCCTCATTTACCGAGTTCTTCTGCTTTTGCTGCTTTGTCACGCTTACATCAGATCATCCAACAGATGCTAATATTAGACAAGGTTAATTGATTGACTAACCAATTTTTTTTTTTGTGCGGAATGGGGTGATGAGTTTAACTTCACTAGCCACATCCAGATAAAGCCTCAAAGAGCAACACTTTAAGTCTCAAGACTTTGGGATTTCGATGTACCACAATTTTTCCACAAATTAGGGAAACGTGGAACATGTGAACCTTCCCAGCGATGGTCGGCCTCCTGAATGAACCCAAAACAACATTTGAAGCACTGCAGGCCTCACTTGGTTCTGTAATAGTCAGTGTTCATAATTTAACATAATAAAAAAAAGTCTCTTCCTCGGCCAAAACTGGTAACAAAAACCCCATTTGATAATCCCAAAGAACAAAGCAAGACTTTTTCAACAGAAATACTCCCAAATATCACAATCTGTATTCAAAACATTGAATAATTTTAACTCTTAGTTTTGTATATTATGTATTTAATAGACGAACAGATGTATTTTCTGTACGTTGAAGACTAAATTATTCGGTAGTCAGTTTTGGCTTCAGTTCTCAGCTTGAATATTGCCTCAAGCAACAACTGTCATAAAACTTTCCCCTTGCTGTCTCAAAATATTCTCCATCAGCATGTGAAAAGTCACTCATCTGTCACAAGGTAAAATATCTCCAGTCTATCCTTCAGTGGACCATAATCACATTTTTAACTGAGTCGGAAACCACACCTACAGTCTGTCATCAATCATTTCATTAAATTGTCTTTTTACTCATTGCACTAAAGTTTTTAGTTCACCCAAGTAAGCGTGTACCTTAAGACATAACATTGTCTTTATTTTGGCTGTAGAAATAGTATGATTTATAGAAAAAATGGAAAAATAATTCTATATCCTGGTGCATTTTCTAAAATATACAAATGTTGCATTACTCCAGTTAGTCACATGATGGTATTTTATCCGATCAGGAACTTTGGAGTTTCCTGGGACGGTGGTCATCAGCAAAATCTTTAGTAATTTCCAAATAATACACATACGCAGCGAATACTTGTAACTGGCTTTAGTCCAAGTCAAGTACAACAAATTGTGGTTTGATTTTGTATTTCACAAACAAGTTTTCTTTTCAGCTTTAATTTTATATTTATGTGAGGCTCTGCAGCCACTGGTATTCACTGGTTTGATGGTAGGCTTCTTGTTGGTCTGGATGGCCCTGAAAAGTATGACATTGTGGAGCTAATTTGACCTTTTTCCCATCAATAAATATCATGAAGAAGAAAACCATACAAGTACACGCACTACAAACCAATTCCAACGCAGCACTTGGACGTGGTTTATTATGACAGCAGTTAAATCATTTTAAAGTCTTTAGTTTTCACCAGGCTTCCTTTATTGTAATCTTGTGTGACATTTGCACGCAATAAGAGCCCTGCATATATTCATAAACTGTACATCAGTATTCCACATTAAACCAAACCAGACTTAAAGCCAGTTTTTGGCCAACATGTGATCGATTTACGTGAGTGTGTTGTACACTGCCAGACCTCAGTGAGTGTTTGACATTGATGGACCCTTTTCGATGGATGGAAGTGTAAATCTGAGGTTGTTTCCTGTTTGGCAGATCTGACTGCGGTGTCAGCAGGAGTCTTATTCCCCTCATGTTCAGCCAGCGCTGCCAAAGACAACAGAGCGAGATCTGGCTGTTGTGCAAAGCTCGCCTCTTTGTTCTGGTGCACAGCTGGCTTCAAGGCGGGCTCTCTTTACCTCCACATGTTAAGAGTGATTGCTCTCAGACATGCATGCAGTGTCACATATAAACTTTATGATTGGGAGAAAAAATGTGCTGCTTTCTCAATGTGGGGTAGCGGTTCATATTTCATATTAGCAGACTCTTTCTTACAGTTTTGCTCTTGCTAAACCTATACTGTGATAACCTGCATGACAGCCTGGGTCAAATAGGTTTCCTGGCAAAACGAATCAAACCGATTGAACATTTTTGCATTTTATCACAGTATTAGTAAAGTATAAAAAACGATTTTAAAGTCCTACCAGACTTTCAATTGGATTGACTTGTTGACTTTGACTGGATTTTTCTAGTACATCATTTTGTTTTGATTTAATCTATGTCATCATTCCTCTCTCTCTGTCTTTATGGATGCTGTCCTGTTGGAAAGTGAACCTCTTAAGTAGTTTTTTTTTTTCCTTCCTAACAAGTTTCCTTTCGGGAATGCGCTGTATTTATCTTCATACATCTTCCCATCAACTCTGACAAGCTTCCATGAAAAGCTTCCCCACAGCCTGATTCAGCCATCAGCATGTTTTAACAAGAACATGATGTGTTTCATGATATAAAATGTGCTACGTTTTTTTTTTTGTTTGTTTGTTTTGCATTTGACACATAGCAAAAGTTTCAGCAATGGTTTTCCTGATGCCACTCTTCCATAAAGGCCACATTTGCGAAATGCACAACTAATATTGTTGGTTTAGGTGGGCAACCATATCTAGATTTCCAGCTGTTCCTATATTAATTTTACATTTTTTTCTTATTTATTGAATAGTGCTCAGTGTTGAAAAGATAGTGAAGTTGTTTTTTAATGTAAATTTGCGTTAAATTAATCACTAATCCTCTCCAACAAACAGAATAGCAGCGTTTATCGAGGCTTCACTACACACTGACAGACTCGCTTTGCTAAGCAGGTGACATCCATTTTTACTGGGCTTTCATTGGGAATATCAAAGTCAATGTAAATGCAGGCCATGATTTTCAGATTTTTATTCATAAAACCAAATTAAAATCAACATATCAATTTTCAGCCATGCCTTTAAAAGTTTATTTAAGCCAGAAAACTCTTCTGTGGGTAATTTATTAACATTTAGTTAATGGAGGAAGTCAAAATGAACATTGGCTCTGCATGGTCTCATCAGATGTTGCTGCAGTTGCTGGAACATCTGATCACACTTCTGACCTTGAGAGTCAGCCAGGTGTGTGTTTGTGTGTGAGCAGCTCCACTGACTACTGTGTGTAAACGCTGTGCTTGTGTTGGCGTATGCATGTAGGTGTGGTTTAGGGTTTCAGGGGTAACACGAACGGCAAGCCATATCAGTGCCAGACATTCTTTAAGAAATATGTCATACCCTGCATCCTGTGGCAGACACAGTGTCTCTATTATGCTCAGCAGGACTCAAGGCGTGCACATGAAGCCTACCTGTAAATCTTTATCCAAACGGTGTAACGACAATACGATATGTGATATGTGGGCTTTTCACACACCAGATTTAGGGATAGCCTCTACTTCCTGTGATGAACTCTTGAGTTTTTTTTTCCTGTTGTTGCAACTGCAATGTAATTTATTGGGATTGACTCAAACTGTGGTACCACAGCTGTAGGAAAGCTCCCTGCCACCAGCCAAACACACAAGGGGCAGGGAGCAGATCATTACACACTGCATGACTTGCAATGGGACATTTATTCACTGGTTCAAATGGCATGTAGGTTTATTTTCCACGTTGTAATTAAATGTAGTTTTTTTGTTTTTGTCCACAGTATGAGTATAGCTGGTAGACCAGACGTGCATTTGTGTTCAACCCCCTATTTACTCTGATAACACTTATTAAAATCTAGCTGCCCTGGTTGGTGTACAGGTTCTTCTGTCAGCATGGCTTAAAGACGTAATCTCATCTGTCTCCTTTCGCTTTCAGTGACGAGCTCTTCTTCCTCCAGTTTTACCGCACAGAGTCGAGGAAGTCTTGTTTCTCTGGAAACGGATAATATCAAAAGGGACAATGTTAACTTTCATTCTGATTCTCTCCTGGTTTTGGCTCCCCGCTTGCGGGCGTATGGGGGTTGTGATGCGTGTCCTGATTAGTCACCAAATAACAAGATCATAATATCATTTGATATTGTTGACTCATCTCTGTTTTGTGAGAATATTGAGTGCACTACACAGTGAGAGTACAGCGCTTCTGCGAAGCCACTGGAAACTCATATTAATTGGGAATTTGGCTTTTTTTTTTGCTTGTTTTTTTGCAAATTTCTCTTCATCCAAGATGCAAGCTGCAGAGTGGGAGGACTGACTCATCCAATCTATGTTAAAAACAGCACAGAATACAGCAATTTATAAACTCTAGAATAATCTCTGGCTGTAGCAACTGCATCCTTCTACTGTTCATTTAGCAGCTCATCTATACTACTGCTCGTCTTTGTATGTAAGCAAAAAGAAGTAACTGTTTAATCAGAAAGCAAGGAACCAAGACACTACGTTCATTATGTTGGACTCAGTGGAGGACGCACAATCTCTAGTTGCTGTTTTAAATGCCTTTCTGGTCAGCTTAATTTTTTTTTTCTGTGATATTGAAAAGAACAGAAGCACAAAAGAAAAATAAGTCCTGGGAACAAAGTGCTTAAATGTCACAGGGGTCTTCCTCCCCTGCTTTTCACATGCAGGCTGCATCTGTGTGCATGCACCGTGTGCTGCTAGTGCTTCCACCCCTCTGGGAGATCAGTGAAGGTTAAAGAGGTTAGGGTTTGGGATGAGCGCACAGTCCCACTTTTATGCTGTCCTTTCTTAAGCTTCCTGTCGAGCGCATTCTTTTGTGAGAGCTCTGCTGGCTGTCTTTATCTACAGTTTCTTAACTCGCGTCACACGCTGGTTTCAGAGTCAGAGGGTGTTGCAGTTTTGTGATCTTGTCATCACTTTGTCTTCGAAATCTTCCTCAAAACCTCATTTGAGATGGAGACCAAATACGTCTGATGCATTTGCGTAAAGAACCAGTGGATTCACATTAAGAATTGGTGTTTGGACTTGAATAGTCCAACAACTTAGACACTATTATCATGCTGGAGTCAGAGGATACAACGCTTTGGCATCTGACTTGTTTTTTTTGTCAGATTCAAAATATCCTGAATATGTATGGACTTTCAAGTTTGCAGCCAAGAATGAGAACTGCATTCCTCTACTCATTTTCTCTTGCTAAATAAATACAGAAATGTATAAATATTTTTGCTGACGAAGCAGGTCTACAAATATGCAGAAATGTGTCACCAAAACTGCATCTGTTTACTGTGAAACTGCAGTTTTGAAGAAATCGGTACCGTTTCTGTGACATGTCTTAGTTGTAAAAAGCTTCTGCTGACAAAGCAAGAAATTTCACTTTGTGATGATGTAACTCAGGTTGTAGTTTTCTAAGTCAGTGGAGCGACGTTCTGTGAAACCCTGTTTAGCGGCCCCCTCCTCATTCCTTTTGGAAAGCAGAGAAATTGTTGTAATTTACAAGGGGAAAAAAATAGTTCCACCTGGCCTCAGCTGTGGTTATAATATTCAGAGGGAAATGGTTTCTGTCTGTTTCACACTCCATGCAGGGAAAGTTTTCCAGCTCACTTGCTGTTGGCCTGCAGCTGGAATGCACTCTGGAATGACAGAAAACGACGTTTCCTCATCCAAGACTTTAGTTTAACACTAGAAATATTTAGAAATGTTTTGTTTACACCAAGAGTGATTTACAGAATGGCTTCTAATGAGCAGCTATAACAAAGATGAATCATATTCGGGTGAATGTTGTATTTTAGTGAGGGCAAGTGGTAGGTGGTCTGACAGCTGGTGGGAAACAGATGCTGTGTTTTGTCTCTAACTGTCAGCTTGCCTTCATGTTTTGGTGAGTTGCAACTGCAGAGAATAAAATGCACGCAAGAAAGTTTGAATTCACCGTATTCCTGCAGTTTTCCACCAGTTGTCCAGAGGACAAGTGGAGAAAGTTACTCTGCTCTGGTAAGACCAGAATCAAACATTGGCATGCATACAAAATGCTCTATGTGTAAAAAAAATTGCAATTCACCTCACATTAAACATGGAGGCATGGAGGTCTCAGCATCAGAGAATAGTTCCCTTCAACACAGGTGCTGCATTTAGGATTCATAGCTCAATGTAAGCCCCATTTCATCAAAACCCTTTGCATAATAAATAACATGTTAATTTTACCAACATCTGTCTTCCTACTGTAAGAAATATTAACTTATTTTAGTGGCTCAGTCCTGGTTTGGTTCTGGTAAAGAATCTGTGGTGCGGGGTAAAAATCCAAAGACTTGAAGCAAATCATCAAAAATAAATCCTTAAAGTACCATGGGAAATGTGCAAAAAGCTAGTCTGCAAATATAAATAATATAAGTGCAAAGTTTGACTGCTTCAATTGCAATAAATGCTTACATTGATCATTGATCATGTTTGTTTTTCTCTCACCTCCAATAAAAAGCAAATTTCTTGGTTGAATAAAAATAATTTCAGATTTAAGTTTGCAGTGAGTGTGGATAATTTTGTGATTAACTGTGAATAGATCGAAGGCTTTAAAGGAAATCTCTCATATGTTGCAAAAGTCCTGATTCTGCAATCAGTTTGTACGTCTGGGCTAAGACAGATGCACACCACACTTTTCATATTTTTATTTGTTGACATTATTTTTTTCATATTCGACTGTTTAGTGGTCTGTCACAAAAATTACAATATAAACACACTGAAGTTACAAGACAAAAATACTCCCAAGACAAAAGGTGAAAAAGTTCAAGCAGCTTAAATATGCTGGGCTCTGCCATGGGACATCCAATAGGAAAATGTGCCTCCCTCTTTTAATGCTCAATAAATAATGAAATGGTGTTATTTCCATAAGACATAATTCAATAAAGCTTTGGGGTTTTTTTTATTGTGGTGTTATTTTGGTGACTTGTTGAAGTTGCTTGTGTTCTTTGGCAGATTTTCCCTGCTGATGTTTAATAGGTGCCGGTTGCCATGTCTGTTGTCCTTATTTCCAGCATCATGTTTGGTCTCTTTGTCTCATCAGCCGACCGTCGGTGCAGTCAAATGCTTTTTTTCAGGGAATGAGTGTGATGTTTGTTGTGTGCAGGGAGGGGCGGCGGGCCTGGCTCAGGGGAAGCGCTGAAGGCGTCTTTGTTTGCTGCACATAGGATACTAGTGTTTGGCTCGGCTTGTTATTTGTGTTAAAGCTAGTGTGTGCAACGTGTGTGTGTGTGTTTTATGGGAATAATTTACTTCAGGCTCTTTTAATTGACTCTTAACACTCGTTTGAGAATTAAGCAGTGATGAGGCCTGAATCCTGTTGAGCAAATTCAGACTTTTCAGTCCAGCTTAGTCCTCCGGTTGAGACTCCCATCTTCTTTGTTCTAAGCTGAATTGTCAGCTAAGAAATGTGTCTTATGGACAGAGAGACGGGAGGCAGACTGGCAGTGAAATGGACAGAAGGAGGCGTGCGCTAATGAAAACAAAGAGGCTAAATTGGAATATGATCTTAGGGGAGGAGAATGTCGTCTCAGACGACTGAATACTGTTGCTTAAATGGCAGTTCAACATTTTAGTGGAAAGATAGTTGGAATCATATTTAATCGTTGTAGTTGTAAATGCTACAACGATTATTTTCAGCCGTAGGAAGTGGCTGAAAATAATTTCCGTTAACAGAACAAAGAGATGAGGAATGGTCCGTGGTGATTGTCCACACCCAAACACCTCCTGTTCCTGCTCTCACCAGAAACAAACTACGCTTACTAAAGATGCTCTCTGCCAACACAGAAGGTTAATTACTGATTTTATTGTTTTAGAAATATTGTAGGAATGAGAAATTGTCACAAAAAAAAATGCACAAGAAGTGCTGTGAAAAGAGGAAACTGACTGATGAACGTGTTTCCAGAGCGTGTGACTGATCACTCTCTGTTTGCAGCTTTTTAAGAAATCTGTATGCAACTCAAGGGCACTTTCCTCTTGACAGCGGGCGCCGTGTGCAGCTGCGAAGCCAGGGGTTCATGATTGCAACACACTGGCTTGATACTCTCAGGAGGGGGCTGGGGCTGAACATGTTTCCTTTCCTGTCTGACAAACAAGATGATAACATTCACCTTGGATGGGGGGGAAATAGTTTCAGGGAGATGCACGACTCCAGACAGATCAGACAAAGAGAAAATTAGTCAGGAAAAAGGCGTGCGTAATGGCGATGCCTGTTGCCATGGAGATTGGGGTCAATGAATGGTTGCTATGGAGCCCACGGCTTGAAATACGGGGAGAGGAAATTTTGACGTATGTCCCTCTGTGTGTGCAATCTGGACGACAAAAGCACATTTTCTATTCTTAATGAGAAAGTGCTGCTGAAAGCTCCGACCGTCTGCAGGAAGCAGAACGAACCACTGTTGATAATTTGGTGGGATATCAGTATCAGTCTTCATTTTCAGTCTGGAAGACAAAGAGACTCCATCCAATAGGATCCAGCCACAAGGCTGACCGGATGTTTTGCATTTAATCTCTGATTCTTACTTTTTTTATTAGTTCTTATTGTGCTTAACAATCACGTGATTTATGTTTTAGTCTCGTTTTAATCCAATAACAAGCCTGGAGCAGCAAATAAAAAATAACTTTTGTGGCATATTTACATTATTGACTGAAGTACTCGTGTGCATTAAATTTCATTGTCAAAATAAATAATCTTATTGAGCACTACAAGGTGATAGATCTCACACCAGAGTTATTTAAGTGACGACATATGAACAGAATCAAACAAAGTACTTTAAACTTTAGACCCGATGCGAATGAGCCTCAGAATATTGCTGAGTTGCTTAATGATGCCCTCGATGTTGACAACAGGACCGATTAAATGAAGGTTGAGAAAAATAATGCATGTCAACATCTGAGATGGCTTGCAAATGTATCTTTGCCATGTCTGGTGGGCAGGCTCCCAGAGGCGCTGCGGTAATTAACATTTGAACCTGCTGCTGAGAAAAATTAAGCACGCATGTTGAGAGGACTGAAACTGGAATTGACAGGCAAAGTCAATTGCTTGTCTTTGATTTTTTATTTATTTATTTATTTTTTGTTTAGTTTTTTTTTTTTCTTGACCCGAAATTTGTTGCTCAAGAAGAAACACTCGAGCAGATTGCTGGCACTTTTTAAAACGTGAATATTCTCATTATTTAGTGAAGAGCTAGAACAGCTATACGGGGCAAAATTTAGATGTTTTTTTTTTTTTTTTTTACTTTTCTGACTTTTGTCTGCAAAGGCTTAGATATTTCTGGCATAACCAGATGCTTTTTAGGTTTCTGGTTTGTCGTACACGTTTTGGTTTGATTTTTATTTTTAAATGCTCAGGCCCATGTGTGACAGTTTTGTCTTCACATGAGAAAAGATGCTCAAAAATATTGTCATTGTCATTGTGCTCAAAATTACAATCCCAAATTATTATTTAACATACAATATTTCTTGAACAATGCTATTCCAAGTGTCAGGAATTCTCATTTTACATGTCAATGAAATAGTCAGTCTTCTGGATGGAGTCTCTGATGTTTGAAGCTGATACAGATGATGGAGGTGGATTCTTATTACAGATGAAAAACAGAAGTAAGAGCACAATGTGGATTTATTGGAAATGAGGAAATGCTTTCCTCATTTCGTGTAAAATTGATTCTAACTTCTGTTATTAAAATTTTTCTTCTGAGAAAAAAAATGACTTCCAAGTATCACCTTTATGATTTTGTTGTCTTTATTTTTTAAATATTAATGAACCACAAGCCTGTATAACACTGGCTGCTTGCTTTCTAATGCACACAAAGGGACGTCACCTCTCATCCTAATACAAATAGACATTGATCTGTCAGAATGGCTTTTTATGTCTCCTGCATAGAGTTAGGATCAAGAACATTCCCATCTTTTTTGCCATTGTGCTTGAAGTGATGGCAGATTCAATGTTGGAGACACTTAACGTTCAGATTTGCTCTATGTTTTCATGTGTGTGAAGAGATGCAAGACAAAAACTGTCTTGCATCTCATGCTACAGTTCATCATCTGAGTGGAGGAGAGCCATGGACTCGCTTCTCTGTTGTGGACAGAGGTTGTGTGTGCTGAAGGGACGGGGGACACGTGTAGCCGGTGCACGTGTGGCTTCCCTTCCCCCCTCCACATTAGCGATGTCAGACCTCAGACGACGTACACTACGCTAACACTGGTGGTGCATTTGGGCCCATCCCCCCTCTGTGAGTGGCCAGCATCATCATCCCTCATCACCCTTAGAGCTGCTTTGAGCCACTTGTTCAGTGTTTAAAGCCAAAGTCACAGGAAGCATGTTATTATGACCCGTAACCCTCTTTTTAAGATTGAGTTTAATTCCTTTTCACTTTAATCTCACTCTATTAGTGGAAAAATTTATAAAGCATCTCATTTATTAAAATACCAAATGAGGACAAGCATCTTGTGCATCTTGTAGGTCTGCAGCAGTGCCGCTGTGGACGTTTCTAATCTTTCAAGAAACACTGAAGTCTGTAACCTATCTACAAAAAGCACAAGTAGCGCAGTCATCTTGTGCTGAAGCTAAAAGCTCAGATCAATACTGTTTTGGCTGCAGCTGCATCAAGTGTTGTCTGCAATCCTTGTCATCAAATCTTTGTCTGTGTTTATTGGCAGTCTATGCTGCCTGAGACATTGCAAGCTTGTAATGGGCCTGTACCCGAGATTGAACAGCCACTTGATGGGACGGTATTGAGTTCTGAGTAATTTAACTGCGAAGAGGAGGAGCTGCTACAGAGATCGGGAGCAAAGCACAGCTTGGTAAAGTTGGTAGATCTGAAATTGATCCCAAAAGCTGTGGTTGGTGCACCAGAACTAAATAATGAAGCTGTCAAGGAATTTCAGGAGTTTCATTATGCTGTTGTCATATTTAGGTGGGGTGGGTGTGGTTGAGAAAGACTCGTGGATATACAACATTGCTGTGAACATGAATAAGAGAAAAAAATGTTAGTGCGGATCAGTGGGAACCTGCAAATCCTGTGGCAGATCCACAGACGGGTCACTGTTGTGTTTTATCTTCTGTTGTTCTTCAAAATAATTTACATACCATGTTGTGACACTAAAAGGAAACGTCTATACAATCAACACATTGTCTTGAGTGGCAAAGAACTCAGGAAGTCATAAAAAGTCAAAAATGAGCTTTTCTTTGCCTTACATTGAACCACTGGAGCTTATAAGCATTTCAGGAATGCCGTTCTGGGGAGCAGGTGAGAACAGATCTCCAGCAGCTCCTCCCACGTCACCCTTCACCCTGCTGCTGGGTAAAAATGGCAACAGCAGAGTTATGACCTTTGGAAAATAAACCAGGTTGGCAGGTGCTATTGGCCGTATCTTTCCCCATTTGTAGACCACATTTTTACAGCTGACGCACGGGATCAGCTGTAAACGAGTTGGGATCAGGGTGGGGCTGGGACTGGATGATGAGATCAGCGACTCCTCGAGGTATATGGTTGGCAAGTTACAACAGATTTAGGGGTGTGATGGTGATTCCTTGGCAGGAACAACTGAAATTGAAGAATGGAAATGCTGGCATGAGTTATATTAATTTAACCCTCTATGGCATGACTTTTTATTTTTTAGGGGAAAAAATATTTTCCCACAGTTTTTGGGAGTGTAGTGGTTCCCAATTACATATCAATCATAAAATCTGCAGGCCTATAGTTAGGCCTGCAGGTTCTTTTTTTTAACCTTGGTAGAATTTGAGCTGAACAAAGGACAACATTTCCACCAGCTCCCATTTCTGGTAGATTTGGTGGTGGCACGACTTGCCCTGTGTAGGTTTTCAAGTTGTACAGAACACTATCTGCACCAGCCATGACATAGATGATTAATTAGGAATAAATAGAAGTGGTTCTGCGGTATTTTCCTCCACGGGATTACTTTGGAACCTTGTTTTGCTTTTCCGAGGAAACGTAGAGTGGCGTCAGACAAATAAGAATGAAAATTTGATTTAGAAAGACGACCTCATGAGCAGCCTCTGTGACCCACTTAGAAAGAGGTTGCCATAACAGCTGACCCTGCGTGTGTGTGGTCATGGATGAGTGTGTGTGTGTTTGTGTACTTCTGCACTAATGGAAGAAGACCCTGAGGGGAGGGATGGCTAAGGCTGATCGCCCTCCAAAACCACCTGACACACTCCTGCTGAAGGCCTTCAAGTCTCATTACCCTCAGACTGAAAACACAGAGAAATGAAAACTAACAGTAATTTAAAAGGTACTTACCGTAATTTTTATTAAATTCTGCGAAATGTCTGAAGGTGACGATGAATTCGTCTGTGTTGCTGCTGAGTGCTTTATTAGCTTTATCAGTGCAGACGCTTCTGCATGATGTCATTCATTGATTTTTGTATTTTCCTTTACTGCTCTGCTGTGGCCACTAATCTTCCAGAGTGATGCCGCTGTCGATCTAAACATCAGGATTAATGCTCAAACCTGAGAGGCTGCGATGTCTGGTGGCTGATTGCAGCTTAATGTGCAGGAGGCTAAACCACAGATGTTGATGCGATGGCAGCTCTGAGTACACAGTGTTGCATTACAGTGCACAACAGCATTCTGTTTCTTTCCTGTTCCAAAGACACAAAGTTTGAAAACTTTTCTATACTTCTATGTACAGTCCCTTGCAGCATCTTCACATCTGTTGCACTCTTTAATATTTTTTCAGGTTTCTGTGAGAATCTGCATTGCGTTTTATTGGGATTTTATGTAATTAACCAACACGGAGTATTGTAATGGAAGGAAAATGATACATAATTCAAATTTGTAAAATCAGAATCTATTAAATTTGGCATGTTTGTATCTTGATGGCGCTTAATCCAATAACATCCTACAGAATATTTGGTTGAGCTTGATGACAACAATATTAAACATAAAGTAACAATTGAATAGTTTGATTAAAGAGTATTCATGTGTTAGAAAGGCTTAAAGTACAACATTTAATCTGATTAAGAATCTGAAAAGTGATGTTCCAAAAACAGGTGTTGTTGGAAAGATCTTTCACACACAATCCTACAAAATTTGAAAGTTGGTGCCAATACTTTTCCAAGAAACTACGAGTAATTGGAACAATACGAAACATTGTGTTTTGCTGCTTTTCCAAGAAGCTTTCCCAAATAATCTATTGCTGCCTCTGTCTGTCTGTCTGTCTGTCTGTCTGTCTGTCTGTCTGTCTGTCTGTCTGTCTGTCTGTCTGTCTGTCTGTCTGTCTGTCTGTCTGTCTGTCTGTCTGTCTGTCTGTCTGTCTGTCTGTCTGTCAGGTTATCCTTTTGTCAGAAGTGGCATGAGAGAGAAAGCAGATCTGATTAACCGAGCGTCTTTGTGTCTTCCCCCTGCAGGGCCGGAATCGATGATGTGGAGACAGACGTGGTGGAAATCGAGGCGAAGCTAGACAAGGTACGAACCACTGAACTGAAAACATTTTGTCTCCGTGTGAGGATGTTTCTGTCTTCCACATCCTACACACGAAGGCACACACACAGAACCTTGTACACAGTGCAAACACCAAGAACAAACAGCGATTAAAGCCACAGAGGAAGCTTTATGTTCCGTAGTATGAAGTGCTGCCTGTAATCAGGATAAAAGATGCTTCCCAAAAGCAATGATGCAACAAGTTTAGGGTAGCATTAAAATGTAGTTCCCTAGAAACAACATATTTGTAGGGGATTGTCAGTAAGGTATGATATTTTGAGTGTTTGTATTGCAAACAGCAACCACATTTTTGTTTTAACTTGATTCAGACCACAAGCCTGGGAAATCAAAACAGATTTGAATTAAGGCGAAAGAAAATAAATAAATAAAAATTTACTAACTGACTATTGTGGCGAACATTTGGACAGCATCCTACCTAAGCTTATCCTGCTTAGATAGTTATTGCACATCAGAATTTAGGTTCATAATCTAACATTTTGAATTAACTACCCCATAAAGAAAATAGAAGCACTTTGATGGATTATTCCTCCAGCCGACAGGTCAGGACCGCCCGCTGAACTCTGATCCCTGACTAAGCTCCACTGAAAGATGAAAAAAGGTCAGAGTAGAGAGATTGAAGAGGTTTTGAGTCAAGGTGATTTGCCTGCTTGTTCAGCCAGCCCATGTTGCTGCGCTGCTTTGACAGCTCTAATGGGTTTTAGTGGATATTGTTGCTAAGATTCAGAAAATCTGATAATTCCTAAGAAAGTGCCAAAAAAAAGTGTTTTGCAATGACCAAAAAATAGATTAAACTGAGGACTTGCACTGAGATATGAATTGGTTTCCGTATCAAAAACAACCAAAAAAATCCTTGAAACTGCTACATCATATCTTTAACAAGGCAAAATCTTTGCACTGCCAATTCAAACGCTTCCTCCTCCGCAGAGATTTTGCATTGCTCTGCCTATTTTGGTCCTCCAAACACATTTACTGTACATCTAATGACCTTGCTCACAGGCTGGAGGATTGGTACACCACAAAATTAGATCAGATTCACATATATGTTAATGTGTTTACATACACTGCAGGCCTGGAGGGGTCGACATGTGCCACGATCCTCCACATTTTCTGCTGCTTCAGAAAAACTCTCAGCTCTGCACACGGGAATTTAAATGCAGATTTTAGACAGTGACTTTTCTACACAAGGGTGCACTCGTTACATGACAGAAACACACACATTCATTCCAGCAGCTCATTTTAGCAGCAATCATTCACACAGCCGGTGTGCATGCATTACTGACGGCAGTGCCAGCCTCCTAGAAAACCACACTCGTATAGCTTCAGCCTTGGGAACTTCTGCTCTAAATGAGATAATTAAAGGTTTACTGCACGCCCTCCATGCATCAACAGACTCTCTCGTTCTCAAAATGCTCTGATGCTGTTTTATGCACAGCTGCATCAGTGTGCTGCTAATGACAACTTACCACCGTGGAGCTTATCATGTTACCTCCTAAGTGGGGAGGTGTAGTACTAGCTTCCTCATGTGGGGGTTAAACGGGAAGCTACCATCGTGTCTGCTTCTTGTTATACGAAACAAGCTATTTAGGCATAGCAGTAAATCACATCAATGTTTGCTTTCCAACTTTATACTTTTTGTTACATTTGTATGAAACTTGTCTGCTGGCAGAGCCAGAAGACGTTGCTAAACCTACTTTGGCTTGCTCTTAAGTGTAGTTGTTTGCATATGTCTTTTTTAAAATTTTAATTATCATCCAGAATAATTTTTAATTAATGTTGCATTTCATTGTTACACTAGAGAGAGAAAGAAAATTGGAGTGTATGAAACAACAAACTGAAAATGATTAACTCTGTTTTGCTTGGAGTTTACCCTGATTCCAGAAACATATTTTTTCATGTATTGTTTATCATAAAACATGCTGTGGTTGGGCGCCACATGGCTCAAGCAGACGCATCATGTACTGAGGCTAAAGACAGTGGTCCCTGGTTCGATTCCCGGCCCAGGACTATTTGCTGCATATCAACTCTTTCACTCCTCCTTTCCATATACAGCTGAATAAATGCCAATAGAAACCTTTTTAGAAAACACACAGTGGCTTTTATTCCAGTTTCATTATCTAAAAATCTATTTTCTCCCATGATACCGACAGATCATACAGTATGTCCTCAATGCTCAACTTTCATGAGACTCCACGTAATCTGCCAGATGTCCTGCAACCATGAGCACAACCTGTGTCATGGGACTGCAGGCTACCAGTTGTTAAATTTCTCACGGAAATCCATAATTTATGAATGGAAGAAGAATAGCACAGAGACATGATCATCAAGAGTCTGTAGACAGGACAAACATTAACCATGGATCAGAAATCTGACCTTAATGGAAGAGTGGCAAGGACAAAGCCATGACATGTGCTGTTTGCAATTTTCCTCAAGCAACATAGAAAACACGGCAAACGTGGAAGAAGTTGCCCAGGTCAAACGGGACCAGATTGAACTTTTTTTGCTGACATGCAAAATGTTTCTTAACACAGGGTGGTGGCAGCATTGTGCTGCCGCTTGCTTTTCTTCAGCATTGATAGTGAAGCTTCTGTAAGAAAAGCCTTTACCAGCTGCAAAAGACGAATATGAGGTTCACCTTCCAGCAGCCCAAAACACACAGTCAGGGCTTCACTGAAATGACTTAGCTCAAAGTGTATTTATGGGTTTTGTCACGGCCCACTCAAAGTTTAGACTTTAATCCAGTTGAGAATCCATAGAGACTTAAGAATTAATCTGATGCTTTCTGACCGATCTGACTGAGCTAAAAATGATTTGCAGAAAAAAATGAACAAGAACAAATATGTCGCTCCCTAACTTGTAGCTGCAGTAAGATTTAGTTCTGTAGTATTTTTGAAAAATGCACTTTTCAGATTTTTATTTGTAAAGATAAATTCAGTCATGTATCAGTTTCCTTCTAGTACTTTAACTGTCTGTTAACTTTTCTTTTTGTCTGTCGCAAAACTGTGAATGTAAAGTAGCAAAATGTGAAATGCTTTTTTAAAGTATGGTAGCTGTAATATGAATTTTAAAGATTTATATAAGAGAAACTACAAAAGCCTTGTTGGGAACAATTAACAATCTTGGCATTAGAGTAAAAAAAAATAAAGCTTAAACTTCATGCCATCACTGCTTCCTCTGATCAATACGCTGAAACTTTAAAAAGGGCCACAATTAAGGTTAAGGGATGCTTTTTCAATCAATATGCCACAAACTGCATATTGAAAATCACAAATAAGAATATGAAAATGCATTTGTATTTAAAAATGTATTCATTTTATCTTAATTATTGTTTAGAGATTTGTGACTTATGATGTGAGTGTTGATGGTTTGTCGTGTAGCTTTTGTCTTCTGATCATTTCATCCTTTTGGTCTGTTTAATTTGTGCCTTTATTTAAATATTCTCACTATAATTTCACTAGTGTTTAACAGCTCACAAGCAAAGAGGGCGATTCTTCTTTCATATGAGCATCCTCTCATGTGATGAGTGATTCTTTCAGGCCTCGTCTGATTTACATCATCACCGTGGCAATTATTACCCTCGGAGCACATTGTTTGAAACATGTGATTAATTAAACAGGCCGTTGCACTGATGCTTTCTTTTCCTTTTATCATGCTAGCTGGTGAAGCTGTGCAGCGGGATGATCGAGGCCGGCAGGGTCTATGTCAGCGCCAATAAACTCTTTGTGAACGGCATCAGAGATCTGTCCCACCAGTGCAAGAAGGAGGAGATGATATCGGTGAGTAGAAGCTGACAAAAACAACAACAAAAAAAAAATCTGAGAGTTTTCCCCAATGGACGAGCAGCCATCTGTCTCTGGAAGTGCATTCCTGAGATTCCTCAACATTAAAAATGATTGTAAGGTTGGATAAACACTTTTGTCCAGACTTGGACGTATCCAGCTGTTCTGGTGATGAAAGAAGTGGCCACAGACAGACACAGATGTTTACACAAATCCTGTTGCTTTTTTTTAAATTAAAACACTCAGGCTGCTTCTCATGTCAGCTAAGTGATCCTCAGGGAGATAAAAAAAAAAAAACCTTGAATCACTGAGTGTTAGCACCGACTTGTCCAAAGAGCAGATATAAAATATATTGTGAAAACATTGCTGTTCACAGAAAAGGAAGCATAATCACATTTGTGTGTTGGCAATATTGCAGGAATGCCTTGAAAAGTGTGGAGAAAGCCTCCAGGAGATTGTCAACTATCAAACGGTAAGACAGTTTTACACACACACACACACACACACACACACACACACACACACACAGAAACCCCACACCGCTGTTGCCACAGGCGAGAGGGGGAGGAGAGGTGCCCCCACATGCCCGAATCTTTCCAGCATCTTTCTGTAATCCGGCTCCCCTTTAGGGCTCAACACGCAAGCATCACACACAATCAGACTCCCACTTCTTTATATTTTGTTGGGTCTTGTGTGCACGTTTAACAGAAATCACAGTTTTACCTGCTTGACACCAGAGTGGTTCTTCTTTATGACTCTGTGTCATTGGAATCTGCTGAGATGAATCAGACTTTGATATTGTGACATTTCAAAAACTCTTTCAGAGCATCATGTTGGGATCTCAACATAAACATAAACATGGCTTTCTGCTTCCTTTTTTTCAAGCTTGTAAAGACAAAATAAGCTCACAGTATGAGGGGTCTGATTGCCTTGCAGGGTCAAAGACCGATCTCCTCTCCAAAGATAGGAAAAGTACATTTCCTTTATTGTGCAATCAGGGAATTGTTGATGACCAGACAGCACCGAAAACTCTTTTTGGAAGAATGCAAATCGCATAACTTTCTACAAAGTTACTAGGTAATTACAAAGTAACTGGAAAATTACTTTAAAATTTTTCTTTTAATTATTTCAGTACTAGGATGTTTAAAGTTCCTTCCTGAGGATGTTAGTACTGGTTAGTCTTCGTATGACATTATTTGCTAAACAAAGCAGAGGAAAGTTATTTGCATGTATTTGAAGATTAAAGTAATAACTCAGCTGAACGGTGGCACAGGTCCTGGGTTCAAACACCTGCTGGGAGTCTTTCTGCATAGAGTTTGCATGTTCAGTCCATGCATGCGTAGGTAAGCAGCATTGGATGGAACTAAAACGTTTAGTGAAGGTTGACCCCTAGAAGTCATAATAGGTTCTCTGCTGTGAAATCAAGTTGAACGAACAGAACCACATTTCAGACGTACAGAGCTTGGATAAGCCGTGTTGGTACATTCCTACTCTGCCTTGTCGGATGTTCGTGTTGCTGCACTGGAGGCTCTTGTGATGTTGTTAGACCAGAAACCACAAAAAGCAACCCCATCCTTCCCTCTTCTAACTCCAGCATCATTCTTTGACCTCATACAAAACTACGCCTCTCTAAATCTGAATGACATTCCAGTCTAGTTGTATCACTTTGTATTTAATCTGTCATTTCCCTTTGTGGTTTCAGTTTTGAGTGGCATTTCCACTTAAAACTTTTGGTTTTGCAGGGCACAAAAGGGAATAAAGAGCAGATCAAACAGCTACTCTTTGTTGCATACTTGTTAAATCAGTTAGGGGCTTTCACAAGAACAATTTCTCACTGAGCGAATACCTTCCAGCTGTGTTCAGTAAATCATATGCACAACATGATGTACAAATTAAGCTGTTGATCCCTTCTTATTTCTCTGTAATTTGTCTGTCTCTATCCATGTAATCTTTATTCATATCTCTTCTTCTCTGGGTTTTTAAGGCATGACTTTTTCGGATCAAACTGTCGAACTGATCAACTCCATCAGGCTGATGAGCTTTTCTGTGGGGTTTTTTTTTATTCATAAGTCCAGTTCAATCATCTTTTATTCATTCTGCTCTTCAGGTGTGCACTGTGCTGCCTGGCTGCAGTCTTACAAACCACTTTCAGAAAACAAAGATTTTGCATAGATGGCATTAGTTTTTAATTGATCCTCTTCCCAGCTCTTGTTTTTCTCTTTCCCTTTAATGACTTTCTCACATTACTCTTCAGTAAATGTGTCCCAGTCCTCCGGCCTAACACCTCTTCTTCATTAATGGAGTCATGGTAGAGTGAGACTGAAGGACAGAGAGACAATAAATCTGTCCTTTTGCTGCTTTTCACAGTTTGTCTCTTTGTACATCTTGTTCAACAAATGTTTCGAAATACAGAGCCAGGATTGAACAGATGAAGAGGCAGGCCATGATGTTTAAATTTTATATCACAGATCTTGTAAATTGAAGCTTCCCCCCCAATCAGCTTCACTGAGTTTCCTTAAGACCACAAAGATGATTAGTCTCTTTTGTTCCTTTTGCATTGTGGCTATCACCGTCATCCCAATATTTGTTTTTCAACATTTCTCCTGGCTAGAAAATGTCATATGGTGATCAATATGTAGGAAGTAACTGTGAATTGGCAGAAATTCACTTTGGAGGGAAATTATGTTTTTTTTTTTTTGTATTTCCACAAAGAGGTAAAGAGACCCTATTTGCAAATGCATGACCTCTCACATCCAGAAACCTATTTATGTTGCACATCCTGATTCCCTGATGTCATCGGGTGCTGAGGGGTCATTATGGTGATGGAGGCTTACACATAAACTAAGCCTGTAATCTGCAATGCGTATGTCCAGACTAAATAATGGTTCTCTCTATAAGATTTAATCCCAGCCCAAAAGAATTGATTGTTGATTGTTGTGTGTGATTATGATGCAATCACAATTTCATTCAAATCCTATTTCTATACCACTACATTGTTTGTCCACCATCACCCGCTGGGTGCTTTATTGCACATGAAACAAATAGTAATTGAGGGAAAATAGTTTTTCCCAAGATGGAAAGAAAACAAAAGGAAAAGAAGAAAGCACAGTGGGAGGAGACATGAAAATCCGAAGGTTAACAGGAAGGGAAATGTGAGGCCAGAAATCTGTTGATGCAGCAGCCGAATCTGTGCACATGTGTCCTGCCTCTCCTTCCTCATCCTCATCCCGTGGCGTCTTCTACTCTCAAAGGGTTTCTAGTGCCATCTTGTGGTAACACCTAGCTGCTACAAATTCATGTGCAGTAATCATCAATCTCTACATGAAGTGGGATATTTATTTGCTGCTTTAATGTGACTCGTTGTGTTTGTGTTTGTCTGCGTATAGATTTTGTTTGACCAGGCTCAGAGGTCGATCAAACAGCAGCTTCATACCTTCATTAAGGAGTGAGTATCTCAGCTGTTTCCTTGTGGAGACACTTTGTTCAAGATTGTTTGAAAATTTCTCACGTTTCATCACATTAAAGCCAGAAACATTTCACATTTTCCTGGGATTTTATGTAACAGAGCAAGACAAAGAAGTGTCTAATTGTGCAGTGCAAGTAAAACAATAAAAGGTTTTAAATTGTATCATGTATTTATTTTGGTCATTTTAACTTTTCCACACACAAGTTTAAAAAAAACAAAACCAAACTACAGAAATAGAGGAGCAATATTTAAATTCCTTTCAATGGCAAGAACCTACCTTCACTTTTTATACAGTTTTAACTCCTCACAACAATTAGTTATCTATTAGTGCTTTTGAATCAAAGTCAAATTCCTTATTTGTGCAAACGAACTTGGTCAGTAAAGCTACTCTGTTTTTGATGCAGTGTCTATAGTTTTAAAATTGTATCTGGGATGTTTGTGCTGCGTCTGCTTCAGGGATATCCGTAAGTTCAAGGACACCAAGAAGCAGTTTGACCGCGTGCGCGAGGACATGGAGCTGGCTCAAGTGAAGAACGCTCAGGCACCGAGGAACAAGGTGCACGAAGCAGAGGAGGCCACGCAGGCTCTCATCCTCAGCCGCAAAGCCTTCAGGCACCTCGCCCTGGACTATGTGCTGCAGGTGAGACACTGCGGGTTATGTTTTCAGTATTGTCCAGTAGGTGGCACTCTCACACCATGGCTGCTGAGGCTTGTGTGTCTGGCACAATGGATCAGATCAGATCACCTGTGTTGTTCTCAGATTAGAATCTAAATCTGCTTTTTGTTGCTGTTGCTTTTGTGCAGATTAATGTCCTTCAAGCTAAGAAGAAGTTTGAAATCCTTGACGCAGTAAGCAACTCACACTCTGAAACATCTGCAGACGATCAGTGGGTGTCCCTTCTCTGGTTTTGAACATCATTTGGCGACTGTTTTATGGCGACTGTTTTATTTTCTTCCCCTGCCTGCTTCCTTAAGATGCTGTCCTTCATGCGAGCCCAGTATACTTTGTTCAAGCAAGGCTTCAACATTTTAGATGAGATTGACCCCTACATGAAAAAGCTGGCTGCACAGGTATGCAGTACTATTACTCTCAACTTTCAATGTACGTATTCTGTTGGAATTGTGGTCCAAAGCACAGCAGTGAATTATTGTGAAGTGGGGAGAAAAAGCATGTGATTTTTAAAAAATATATATTTTTATTATTTACAAGTAAAAATATGGACAATAATCCACAAACATCTTCACGGTAAAGCATGTGGGTGGCATCATGCTTTCTTCTGAAAACGTAGACAAGTTTTGTGTTGGTTTTATACAAGCTTCCCCACATAGGACAACAATCACAAACATACAGCCAGACCGAGAGAGGAATCACATGGATATTTACGTACGTACGAATGGCCTAGTCAAAGTTCCGATCTGAACAAAACTTAGATGAACTACCACACTTTTCTCATGTGTTCATTGTTAAACGTGTCGAACATCATCACACTTCTCCTCCCCATTTACAGTTATGCACTTATTGTGTTTGTCTGCCACACAGAATCCAAATAAAGCATATCTGCCTTTGTTTTGGTAAATCACAAAATTCTTCAGTTAAACTGATACTTGGGCTCTGTAGATGAAAGATGTAAAAAACTAAATTAAAAAGAGATGTGAGTCGTACTCTGACAGCTTCTGCTTTACGTTTCAGTTGGACCAGCTGGTGATCGACTCTGCCATGGAGAAGAGGGAGCTGGAGCACAAACACGCTCTCATCCAGCAGAGGGTGAGAAAACAACACCGCTCTCATTTTCCAGCTCACGCCCTGATATTTCATCTTTTTTTAGCATCACGTTTGTTTTCCTCCTCCAAACATCTGAAGTGAAACAGAAATATCTTCAGCAATTTTTTTTTGCGTGATCTCAGTTGTCGCCTTGTCAGCGGTTCACTTCAGTCAATCAATCAATCAAATTTTATTTGTATGGCACGTTTCAGCAGCAAGGCATTTCAAAGTGCTTTACATCATAAACACAAAAACACAAAGTCATGCATCATAGAATAAACAATACATTGTTGCATATTACATTTCAAATACAATTCTAAACAGGTGTGTTTTTATTTGAGATTTAAAGGAAGTCAAGGTTGCTGCTGTTTTACAGTTTTCTGGAAGTTTGTTCGAGATTTTGTTCACTTGCAGAGTTAGTTCTTTGTTGGTTTTATCTTTTTTAAGTCTTTCCTTATTTCGAAGCTTGTTGATTTATGATGCATTCAGTTGAAAACACAAAGCAGTCTTGAAAAGATAACAAAAGACTCATCTTCAACTGGCATCAAAGCTTTTGTTTAGCCTTTTAGAGAAACTTCAAGGTATTATTATCATGCATTATGTTTTTTTCTTCCTGATTTCAGTGAACCATTGAAATGAATGCAAGATGTTTTTTGGCCTTCAAAGTTCAAAGTAAAAGATCACAGTTGAAAAGAAAAGTAAACATTTCTGCTCTAAAATCTCTCGAGTGAGTGAAAAGTAGTTCCTTTAGCCCATTCTGGCTCCTGCTCCACATTCAACATTCACATTCATGCACAGATGAACAAAAAACCATCCATCTGTTAGGGAAGACGATGCCAACTACATGCCTGTTTTTCTGCCTGGCTTGGCCCTTCCCTGTGATCGATGCACTGGCCCAGTGAAGGCATCCTGCCAGACTTGACAAACAGCCTCGTGCCCTGCTGGCCTTTCAGCAACCTTTTCTCTTTAATCTGATAATTTTCTGACTCACTTCAGCTTTCTATGCATACTTTTGGCTTGATGAAATATGCCAAAAAAAAAACAAGAAACAAACAGTCCATCCAGGAATTTTAAAAGCTGTTTCCTGGATAGACAAAAAAAAAAATGCTAGTTGTCTGAAAACCTGTGTTACACTGTATATTACTCAATGAATTCAGTTTAAACACTAATATTTTATTATTCTCCATTTTTCTTCTCCATGCTAATGTGCGGCCTTGTTCTTACACCTCCAGACTCTGATGCAGGTGAGTGTGTAACCTTACCTCAATAAAGCTCCAATTAGAAACTTTTACATTTAATAAAAGCGTTCTGGTTCGGCCTGAACAGTGAGGATGTCTACTTTAACCGGTTTGTGGCTAATATCTGTAAATCTAGATGAAAATGAAAGTGTCCAGCACCTTTTAGCTCTTATTTTGTTCCAGCTTGTGTTCTTGGTCATGGGTGATTATTTTGGTCCTTTCAGATAACATTGTCTCTCACCAAATGAAAGAAAATGTAAACAATCCCCTTATTTGCATAGCAATAAATTAGAATATCTCTCAATATAGTTCCCAAAAGTTTAGCAGTTAAAAATTATATATTTCAAGCATTTCATTTTAAGTTCAATGATTATTGATTACAGCTAATCGAAACCCAAAGCTTAATTTCACATAAGACGGGTAAAAATCAATGGAAGTATAGACCTAAATGAAGGTCATTGCTAAATGAGCTAGCTGTTCACAGAGTGCTGTGTCCAAGCATAATTTGAGTGGAAGAAAACGCTGTGGAAGAAAAAGATGCACAAGCGACAGAGACAATTACAGCCTTGAAAGGATTCTTAGGGCTCAGATTGGGATTGCAAGCAGATCGAAACACATTTTTTTCCGTGTCTTTCCCATTTTGAACAATGCCTAAGTAGAACTGCCATGAAAAAATGCTATGGATGATTTATTAAAAGTGCCTAGGAAATATAAAGAAGAAACTGATACATTTTCATGCAAATTCAATTATGATTTTTCTGGGAGTCACTTGGTCTGGCACCAAAAGTTAGTAAATGAAATGTTTTCAGTTTGGATTTTTACACCCACTGAAAATATTTATCAAATAAATATGTTAAATTTTTGTAATTTTTTCATTGTGAGTTCTTGCTGCTACAATAAAAATATAAATATTTTCAACCTTTGTTTTCCTCTTTACAAAGAGAGCAAGGTAAGAAATGCAAACTTCCTCTTGCAAAGCTAGGATGATCTGGGCTGGCTCTGATTTGAGATGCTGTCCTCAGTTAAGCTACAGGTTTGGTAATTATGGCGCCAGAAAGGTCGATTTGTTGCCAGTGATTGTGGAGATGTGAGCGCACACGATGCCAGCCTGCCTCCTCTCCCTCCTTCATCCGCTGCCAGCTCCGGCCAAAGTCAACAGATGGCATGGTGAGGCGCAGCAGGGCGCTGAATGTGAGGCCGAGTGGTACAGACAGAAGACAAGCAGATAAAGGGAGATTAGGATTCAGCGGCAGCTGAGTGTGATGAAGAATGAAGCGGTGAGGAAGAGGGCGTCTTCGGTTGCCTCTCGGGGCGCCTCTCCGCTACAGTGGCTGCTTCTGTAAAGGTTTCATGTTGTCAGTGGAAGCCAAACGGCATTAATGTGTAGATGCTTTTCACAACAACCTGAGGAGACATTCAGACAGATCGTCTCCCCTTTCTGCACATGTTTCCTTCAGTAATATGCAAATTCAGTGCAGCCTGAAGCACAAGCATGAAGCATGTGCTAACGTTCCTTAATAATAGGTCTCGAAGTTACTTTAGACAAAAAGTATTTTTTAAAAATGAGAGATTTGTTTGGGAGTGTAGTTAAATGTGAATGTTTCTACACCATCTGGAAAATAGAGAAAATGAAAGTTTTGTTTTGTGGCATTTTCCAAGACTGGAGGAGGATTAAAAAAAATTAAATATAATTGTTTTCTTCCTTCCTTTTCACTTCCCTCCTTCAGGATTTTTCTTTCTTTCCTCCTTTTGTGTCTTTTCTGCTTCAAATCCTGGTGGCCTTCCTGTTTTCATTGTGTACTTTTTTCTTGATTTCTTTTCTTCCTTGCATCCTTGTGCCCTTACTTTCTTCCGTCATCTCTACCTCCTTCGTCTCACTCCTTTCCTTTCTTATTTTTGATTTCCTTTGTCCCTTGCTGTTGTCTATCTTTTCTTACTTCTCTGTGTCCTTCATGGCTTCTTGTTTCCTCTTTTACTTTTTCTGACTTTCACTTATCTTTCTTTTTATTACATCCTTGCTTTTCTTTCCTCCCTGCTTTGTTAATTTTTACTTTCCTTTCTTATATCCTTCCCTCCTTTCTCAGTTCCCTTCCTTTCTTGTTTCTTATTTTCTTTCTCATTCCTTCTTTCCTTCCTTTCTTTGTTCCTTCTTTCCTTTTTTTCCTCCTTCCTTCCTTTATACCTTTCTTCTTTCTTTTCTCCTTCCAGAAAATGCATTTCTGTTTGCATGGTTGAAATCTGTCCAGTTTATACATGAGCAGGACTTTATTGTGAAGGAAAAGGAACTGTTTCTTCACCCTTCTTCCTCCCCCATTTTTTTACCAGTAGAAGATTCTGGATCAGAGAAATGTTGACTGATATAAACACAAAATATGAAACGGCACTCACGTGCCAAAGAGTAAATGTCTTCTGGACAAGGTTTGTGGCAGTTCAAGCTTCAATCTGAAGCTGTCTGAATCCTGTCACACCATACCATCGCTGTGAGACGCAACCTTTTTGCTTTCACCTATTTAAACTCATGGAGCCATTTAATTGGACGGCTGTTTCACTTTCCTAATTTGATTTAGTGTTGATGTGATTGTGAATGACAAGAGAGGTTCTTCAGAAACAGCAGCTTTCCCATAACACCTTAGAAAACAACAGCAGAAGCTGCTTTTTAATTAACCACATTGTAATAAATGGCATGAATGTCAGCTGTAGCTTCTTACTCACGTTTGCGCAGACACGCCTGTTATCTGCACCGCATTCTTATTATACACTGCAAAAACAAAAAACCTTACCAAGTATGTTTGGTCCAGTTTCTTGTGCGAATATGTCTGCAAACTAACTCGCACGTAACCGGCGAGATACAAGAGCTTGTCTAAGTCAACAATTCTTTAATATTGATGAAAAAATGCTGCCCTAGAACAAGATCTTTTTCCCATAAGTTAAAAGAATCGTCAATTATTGACCTAAATAAGCTCCTATATCATGCTGAAAAGTTACTTGTGATTTAGTTTTCTTATTTCAAGTGTACTGAGATATTTATACTTGAACTTTTAAGATTGGATGAAAAGTGTTTATGATTTTGGACTTGAAAACTGATCAAAATTGAAATATTGTGTGTTTTTGCAGTGTATCTAAGTACCAAAATTAAGGTAGACTCTTATCAAAGATTCTACGGGGATGCATTCAATATGCATAACTCAGCCTCAGTGTTGTTAAACTGTCCGGACTTTGCAAACAAAATGGATTTCACTCTGTGGGGCCGCTGGCTCTGCAGCCTCCTTCCCTCCAGGCACTTACGCTCTAGATTCCCGCAGGGTCTCGGCTGATTTAAGGTGGGAAGAGGGAGTCTTGCCCTGGTGCTTGGGGAGCAATAATATCAGCTTGATTTAACAGGAACAGTTTTCAGAGCTGCAGACAGATGGAAAGCCAACTCCCCTCAGAACACACCGGGCCTCGGGATTGTTGCGAGGGTTAGAGGGGAGCTTTAAATTGTGCTGCAGGGCGGAGAAGAGAAACAGGACATGCAGCAGAGTACACCCCGCTTCCCCCTCCTCTTACCCGCTGCGAGTAAAATGAGATGTTTGATCTCTCTCGACGGGGTCAGGGGGGCACGAGTGTGGCAGCTGTATGGTAATGAGCTCCCGCTCCACATCCACACGGCGAAGGCTGCTAGTCTGCTGGCAGGTGGCACAGTGTGAAGGAACGGCACGGGCGTGCTGCTGTCGCCTGACAGTCTCTCATCTGACCAGTGGGACCTTCAGGATACACACTAATATTTGTCACTCTGTTTGTATTAGCTGATTTTGTCGTTGCTCATCATGTTGCTAGATGTCAGTTTGACGAAAATGAAGATATTTGGCAGGCTGGACTTTTTGCTGGTGAGGATAATGTCAGATTTTTTCTATTAGTGCTTTTGTTTGTTGCACTTTAATTGCTCTGCCTGATGAAGCACAATAAGTTTTCCAAATATGCTTGGTAGAGAATTTAATATTTAAAAAAAATTTCTGTCCTGTTTTTGCACATCCCACTGCTTATGAATAGGAACCGGAGAAAATGTTTTGATGGTAGTTTTATGTATTCTTAAACCTTTCTTTACTTTTCTCTGCAGTTGCCTTTCGGTATGTGCCGTGCTTTCCAAATACGTTGGTACCTTTTAAACTTCTTCAAATTTCAGGACAGTAGATCCACAAAGCTCAGGAAAACAGTCCATGGTTTTCTAAGCGTTGAACAAATAAATATATTCAGTATCTTTCACTCATTACATTACTTTGTAGAATCAGTTTTTGCTGCAAATGTTTTGGGGTGTTTCTCCAGCAGCCTTTTTTTATTTTTACAAATGCACTGTATCTGGCCATATTGAATGAAAAGTGTTTGTGAGGATTTAGGTCTGGACTTTGGCTAGGCCTTGAAAATGATTTGATTTAAGCCACCAGGAAGGTGAACATTATTTAACCAGGTTCTCTTTCTTCTATTTAGCAGAAGTTACCATAATGCTGCCTCACACTGTGCGGATGGTGCATTCAGGGTGCTGTGCAGTGTTAGTTTTCTGCTGTGGTGATCTGAATGTTCTTCTGAGATTAAATCAGACATTTTTTTTGTAATCAAGGGACTTCTGAAGGCCTTTGGTTGTGCTGCATTATATTTTGAACTATCGAAACGAAGGACACTGGATTCCAAGACATGCCACAGTTATTTTGGAAGCCATGTATTGTATCATTTTTCATTCAATTAGCAATTATGTACCGTTCTATCATATAAAATTCCCCCATAACATGCATTGTAGCTTGTTGTGGTAACAGGACAAATGTTCAATTCTTTAGTGAGACACTACATTAATCGCTATTGAAAATTGTGCACAGCCTACTTCCAAATGCCTCAACAAAACGACAAATATTATGTTACTTTTCCCATTTGAGCCTTGATTTTTGGTGGTGATTAAAATCAATCAACTGGAATTGATACTTTTGCAGACACTGTGTGTATGCGAGTGTGTGTGTCCGTCTTTCTGGGTGTGTGTGTGTGTGTGTGGTTGTCTGTCTGTGCCCAACCTGCCATATGCTCAGTGTTACCTTACTGATGAACAGAAGCTGTCTAACCAAAGTGAAACATAATCACAGTCTATGTAAAATGATAACGCGATTTTTTTTAACAGCGCTCAGCAACTGTCATCTGTTTCTCAGACCTTTGTAAAGACAGACAAATGTTTTTTTAGCAGAGCTCCAGATGTGATCCTTGCCATGCTGCCGCTATCTGCTGTAATTTGATTCAAACAGATTAAATAAAGTCTTGTGAATCTGAGAGTTTGAACCTGCAGTTTTTCACGGTTTAAACATCCTGGCTGAGGAAGTGTTTTACTACTGATCACCAATCTAACTGGTCTCTGTTTGCAAATCAAAACAGAGCCAGACCTCAACATTTTTTTCACATCTTCCATCTGCAGGATTTTTCCTACGATGATCCCAAGCTTGAATTCAATGTGGATGCACCCAATGGGGTCGTCATGGAGGGCTATCTGTTCAAGAGAGCCAGCAATGCTTTCAAAACTTGGAACAGGTGAGGAACTAAACAACACAATATGACATGTCATGGTTCTATGATAGTTTGGAAAATTATTTTTTTTGTCTATATGAAAAAAGACAACAGAATAGGAAAAACCATCACTTTAAGATTGTCTGAATGTTGTGTCCTTCCTTGGTTCCTTCCTTCCTTTTTTCCTGCCTTCCTTTCTTCCTGTGTTCTTTAGTTTTCCCTTCTGTGTCCATTAATTTTGTGCATACTATGTCCCTCTCTTCCCTTTGTCTTTCCTTCTTTATGTAATTTCTTTTCTTTATTACATAGCAAATTTCTCTGTCCTTTCTTATTTGTGTCCTTTCTACCTATGGTCTTCCTTCATTTTCTTTTTGTTTCATTTCTGTCTTTTCTTTAATGCTTACTTTTTGCTCTTGTCCTTTCTTCCTGGTTTTTGAATGTTCAATTTTCACTGTGAAATGATATTTAAAAAGAAAAACTGATAACTTTTGAAAATCTTTTTTTTTTTTTTTTTTGATTGAAAAATCACATTTGTTGCATTTTTGCCTTCATCAGGCGGTGGTTTTCAATCCAAAACAGCCAGCTGGTCTACCAAAAAAAATTCAAGGTAAAAGTAGCTTGTGTTCTTGAATTACTTTCATTTAAGAAACTATTTCCCTTGTACACCAAAACCAATAAGTTGCTTCCAGAAATTCTTTTTTCTTAGTCATTTGGCAAGGAATGGAGGATCGCTGCACTGACTTGCCTGAGAAGTCGAACCTGTTCTGTCGTCTGTGGTTTATGTGATACTCTCTTACTCCACCAACAGGATTCTCTGACGGTGGTGGTTGAGGATCTGAGGCTGTGCTCAGTCAAAACATGTGAAGACAACGAGAGGAGATTCTGCTTTGAGGTGGTTTCGCCCACAAAGTGAGTGTGTTAGTGTGTGTCAAAGAAAAGCAGTTCTCTGTGGTACAAACACAGCTGGTGCTGCTTTGATTCCCTTTCTTCTTCTTGTTGTTTCCATTAAGATATAGCTAATTAACTTTGATGCTAATACGCACAAAGACCCAAAACAATATGCGTTCCAATTATTACATCAGAAAGAAATGTAATGTGGGAGAACAGCATGATGTGAAGTTTTAGAAGTAAACCAAGAACAAATCGGTGGGACATGTCGTTTGCTTTTCATAATGCACTATGTGTCTCAATTTGCCTCATTTAGTGAGATACAAACTCTGCACCAATAAACAGTTTATTCCTGCAGTTTCTGCTACAGATTAAAAACATGGTGGCCATTTTGGATTTTGAGGTTGCGCTTTATGAAAGACTTTCAAACTGGGAATTTTAACTTCAAGGTATCGTCTCTAAGTGGAACTATACACAATTAATCCTTCAGCAATCAATGTCCTTCAACATGCTGTGCTAAATGGATATTCTTATGTGTACAGGAATATACATTATTTGGTAACACTTTATGTGAAAACTGACATGACGCCGTCATTAACACCTGTCATGAATAAAGTGTTTACACAGTTGTCATTAAGTGTCATTTGGTAAATAAACCTTACATTAAACCTGGCAGTTTCATACGTGGTCCTTCAAAGTGTTACCATTTAATACTTTTGATTTCCTTTTTTGTTGGCTTCATGAGAAACAAAACAAACAACCTTATCAATGAGGTGATTCTTAAAAATAATTTTTTATTAGGTGATATTTGTGGCCAACGTATCAACCACTGTCAGTCAAGCAGAAACTATTTACTCATATAATTTTTCTTTTTATATTTCTTTACTACAGGTAATTGATTCAGAGCAGGCTGTGTCATAATTTAAAGCAGCTATTAATGAACAATTACAGCAATCAAAACAGGAGTGTTTTATGACTTGGCATGTGCAGGAGCTGCATGATGCAAGCAGAGTCTGAGAAGCTGCGGCAGGCTTGGATCCAGGCGGTCCAGGCAAGCATCGCTTCTGCTTACAAAGACATCGGCGACAACTATTACATTGAGGTACAGTCCGGAATCAGAGAGCAACCGAATACAACATATTCAGTTTATTTCAAATCATTTCTGAAATGTAAGCAAATCTGAACATTTACCTTGTTCTGCAGCGTTTGGACCGGACGGCTTCGCCGTCCACCAGCAGCATTGACTCTGCCAGCGAGCCCCGGGACAGGGGGGAGAGGGCGGACAAGGCGTGCCGGAGCGGCGGAGAGTCTCTCCTGCAGCGGGTGCAGAGCCTGCCAGGCAACGAGCTCTGCAGCGACTGCGGCCAGGCGGCTCCTTGCTGGGCATCAATCAACCTGGGCGTGCTGCTTTGCATCGAGTGCTCGGGAATCCATAGGTATTTGCATGTTTGAGGATGCTTGCATTTGCATTTTATCATACTCCAAACCAGTTTTTCCAGTTTGTTGTTGCTTTTCTGAATTGTTCTTGGCAGCCAATCAACATTAAACTTTTTGAAGAAAATATTTTTAGATCACATGATGGAAATTTTTTTTTTTATCTTTGCAGATATCCTGTGTTGTTTGATTCTGCTCTATTTTACCTTCCATAAAAATCTAAATGTTTAAGGGTCAATCCCTTAACACTTTAATTTACCAACATTTCACTTGTAAAAGCACAGGGGTATTATGGTACTTAGTCAGATATTTTTTATTAAATATAATGAACCAGGGCACACTGTTGCAAGCTGCAGTTTTCAGGAGCAATAACTGCATTTTAAAACACTTCCATCCGTGTTAAATATAAAAACTGAGATTTTCACAAAGATTCTCTGAGTGTCGGCAATCTTCAAAGGAAACTGCCTCTCCAGACAGTTTAAAAAAAAAAAAGTGGGATAAGTTAAAAATGTAGCAAGAAGAAACGTTATTCGCTTTATTTCATCTCTTTCCCTTTTTCTATTTTCAGGAGTTTAGGCGTCCATTTCTCTAAAGTGCGCTCGTTGACGTTGGACTCGTGGGAGCCAGAATTACTCAAGGTGCATCTCTCTCACCAGTTTCCCCACAGCTCGCTCTGCACGTGCAGCATTCTTTCTTCCCAGTGGTGTTGCAATATTAATTGGCACCAGCACGTTGCCACACTGCTACATTTTTAATTACTACTTTTAAATGTATTTCCTGTCTGTGTTTCCTGTCAACTTTGCCCCTGTGTTTTTCTCTTTTTGCATGCAGCTCATGTGTGAGTTGGGAAACACTGTGATCAACAACATTTACGAGAGAGCCTGCGAGGAACTCGGAGTTAAAAAACCGGGACCGTCTAGCTCAAGGTAAAGCTAGCTCCAGTGAGAAAGTTTGACTAGAAGATTAGAATGAACACCCAATACAGTTGGTCATGGACGACCAAGGAGGTTCCCATACCATACTCCAGTTTAAAATACCATTAAAATCTATGCTATGTATTGGTAGAAATACAGCAAGTGGTTCACATTTCAGTATTTTCAGCTCTTTGTCCTGCTTGTCTGACTGTAGAGCACTAAAAGTCCACAAAACTTTTTTTTCCTGTTTATTTTTATACATTTCAAATGATAGCAATCTGTCTCTGTGCGTCAAAGGAACAAGGAAAGATGACATCTTGATATAAAATAAATTTGATTGGAAGTCGTTTCACTCTGTGCCTGAGATGATTCTTGCTTGTCTCCCTCTAGGCAGGAGAAAGAGGCCTGGATCAAGTTTAAGTATGTTGAGAAGCGCTTCCTGAAGAAGCTGAGTGGGAGTGAGGCGCTGGTGGAGGGAGAGAGGAAGTCACGCCCCTGGATGGTGAAGAAATGCCAGCGACACAGCAGCTCTGTGCGGGCCCCCAACAAGGCCCGCAGGAAGTACCATCGCTATGAGCCTGGCAGCGCCTCTCCTGCCAACCTCACAGCAGGTCGGTGAAGAGGTTAAAAAATCCGTGATCACAAGCATAAAGCAAAATCTGTTTATTTTTGAATTGTTTGGGGGGTTTTTATCTGCAGCCGCCGCAGCAAAATTTCGACGGGACTCCCTGTTCTGCCCAGACGAGCTGGACTCACTGTTTTCCTACTTTGACACCGGCTCTGGTCCTCGCAGTAAGTCCACAACTTGGATCAGGTCGCAGAGAGAAGAACATTTCTGTTTCTCGCTTCCATTCACTATAGGGATTTTGGCCATTCGGTTCCAGCGTGATGTTTGTGTTTGCTTAGGAAATGGGAATTGTGCGTGTGTAATGATTAACGTGTCCGTGGCTTGGCAATGCTTGGCCCTGCAGGTCTCAGCAGCGACAGCGGCCTGGGAGGAAGCACAGACGGCAGCACCGACATTCTTGTGTTTGGCAGTGTGACGGAGGAAGGTAAGAGGAGTCCACCTGTGATTAGGATTTCTATACAAGACCTATAATTAAAAGATCAATTTTTAGATACTATTTCTAGCCTTCCTGCTGTGGGTGTTCATTATTTCTCTAATATGCAAAGCGAAGGTAACACTGTTTGTGTGAGAGAATAATTGGTTAAAGGCAAATGAATACAGAGTTGACATTCTAAACTAGCTTTTAGTGTTTTGCAGCTACCTAGCAGTTCTTACAAATTCTGTGTTCACTGGTCAGAAAAAATATGTAGTTTTTTGTTGTTGTTTCTGGTTTGTAGTCAGAACTGATAAAGATAAGGTGATTTCATTTATATGGATCATTTGAAGGCAATTCAAAATGCTTTACATGAATTAGAAGGAAATACAACAAAACAATAAACCAATGGAAAGAGCAAAATAAGAAAAAAAAAACATAAGAAAAAAAAACAAAGCAAAAAGTAAGATGAAGATAAAATATAAACCTGATAAAGAGCTGAATCTGCACACTCAGCAATTTGTTTGTTTTTTCGAGCATCTAGAAGCATAAAGGGAAGCTTGAACACTCCATTTATTTTGTGTTTCATAAGACTAAAATTTGAATTGCCTTTATCCGTTTGCTCACTAACAGAAGAGGAGTCGGAGGAGTCCTCCAGCGGGGAAGTGGAGATCGAACAGGAGGGGTCTTCGGATCCCGAGGATCCCAGGGAGTTGCATCCTGGGGCACTGCTCTATCGCTCCTCTCGTCTCCACAATTTGCCCCTCATGGCAGAGGCACTGGCGCACGGTGCTGATGTGCACGCTACCAACGAAGAAGAGGAGGGAAAAACGGCCCTCATTCAGGCTGTGGTCGGGGTGAGAGGCTTTTTGGTCTGTCTGCAGGCTTAGAGTAAATAGAAACCTGCATAAATATATTTTTAGTCGGCATCATGCCAGAATGATTTAATGTCACATCTGTTCATTCTTCCTTGCAGTAGACACTGATTTAAATGGAAGATGATTCAACATCTGTTGTGTTTAGTTAAAATGTAACAGTTTTTATCATCATCTTTATTGCAGATCACAAACTGAATTTAAACATGTTTTGACAAAAATCCCTTGTGTCAGTATGTGTTCACTATGTTACAAAGAGTGTGACTTCCCCTCCATTTTTATGTTCTGGGATCAAATACTATTTACAGTCAGGGTATGTGTATGTTAGCTAATAAGCGATTATCTTCCACAAAGTGAATGACGTCTCTGTCTGATTCTCTTCCAGGGCTCTTTAATCGCTTGTGAGTTCTTGCTACAGAACGGAGCTGATGTGAACCAGAGAGACATGAGAGGCAGGGGCCCGCTTCACCACGCGACCTACATGGGCCACACTGGGTAAGAGGCTTTCAGAGGAATAACTACCTATGTGTCACCAACCAGGGTGTGTCATAAGAAGACTGGGATTTAAAGGAAAATGGCTTTCAGGAAATACTTAACGTTTTCAAAAATTCATGGGTGGCACATGACGTGGTGTTTGTTTTTGTGGAAATTTTTCTTCTACGTTTGCATCATGAGATTCAAACGTTTCCTGTTTGATCTCTCTTCAGTGTGGCAATACTGTCTAAAACATCAACAGGACCAAAGTCAGTGTGTCACACTTGAACTCTGAATCACAAGTGTGTCGGTTGGCTTCGTCATTGTCTCTCATGATCTTGCATCATTTTGGCGAGTTGCTATGAAATGTTTGGGTACATTTAAAAGAAGGAGGATGGATAAAATATATTCACAGACAAAGTGGTTGCCATGCTTGTTCCATGTGTTTGGAATGATGAGCTTCTTGTCCCTTTCTGTCTCTGTGGTACAGACAGGTGTGTTTGTTTCTGAAGAGAGGAGCATCGCAGACGGAAGTGGACGAGCAGGGTAACGATCCCCTCAGCATCGCTGTTCAGGCTGCCAACGCAGACATCGTCACGCTGTGAGGAATTACAATTATCACGTGCTTTATTAATAATCACTTCCTGTTACTGTCTGAATTATTCATGGTGTTTTCCAACCAAACCTGTTCTGTACCTGAAACGGTGCTAGAACTTTGAGTTTCCACACTAAGACACCGACTCACTGAAAATGGGTCGTTAAATATGTTTAAAAACAAAAGAACTGATTCTTATTTCAGAAACAATTAGCTTTTTGAGTTTTTCTTGTTTGCACTTGCTCTCAATCTCTTTTTAACCCATTTCTTTCACCCCTTCATCTCTTTCTGCCCCCCAACCACTCCGCCGCCCTCCTCCAGGTTGCGACTGGCGCGGATGAACGAGGAGATGCGCGAGGCGGAGGCTCCACTGGGTCAACCAGGTCAATATCCAAGCAGCAGCCCCACTGAGCAGCAGTATAGGAAGTGCATCCAGGAATTCATCTGCCTCAACATAGAGGAGAGCTAGTGGTCCCCTCCTTTTCCAGGAGCATAAACTCTTTTTTTTTTTTTCATCCAGACTGAGAGCTGATTGGGTTGAACTTGCCCCTAGACATTGATCACAAGTCAACTGTAGACCTAGATCTTACAGGCAACTTCTTGCCAACGGGGTGACTAAGTGGGCGGGACCCCTGATGGAGCTGTCTAACTCTACTGACTACATAGTCGCCACCTCCGTTTTCCTGCCTCACTGCTAAGTCTGTGCTTGTTACTTCTTGGCACCACTCATGCTGTTGCTGACCACACTACACTTAAACTAACTTCTGCTTTTTGGCATTGTACTAACAGGGTTAATCTTCTAAGTTCACCGAACGCTTCGCGCTTTGAGTTGATTTCTGGCCCTTACCTCTGGGGGATCTAGCTGTGTTAATCTTCCGCATTCTCTATCTAAACAGACCATCTGCGTGGCATCCCATTCTTCTTTAACAGAGATGTGACTATAATCGTATTTAGAGGACTAGAAACTGTGTACTGTGGCATGAGGTTACAAATGGTATCTGTTCAACTACTAAAAAAAGAAAAATAACAATTGAGAAGCTACATTGGAGGTGGTAGGGTAGTTTACTGTGACAAAAAAAAAAGATACTGAAGAGCTTGTGGAGAAGAGTCCACGATGTGATGCGATATGATATGATGAGTGAGTGAACAGGAGAGCAAGAGTTAAATGTTTTTTTTTTTTGTTATATATTATTAAAAGAAAAGAAAAAAGAAACTGTGCACTTTTCCCATAATAAAGTATTATTATTTTTTGTTTGTTTTACTTTGTTCATGTCTAGATTATGTCTATGTGAGTGTTTTTTTTTTTTATTATTACTATTTATCATACCAGAGAACCAGTGCAATTCATCCTGGAATGCAGTTCCTCTCTGCATATATGTAATGATTGTCATTTTAATCCCAAAGTTCAGAACTTATGGGAGAAGATAGGGAATAGCCTTAATTTGCAGTTTCTTAAAACTTATTGGTATCTTGGACACGATGCTTTTTCGCTAAATTGCACAAGCTTTTGCATTGAAATTCTGTTTGACTGAGTAAACTATGAAACTTCAGCCATTAATTTGCTGACTTGTAACGTACATGAGCCAACAAACCAGAGCAGGAAGCTTACAGTGCACTTGCACAGCACCATGCAAAAGCAGTTATACTCCCCGACCTCTTTCTTGCGCTGTGACGTTACAACAACGAACATCAAACTACTTGATCAGGATTTTATGTGCTAGATCAAAACAAAACATCTCACATGTTTGGGAAGGGAAGGAAAATGACACATCAAGTGTTTTTTTTGTTGTTGTTGTTGTTTTGTTTTTTGTCACAAATAAAAATATTAAAGATGTAGCATGCAGTTGAATTCAGCTTTAGCTCAATACTTTGCAAAACTTCCTTTCACTGCAGTTACATCTTCGGTTTTATGTTTTTACCAACTTTCCAAAACAGCTCAAACTTAGTCTGTGAACATCAGTTTTCAAGTCTTACTTTAGATTCCCCTATCAGATATGACCTTGGCAACTCATGACTATACATTTTTAAAACCTCCACATTGTAGCTCTGGCTACATGTTTAAGGAAGATGAACGTCCTCCAGTTTTAATTCTTTACGGCCTGAAACATTTTTCCTTCCAAGATCGCCTTGTATTTAGCTCCTTCTATCGTCCCATTGACTCTGACTAGCTTCCATGTCCCTGCTGAAAAAAAAAAAAAAAAAACTTATGGCCACAGGACAATGCTGCCATCACCATGTAGTAGAATTGGTGGATTCATGGTGGTTTTTAGTGCTTGGCGCAGTGTGCAGGGCTCTAATTTGGACTCCATTTTGCACCATCTTCCACAATTTTGCTGAATCTCCCATATTCACTATGGTGTGTGGGGAAACAGAAGTTAGGGCATCATTTGGCTTGGGATTCTTTGGTGGCATTTTTCAAGATTTGTAGAGTGGACAAGTTATATGTCAGATTCTGCAACTAGAGCTGTGGAGCTCTTTCAAAGAACACCTTAGTATTCAGAGTGAGAATAAAGGACTTGCTGGTGTATTTACAGCACAAATTAGATGACTTCTGAAGAAAATTGGTTTCTTGGATTTCATTCAATGGGGCTGAATACAAATGTCCCCCACTCTTTTCTGATTTTTATGCGCAAGAAAAAAGTTAGTCATTCTTTTCCATCCAATTCCCAGACACACGCTGCCTTGTGTTGGTTTGTCTCAAACAATGAAAGAGTTTAACATGTATAAATACTGTTGCAGAACACTGCATCTTCACTTCCATTTCCATTTCACCTTCTTCTGTTTGATACCATGTATTGAAGACGAGTGACTCGAGAGACTGTATATGAAAGGACCTCCAACTTCCTGTAAATACTTATGAATATTAACCTATGTGAGGGGATAACAGAGCACCTTGTGTGGTCAAAGGATCTGTGTGTCTGGTCAGTATTTATGATATTCTATGTATGCTTTTGCCAGAATTACTATTTTGGGGAGCTCAGCATCGTTTGCATTCTAATGCATGATGAACAAATTTTCTTTTGATAATTTGATGACTTTGTAGGGTGCAGTCCTGTGGAACGAGCATGTACCACCGTGAGAGCCCGCTGGTCTCTGGTGTCATTTCTGCACATCTGTGCCATTCCTCCATCCACAGCTTTGAGGCTGTGGTCTCTGTATCTGTATCACAGTTGTTTCTTTCTCTATTTTCTACAGCTGTGCTTTTATTTTCCTCTGCCAAAGACTTTTTATAAAGGGAACGTGTAGATACAGAATAGTCCTGCCTTGCTCTGTGAAGCAGCAGAGAGGTAGATAACACTGTTGGTGTCCTCTGAACGAGGTTCCAGAGAAGTCCTGATAGATGCAATAGTTGAGTATACTTTGAGTAGAACCAGGCTTAATGGGCGTTGTGGACCTGCTGTGACCAAACTGTCAAGGGCCACCGCCGCCTTCAAGGAATAATTAAATGTTTTGTGTATATTTGTGTGTATTGACTTAAGAGTGGTTCAAGGTACTGTCGAAAGGAAATGTACTGTAAATAGTTTGGGTGTGTATTTTTCTTGATGCCATCTGGCTGCCTCTCAGCATTCTAACTCAGAATCTGATTAACTGATGATGTTTTATGTTTGTCTTTGTATTGTGTATAAAAAAAGACACGTCAGACGAAAATCACTTCTAAAGTACTTGGAGGCATTCTTCTGGTTCCTCATATTTGAATATTTTAGGAACACTTCTTGTCTTTAGAAGCACTAAGGGGGGAAAAAACAATGCAAATAAACCTGAAATCCCTGAGAAACTAACCCATGCTTCCTGCTTCTTGCTCCCATTGTTGTTTCGCAACATCCTCCCAACATGACAATTTCATAAATATTGTGGTTGGAATTGCAGTTTATAACTTGGTACCATTTCTCAGCGATTAAAGATGTTGGGAAAATGTTTTTGTCAATCAGACCTTGCCTGAGTGTGAGTGTTGTTTTTTTTTTATTATTATTATTACGGTAAATTGTTTACATATCTTGACTTATTCAAAGAAACAAAAATCCCACTAAACTGTGAAAACTCACCCCACAATTGCTACCAGGAAAATATACTTTCATGCATAACAAGTACATTTCAAACTAAGAAAAGACTATAAAGTATTTTTATTTGGGGAAAAAAAAATTCAACTTGAAAAACTAAAGATGAACGTCAAGTTTTTATCTGAACTCTGAAAACACAACAAATTTTAAAATGGAACGAAATGCAGCTAAAGTTTACCCCAGTTTAAATAAAATAAGATTTGTTGTTGTTGTTGCTGCTTGGTGAATTTTATGTTTGTTTGAAACTGAAAGAAACTTGAGCATCACTTCATACTTTTTAATTTGTTTTTGCACATTTGAAGACCAAATCTCAACACTGATTCTAATTTTTATTTTTTTTCAGTTTAAAATGTTCTTAATTTCCTTTAATTATTTACAGTAATACAGTAATAGGCTCTATTTAGCGCCATGCACATAACTGAAAAATATATGTCATGAATGACTAATATTTCATCTTACACCAAAAATGTAACACGTATATGTGTGGAAATAACCCAGGACTGACGTGTCATTGCTTCTGTTGCCACAGGGGTTTCCACAGGCAGCAGGAAAGATAAACACAAGGATGTTCGGGATAAAGTGAGTGAAGCAATCTGGGCCGTCTGAGGATGAGTGGGATCTTATCTTTCTGATCTGGTGATTGCGGGGTGATTCTTCAGATCCCTTGGTTTGCGGCTCCTTTACCTGAACATTTCTTTATGAAGTCTTTGGAGTGCTTTACAAATCCATAAGTGTTCTGCAGACATTTTCACATTTTATCAGATTACACCCACAAATGTTGGTAGGTTATTTTAGATGGGCATTGGCTTCTTTTGCAGCATTTAAACAGTTGTCCTTTAACAATTGCTATTCTTTTTTTTTTAGCAAAATGAATCTTCTTACCAACTCTGACCAATTTCCCATTACATGCCAAAGAACTGGATCCCTGCAGCATGATGGTGCTACTACCATGTTTTATGGATGACATATGGGCTCATCTGGGCTTTTTTTCAACTGATATTATTTTTACAAAAAGGACTCTTTTCCTCATTTTTGAAGGGAACTGATTGCACAATTACCTATGGAAAGGACCAGCTACTCTGAGTCATTCCCAGATTTGGATTTTTTTTTTCTGTGTAAATCAAAGTGGCCTTTTACTTACACTTTACAAATACATAGTTTGTTGTTGAAATGTGACAAGATGTGAAAAAAGCTCCATGAATTTTGCATTGCACTATAAAAGAAGCATAAGAGTAACTAAGTGCTCGTTTCGCTGTAGCTCTACATTTGCTAAAACATGAAACTTGTATGTAAGAAGGAAGGCAAACTTCACTTCATTATGCTCTGTGGGTTTTTCTCTTTCGGTGGTCGTAAATGCTTTGGGGAATTTCCTCTTGAATTTTGAAAAGAGGTTAACCTATTAGTTGCTGGGTTTATGGCCTTTGAAACATCCATGGAGAAGATTAAAAAAGTGTGTTTAGGTCTCCATGGTGTCGCATTGATCTCAATATTCCTTTTACAGGTGACATCTCCAGCGCTGATGTCTTTCGCGAGTTTTCTGTCCTTGCGTCTCTCCAGCCCGAGAAGCTGAGGAGAAGAAGCATACAATTCAGCCTTTGTCAGAAGCCGTAATGACCGACAGACCACCTCTTCGTTGCCCGTTCTTTAGTTCATATGTGTTATAATAGAAGCAGTTATAATCTCTGTGCTGGACTATAATATGATTACTGCATGTTTTATTACTTAAACTGCTGGAAAGGCTTAACCTTCATTCCTTGACTCCTGCTTTTCTAGTAAGATAGCTCATCATAGATTGCTAAATATTTAAAGGACTCAAGAGGCAATAAATCTTAGCTTCTGCATTGTATTCTGCACTCTCAGTATATGGAAGTGCATCTCTAATCTTTGGCATCTCACTTCCTATATTAATTTATTAATTTGTTTTTTTCTCTGTTTTGCAAATTAATTAGCACACTAATGAAATGGCTGGGGATTTTTTTTCTTTTGTTATCAGCAATAAGTTAAGTTTGTGCTCAAACGTGACACTGTCTCGTACTTCAAAGAAAAACAACGGTGAAGGATGCCATGATGTTTCAGCTTTGCATTTTTTCTCGATGAGATTAAGTTTGGTTGTTGGTCACGCCAAAATCTCAAGTCTATGCCAAGGAATTGGAATGATGCTAAAAAGTTTATTTATTTCAGTTATAGAAAAATGGAGAGATTATGATGATGATGGCTTACAGATAATGAAACCCAGAATTCAGTTTCTCTGTTGAATAGAATAAAATCACAAAATGAAAAAACAGCTGTTTAAGTGTGAGTCGACTGAAAAGTTTGTCTATATCAGCTTGTGTCTCTGCTGATGCCAGGTTGATTTAATAATGGCCTTCAAACAATCTGCATTGTTGGGTCTGGCGTTTCTCATCTTCCTTTGTGCAAGTCTTTATCAACTCTCTCTGGTCTTTAAATTGGGTGATTTTGCTGACCAATCAGTTACACCACTGAACCAGCTTTTAGTGTATTTACCAATGTAGGTAGATGTCCATTCCTCCTGGAAAATGAAAACAACATATCCAAAGCATGAAGTGTTCTTAAATTTGCTGGTTTGTTGGCTGCATGTTGCTTAAGCATCTTTTTCTCCCCCCAAAAAAATAGTCAGATCAACTTGGATATAAAGTGACCATTATAAATAAAAAATTTAAAACTTGAGCCTGCAGCCATCTAAACTTTTTTCTTTTTTTTCTTTGAAATTTTAGATCTTCTCTTGATCCCAGTCATAACCAGAATCTGACCATTAAATCATCTTTTGTTGGTGTCTAAAAATAAAAGAAAGCTTAAAGAGCATTCAGAAATGGTTTTGCTGGTTTATTCGCACTCCATGATGATTATGCATCTCAGAGTAGAAATTAAATAAACAAAGAAGCAAATTTCAAGGTTTGTGTGAATATTTTGTGCAGTCTGTTTTAAGTTTAAATTCGGTAAATAAAGAACCTTCTTAAAAGTTGTCTGCGACGCCTGTCAGCTGTTTGATGAGGTAAACAATGTTGAAATCAGACAAGTTGCAATGTTTAATGGTAATTCCCTGAAATAAATAGTTTTTATTCACCAGCCACATTTTGTACGCTTTTAAAAACGATTAAATGGCGGGTTATTCCACATCAGCTGGGGACACTAAAGAGCCTCTCAGCGAGCTGTCCATGAAGAAAGAAACCGGAAGTGCAACTGTTCTCGCTGGTGACGTTAGCTAAAGCTACGTTGGTGTCATCGTCTTCTCGGTGTGGAGGCTTGACAACAAAAACCACAGTCTTAATTTCGTGCCCAGCCACGAACAAATATTCTCATTGGAGTCCCTGAAGAGGTATGTCGACATTACACACCCACTGGCAGGGAAAGAAATGAGAGACGTTGAGGCAGGTCGTCTGTGTGGGAGCTGTTAATGACAGCTGAGAGCTAAAGCTAGGTAGCAACGGCCTTCGTTAGCCGTTAGCGTTACGCTACTGGAAACAGCTTTTTAACGGCTGTGCTTGCTAGCTGGAGGCTGGTGCCGGGAGAAGTTCACCAGCTGTAACACACTGTATATACAGTGTGATTTCACGAGTTGTCAACACATTCTGGTATATTTCTGTGGTTTGTAAATGAAATGTGTTACAGTTCGCGATGAAACAGCTGCTCCACATTGATCTGTCGGTGTTTTAACATTAACTTAGCACGTCAACTAGCGGATTAGCACTAGCTAAGTAAGTTGAGTTAAGAAGGTCCTGTTTGTCAGGAAATGTTCTCGTCATACTTTACACACTGTTGCAGTCCACTTATGTCTCATTATTATTAGTTTGCTGTTTGGCCACTATAGTAGGTCAGTGGGTAGGAGGGCACATTTCTCATTTCCACTTGAACGGCTAATACGTGAGCGGTTGGGAAGTACATTTCGAATGTAGTCATGTGATGGAACAGCAATACTTAGTTTCATATTTGCTTTATGGGAATGGAAGGCTGTTATGAAATTGCATAATATCTGATAGTTGTTCTTAAGGTTATCATTAATTACATTGTCCAGCTATCTAAAATATGTCATCTTCCAGTCCATTTTTTTTTTATTTCAAGCTCTCAGCAACTAGTTTACTGGAAAACAAAGGTCACAATGCCTTGCAAACAAGACTGCACAATATTTCAGTTTTGTCCTGCAGTGTCGATTTTTGCAATAAAACAAGTACTGCCTCCATGCTAATGATATTCAGCATTTTAGTCATTTGGGTGGACTTTCACTTCATGTTATCCCCAAATTTATATAGTTGAAATTCAACATCTGTTTTCAATATTCAGCAGTAAAATTGCAACAACTGTTTTCAATATTTTGTGGCCCTAAAATGTCAAAATGAAATACAGTTGTTCTCTACAGAGTGCAAGTGTATTTGTTTTGAAGTTAATTTTAATTGTTACATAAGAATTAAAATTGCATACACAATTCACTTTTTGATGCTGTCCTTGAATTAGTATTGGACTAGTTACTGCTACCATTGCTCTCAGTAAAGTATAATTTGGCCAGCTTGTGGAAATAATAATTATCAAGCACTGTTAATGTGAAAGTCACAGTTTTAATATCTTGCACGGAAGGTGAGCGTTTACATAATCATTCTTTATCAGATCAGAGTAAAGCTGTGTTATTACAGCAAGTTCTATATCTCATCAAGCCTTCCACTCTTTGAATTTGTCTTTGCCAAGTTAATAGACTCATACTAATATGCATCACCAAATTATAAACTTTCATTATAAGGCTTATCTTTGATATAAATGCATGCCAACTATAAAGTGGCATGTATTTATATCTGCATGTAAAGGTAACTTTAAGATGTAGTGAAAGTCTAAGCCTCAACCAATCACATGACTGAACTCGGTTCAACTTCTGATGACATAACATGTTGTTTAAACTGGGATGTTGGAGTTTGTTTTTGCTGTAGTAATGTTTTCCACTCAGATGGCACACTCTACAGTGAAGTCCACTTCTTTCAGATTACCTGTCTCAGCGTATCGTGTTATACAACATATAATCTCTGTGCTGGACTCGGATCCATTTGTCCATGCAGCTATTTCAGGAATGTAGTTCGGACAAGATTTCACTCAATAAATGACCTGGAAGAAATTTGTAACCTTTTTTTGTTTTTCTTTTTTAAGTGCACTAAACAAGAACATTGGTTTTCTGCTTATTTCTGTTGTTATTATGACGTCGATGTTGGTTTTATCCGGTCTCTGATTTGTCATTGTAATTCATCTTTTGGTTTTATTTTTATATAGTAAATTTAAAAAAGCTATCAAAAATGTTACTTAAACACAGAAAAGAGTTTGAAATTTATTGTTAAGCTAATTTGCACATCAGCGAGAGTAAGTTGTAAATTTTTCATTCTCAGTTTTTTTTTTTTTCTTCCCCGATCTCAGATGAACAACACCGGGAATAAGAGAGCTCCAACGACAGCCACACAGCGACTTAAGCAGGATTACCTCAGGATAAAGAAAGACCCAGTGCCTTACATCTGTGCAGAACCTCTCCCCTCCAACATCTTAGAATGGTGAGATTTCTTCCATCCACAGTGCTGACAAGTGCTGGGCTGAAAGAGCAGAAGGCTGCAAAAGATGTTTTTATTTTATTTTTTTAAACATATTTCTTCAGAAGTTGTTGGGGAACTAATGTGTATATAAACAGATTTGCACATGGTACAATTTACTTGAGATCAACAGTTCTGTCCAGTCAGCTGGATGTCATTATTAGCACAACTAATATAAGCCTGTTTAAAGTCCCTGATGAAATGGATTCTTTGCTGTGGTCTGGCAGTGAGGGTCATGTTGTCACTGTAACAGGTTTGTTTCCTTGACTTTATTATCACTTGAAATGCACTTACTGGTCAATAGTGCGTGTTTGCAAATTAAAATAATTAAGTTTTTTTTCTCTATCGTACACTGTGTTCCAAATTATTATGCAAATTGGATTAGTGTCATACAGATTAAATTTTTTATGGTGCTATTAAATTTATAGATGGTATTGTGTGTCAGGGCTCTTTGAATCACTATAATTAATTTCAGAGAGCTGGTTTGTCTGAGCTCAATTAAAAGAAAACTACTTAATAAGAATGTTCCATATTATTAAGCTGGCCGTAGGTTTCAAGCAGTACGGGAAAGAGAAAGGATCTCTCTGCTGACGAAAATCATCAGATAGTGTAGCGCCATATGAAAACATTAGATATTCAACGGAAACCAAAATGTTATTGTACTGTGAAGAGATTTGTGGCTGATTCAGAACAAAGATGGGTTTGTACAGATAAAGGCATAATGAGGAAGGTTTCTGTTAGACAAATTCATTGGATTAAGATAGTAGCTGTTAAAATGTCCTTATAAAGCAGCAAACAGTTATTTGAAGCTGCTGGTGCCTCTGGATCCTCAAGGTGCAGGATCCTCGAGAGGCTTGTGGTGCATGAACCTTCTATTCGGCCCCGATAACCAGCTCACAAGCAGAAACAGTTGCAGTTTGTCCTGCCGTACATGAAGATACATTTTCAAACATACTTGGTCACTAATGACTGCTGTGCAACCCTGAATGGTCCAGATGGACGCAGCAGTGGATTGGTGGTGGCCACCACATCCCAACAGGAAAGAAAGTGATCTGACTGATCATTTTCTTTCATGGTTCAAAAAGCAGAGCTGTACCTTCAGTAGCAAAATCATCTTCATGCATGACAATGTGCCAACTCATACTGCAAGGAATACCACTGTGTCATTGGCTGCCATGGACATAAAAGGGGAGAAATTCATGGTGCGAGTTTCTATTGAGAACCTTTGGAGTTTCCTCAAGCAGAAGATCTGAGGGTGGAATGCAGTTCATATCAAAACAGCAGCTCTGGGGAGGTTTTTTGATATCCTGCAAAGAAATTGCAGCAGAAACTATCCACAAACTCACAAGTTCAATGGATGCAAGAATTGTGCAGGTGATATCAAAGAAGGGGTTCTATGTTAACATGTAACTCGGTCTGTTAAGATGTCTTTGATTGAAATAGTTTTGATTTTAGTACATGTGACCACTTAATGCTGTACATTCAAAGAATGACCGTTTGCAGTTCTTTATAATCCATAAAATGTTTGGAAAATCTGCTGTGCATAATAATTTGGACCAGTGCATTTTGAGTTTTTTATTTCTGAAAAAATATATATATACTGTTCTAATTTGTATATACTGTAACAGTTCATGACTTGAAAATTATACTGACCATCATTTGCATTGACCATTTAGAGAAAATATCACTTCATAATAATTTGGAACATGGTGTAATTCATGTCATTACAAGTATATATGGATGGTTCCTTTCTGAATTTAAGACTTTGTCCACGTTAACTTTAATGTTCTTCAGAACTCAATTGAAATACACATTTAAATGTAATAAAAGAGCTGTTGGCACATTTATAAACTGATATGTAAAACTATAAACTTATTTTCTAGGATGAAGCCAGGAGAAGATAACTTGGTAGTAGTCAAAAGTTTAATTATTGATCAAGGTTGTGTTTGCACAACGTTGATCAGATGTTATAAAGACATCACAGAAGCATGGTTATGACTGATTCCATCTCATGAATAAAATACGATTCAGCCAGAAGTTATAATTGGCATATTTGAGGTAACACACACACACTTGTTTTCAACGTCTGTCAGGACCTGGTTGTGCTTTCATGGGACGTTTGCTTCATGTTTCACTTGTACAAAGCGGCTCCTATTTTTGAAACACAAATTTGTAGGAAATGTTTACATTTTGAGTCTAGATCACTGGTCAGCAACCTTTAGACATCAAACAGCCATTTTTGTGCTGTTTTTCAGCTTTCAGTTTGAGAGTGTAGTACTCCCAAACTTGGTTAACCTTTAGAAAATATATTTTCTCAAGATTTATTACTAGCCATTGTGAAAATGTGAAATTAAAGAATGATAGTTCTATTGTTTATTTATTTTTTATTATTTGTTTTTTTTTTGCAGTTTAAAAAAGAAAACTACCAAAGATTGTGCCTTGATGGGGAAAATGCATTTACTAGTATTTTTGTTTGTTTTTAAATTACTTCACAGTAATTTAAATGTATAAACTTATATCAATTTTGGTAAACGTAGTCAAGGTCATACGTAAGAGCCTCGCTCTGAATTGGACCAACAGATTGTAAACGCCACATCTAGATGGACTGTATTTACACATGGCCCCTTGACTTTTTCTCCCAAAACTTCAAATACAAGTTACAGCAACTGATGCTCGAGCTGTAATTCCGAATGTTGTCAGAAAACTAAACACATGCTGTAATTGTCCTCAGGAAAGACGCACACATTCCTATTGGTATCTTCAGTATCTGTTGATATTGAAGTATTTTATTTGTTTTCTGCTATGGAGAGCGATTGCTGAAAATGGGGAGTTCCAGTGTTAGTGACAGATGAGTATTTGGTTTTGTTCTTTCTCATGCTTTTGTTAGCAGATTATTAATGACAAATAGGATGTTAATCCTACTTATTATGTGTCACTGTTTGCACGTTTCTGGTTCCTTGTTGGAATATAGGTCAAACAACAAGCTAAGTGATTCAGGGAGAATATTTCTCAACAAAACCTCACGAGTAAGGTTGTTGTAGGACGTCATTGTGATAGTATGTCAGGTTTGATGTGTTGTCCAGTTGGTGCTATTGGGAGTCATACAGTTATACTTAGGTCAAGAATTCACCAGCAGCAACTTTGGGTTTTAAATAAAAATGTATGTAGGAGTAAGAAATGAAAAAATGTTAATATTCTGTTTCTAGCTTTCTCATATTAAAATGGTTTTGTCCCGTTAATCTTGTTGTAGTTTTTGGGAAAAATGTAAGTCATTTATTGTCACACACATCCACCTTTTTTTTAATTGACAAGTAATTTGCAGTATTTGTCAAATCTCGTTCTTGGAAATGAAAGAAAAGATAGTGTCGTATTTAAAAACCCAAAGTCAGCTTAGAAAAAGACAAGAGTTCAACTCTGACAGCCCTGACTTTTGTCCTGGCACGTGATTTGTTGCTCTCAATAAACCAACAACTGAGTACTTTTCTTTTGTTTAGCTATGTAACGTGAGAGTGGTATGTCAAAAACCTGTTTTCCGTGGAACAGCAAGTTGTTGTCCAATTTGAAGAGGACCAGATGGCAAATATCAGGAAGGAGCTACTGTTGAGATTTTACAGTCTTGTTTTCTTGCAGTAAAGTTTTTACATGTGTCCGCAGCGTTTTAACAGTGAATTTCTCTCTTCATCTTCCTTGACCTTTCCTTGCTTGTGCACCGTCAGCTTTACAGTTCAGTTGAAATTAAATCCTGTCATCATTTTAAAAGTTTTCTGTTGGGTTTTTTCTTTCTTTTTTTTTTTTTACAAATATTTTTGAAACTATATGAAGCCTGAATAAGCTCTTTGATGCGTTGCAGAAGCACAACCTAATTGAACTTTCTTTAATAGAAATAAAGGTGTGAACACATCAGTTTGTGTAATTGAATACTTGTAAATGAAGGATCAAAAAGAAGTTTTTATTTTTTTCAAGAAAACACTTTGGAAAGTTGGGTCTGTTTCCAGGCCATAAATCTGAAACTTACAGAAATCTGGAATAGTTTGAGTAACAAAAGTCTTTTATTTTCCCTCAGGCACTATGTAGTCAGAGGTCCTGAGAAAACGCCATATGAAGGTAATGTATCTTTACAAAACCTCTGTGATGATTTAAATTGTCATGTGGTATTTGTTCACCTTAGCCTGACTCATGCTTTAGTTTCTGTAACCTAGTCTCTTCTTTTGTCTTTTGTAGGAGGATATTATCACGGAAAACTCATATTTCCTCGTGAATTTCCCTTTAAACCTCCAAGTATTTATATGATAACTCCCAACGGAAGGTTCAAGTGTAACACGAGGTAAAAAAAAAAAAAAAAAGAAAATATGATATGATGGAAAATCAGTGAGGATATAGCTGTGGAAGATCTTTTTGCTAAATGTTTGCGTTTTTGCACAGGTTATGTTTGTCCATCACAGACTTCCATCCTGATACGTGGAACCCTGCGTGGTCTGTCAGCACGATTCTGACGGGTTTGCTCAGTTTTATGGTGGAAAAAGGACCAACACTCGGCAGTATTGAGACGTCTGACTACACGGTGAGCAGAACCAATGACAATGAAACTGCAGATTGACGTCGTTGAACCAGACATCTGATGTCTTGTGTTGCTGCCTTTTTTTTTCTCTTTTTTTTTTTTTAGAAAAGACAGCTCTCTGCCCAAAGCCTGGCTTTTAACCTGAAAGACAAAGTGTTCTGCGAGCTGTTCCCTGATGTGGTAGAAGTAAGTATGAGGAGATTTCTTACAGATTTGCTCTTTCTCCTTTTGCTTAAAAAAATCAAAAATCTTGCGTCTTCTGTCCAATTTTTTGTTTTTTTTTTACCTCTAGGAGATTAAGCAGAAACAGAAGATCCAAGAGGAGTTAAGCGCCCGCACACAGCCTCTCCCCTTACCAGATGTGGTGCCTGATGGAGACCCTCAGCAAGCTCATTACGGCCTCCCGGTCCTCAACGGAGGGCCTGTCCCTGTAGGGGACGCCAACCCCGCCCCTGGCCTGCAGCAGGGAAATCGCAACCATGGACTCTTAGGAGGAGCTTTAGCCAACCTGTTTGTGATTGTAGGCTTCGCTGCGTTCGCTTATACAGTCAAATACGTTCTGAGGAGCATAGCTCAGGAGTGAAAGGAGGCGCCCACCTTTCTCCAAATGACTAAACTTTACACAGTCGATGCGTGGACGAGAGACGCTCAGTCCTGAGTTCTAATCGCGCCACAGCAACTTCTGCCACCATGGACCTCACCAGAAACAAACTCAAAAGCCCCTTTCCACCCCCTCCACCCCTCCCAGAATGGCTGGACTGAGAGCAGGAACTGGGAAGTGGACGGGGTTGGAGAAGTTTTTATTAAAACGGTTGCAATCCACTTTGTGCTTCAGTGGTTTAATAGAGTTCCTGGGAACAATCTTGGCTCATGGGTTGTGACAAAAAAATCCATCTTAACTCCCACCACCTTTAAAATAAGAAGTGATTTTGTCCTAAATCATATGGCCTGTCTGGGGGGAAAAAAAGATGATTCACCTGAACTTAAAAGCATCAAAAGCATCGTCTTTAATCGGTTGAACCGTCCGTGCTTCCATGTTCCACAGAAAAGGAGCTGCCTCTGCCTGCCTCGCAGCTCCTTGTGGGGCTAAGGTTCCCCACAAGGCATAATTTAATGATTAAAGTTGGCTCGAAGTTTATCGCTTTACAGAGAGCAGATTTCATTTTCCTTTCCATACATGAGAAGACGAAACTTTACACGTCACGTCATCACATGTCAGCTCACCTCTTTGTGGGGCGTGTGCAAAAGGAAGCCGTTTCCAACGAACCTGGCCTGTTAACTTTGATGGGAAGTTTTAACAGCTCCTGTTAGCCTGGAACCTCGCATGGGTTTGGATTACCACATTACTGTCACTTTGCTTTTTTGTTTGTTTGTTTCTGCTAAAATTATTTTCTTAACCAAAAGTTTATGCTAAAAATCCAAGAGGAATTCTATTGATACATGGATGGCCAACCAGTTCTATTGTGATTGATGACGTATAAAAACATGCAGAGTATCAAAACTTTGGAGATAAATCTGCACATAAACCGTTTTTTTTCCTGGAGCTGTAAGTGCTTTTACATCCCATTGGCTCCTTCACTGTTCAGAACTGAGACTTTAACAAGAAAACGGTGTTTTAATAAATGTCCATCTCTACATAAGCAGCACGGATTTGGTTTGATATGTCATCAAATGCCAGTAAGAGTTTCCTATTCAACCCATGAGCCACAAGTGGAAGGTACACATTGGAGACTTTCTTTTCTTTTGTTTTTTTAAATCGGTTTAGCTGACCAGTATAGCGCCAGTCTATCCAGGTCCAAATAAGGAACCAACATTTTTATTTCTGTTAAATCAAATTTTTCTTTCCTCCCTCCCCTCCCCCCCTTTTTTTGTTGTCTTATTTATAGAAACTGCCAGCTGATTGTGTTTTGCAAAACACGCAGTAGAAACACGGGCAAAGACCCTGGCTCTCGTTATTTGCTGATGATTAACTCCTGAATTTAGAGTAAATGGTTCTACTGCGTATCTGATGCTTCAGTGGAAAACGGATGATTCTCTCTTTCTCTGCACCTTCACAAACAAAGAGCGGGGAGGCTGATGATGGGAGTGCATTTGTGTAGTGATACAGCAAATGGCCAAATTTCCATGCTTCAGTTAACCTTGTGTGACCTTGTATGTTTTCATAGTAAATGCAAATAAATACCCTGCTTGTTGGGGCATTTAACCAATCTCCATTTGAATCTGCTTTTGTCACAAACTATGTCTGTGTTTAGCAAATAGTTGCAGGTTAGAAAACAAATGCAAAGGTCTCTGCTTTCTTTTTCTACAAATAAAAATATTTGATAAGCCCATAAACGTGTGTCACAGAAGCTTCTTTGTTACCTTAGGCAAACTTCCTGTTCCGCAGAAAAAAGGCAACTCTCATCTGGAAACTACGCCTTGCAAAATACCTCCTCACCTGTCGTGACTTGAGAAGATTCAGATTCATCACTTTTCTGATGTTTCACTTCAGAAAAGTGAAACCTCCGTAGATCCGAGTGAAAATCAAGTCGAATCTTAAGAGACTCGACAGCTTGATGCTTCACGTATCTCCGTGAATATGTGCTGCTGCTTTTCAACTGAAGCGCACGAGTTTACAGCCAGAGCAAAAAGAATGTTTCTCACCAAGAGGTGCAAATTGAACTGCTTTTTGTCTGTAGTCTCATACCGTTGCATCTCATCGTTCTCCTGTAATAAATTGCTGCAATCAAGGTTATTTTTTGTCCCCCTATTTATACACATTTTAGGTGAAACACCTCAGAATATAAAAACGTATTAATACACCTTAATCGTTCATGAAGTGCACCTGGCAAAGCTCCATCCTGTGGCTGGCAGTACCTGACATTTTCTGATTAAGCAAACTCTGACTCATTTTTTTCCCCACGTTCTGTGTTATATTAGTCTTTCCTAAAATTCTATAATTAACTCGTTATGACGAGAGGGGAAAATGTTTGTCAGCATTTTTTGATTTTTTTTTTTTCCGCAGAAATCCACCAATCGTATATGATAATGTAGACGGGTGAAAGCCACTCTTTAAATCTGGGGTATGTAACTTTTACAAAAAGGAAGAAAAAAAATGTCTTTACATATTTGACCATGATGTGACAGTATACTATAGATAATCTGTGAAAAATATCAAGCTTCTCCACATCTTCCCAATGCTACCAGGAAGATCTTAGTGCTGTCACTCATCTTGTGTACACGCTGCTAAATGTTTTAGTGGCAGAGAAATTACTTAATGCTCTCATTGGTGGCCATGCTAACTAGCCGCAGCATTCATTCTCTTGAAAACTTTACAGAGCTCACATGAAGGTAACAAAGGAGCATGTGTGATTTATTGCATGAGAAATCTGATGCAATGAAGACTTCTCATGAAAATGCTTCCAGAATAAAAATTATTCTGGAAGCGTTCAGGTTTTGCACTGCGAATGCCAACACCTGAGTTCACGTACAATTTCTGCCAAGACGATCCTCCTGCTGCTGGTTCCTGGAAAACAGAATGAATGACTCTGATTGTCACAAATCAAGTCATTAACTGGTGTTGGACAGGAGAGATTTTATGGTTAAAAAGAAACACGTCATTTTTAAGTTAAAGAACTATTTGCTTTGACAAAATATTCAGGATTTGCTCCTTGTGACCCGCTTTTTTGACATTTCCGTATCTGTTGTAACCGTCTTTCTGTTTTTCTTGTTGTGGTCTTTGTGTCCGTGTGGCTCCAGTGTCCAGTCACTGAGAGACAACAGATTCTATTCTATTGAATTTTGAGACCCAGCAGTGTGTGATTTAGACAGCACCTTTTTTATTTGGTCCTCTAGATTCTAGACTAAACACTAATTGTGCCTCAATATTATGTTTTCAAACAAATCAATGCAGTTTTTATCTCTCCCAAGAAACCAGTCCCTTCAGTTTCTTGAGAATTATGGAAATTCGCGCAAACTCATAAAATCCACGCACTCCTTTCCACTTATAATTGGGGGTTCATTGTAGATTTTTCTCAAAAATTGTCAAAAACTTTCTTACTTCTACTAAGCAGCAGCTCCCTCAGCCTTAATTGATGTCAAATTATAGTCCAAGATCTATACATGGACTATAAGCAAGGAGTAAAAGGTTGCATTTACTGTTCAGTAATAAATATTGCCAAATTAGTGCCGCAGACTTTTTTTTTTTTAAATCCCAAAAAGTTTCATGAAATCCTGGAGGGACTGAGAGGATGTTCTATATTGTTATTTAATTTGAAGAATTCATTCATACTTTAACAGCTGCTGAACAGGAATGTATGTATTATCAGTAGATCTCGGAAGCCTTTCGTAAACAGAAATTTCCATAGAAGGCATGTTTACCTCTGGGCGGCTCTTCTCTGGAAAGGTAAGTCATGCGGCCGCCTCTTCAGGCAGTAAGTGGGAGGAGAGTTTCGTTTTAAGAACCAGTCAGTGTCAGTCAGTCAGTCATTATTCTGCAGTTCAACTCTCAGCAGAGGAACCTGAACAAGTGAGTACTGTACGGTCTCTTGCATAGCTGTTATGTTAACAGTATCTCAGTTCTAAATATTTGCTTTTCATGTCAACTCTAACCTTTTCCCCCCTCTATTTCCTTTGCAGGCCTCATGTCTTTCCTACCTCCTGAAAACACCATGTCCGACGAGGAACTTCAATGCATCATTTGCTACAACGACTACACTCGCAACTTTAGGATCCCCAGACAGCTCCACTGCAACCACACCTTCTGCGGCCCGTGCCTGCAGAGGATTGCCAAGCTGGAGGGAAGCATCTATTTGGTGCGCTGCCCTGTGTGCCGCTGGATCTCCTGCATCCAGGCCTACCTGACTGTCTCAGGGGGTCTGTGGGTCGACATCGAGATATGGGACAAGCTCAAACCCTACAAGATAGAGGACAAATGCGATGATGATCTGGAAACCCAAAAGCCCAAAGTCAGCAAGCCATCTCTGTAAGTCCAAGTTATTTGTTAAAAATACAAAAAACAAACAAACATATATCTGGTTGCAGTTCTGCACAGCTTGTGTCTAAAGACAAACATCTTTCTTCGGTGTCTTGATCTTGTTGTTGTTGTTGTTGTTGTTGTTAGGTCTGCTCTGAAGCAGCTGTTCAGACGTCGGCCGCTGCACAGGCAGAGCCACGGAACCGCTGCGAAGGAAAAGAGAACTCGGAAAAGATGAACATGAACTTTAGCGTTTCATCGGAGACTGGATCTAGAAGGACCGTGTTTGCTTTATGTCGAGTTTTTGTTTGTTTGTTTGTTTGGAAATGTGAGCGAAGACACAGTTTTATTTGTCGAAAGGCAAAAAGGAAAATGTTTTAGTTTATTTAAGAAAAAGAGAGAATAAATCAAAGGATGTTCTCGAGCACTATCTCCACAGATGATGCAAAAATAGTTTATTTAGCTTTCCTATAATAATAAGTAATTTACTGAAAATAATAATGATATTAATAATAACCATGTATGCTGTATGATTTTGTTTTTTTTATCATTGTTGCTGATTTGTTCCTGGATATATGTTAGTAGCATCAGGAATTCTGAGGTTTTTGTTTTTATATATATTTATATATATTTGTGCATCTTTATGTCATGTTTACAACATAGCTGTGAGTTTTTTAAAAAAATTTTGCGACATGTACCTACGACTGTGAATTAAGTGTCTGGAAAATGACCAACAATGTGCTAATATCAAGTTATTTAGAGCGTTTGAATAAAAACATTTTTCAAAAGAGCTTTTGAGCAAATGTCCTGTTTCACAGCAGAGAACACCTTTCTACTAAATGAGTTTAAGACATCAAAAATGTTCATTTAAATTTGAAAAACTCTGGTTATGTAGTTAAAGTGACAACTTATCCATCCATCATCATAACACAATTATCCCTTGTAAGAAACCTGCAGCCTTCAATGTTTTCTTTCAAAATCCTCTTGTGGACTTTGTAAGGCATTTAATATCAAAATACAGATAAGTAGATGGGTGAACTCTTACACAAGAATACAGATTCAGTCTGCACATGAAGGTAACAAAGGAGCATGTGTGATTTATTGCATGAGAAATCTGATGCAATGAAGACTTCTCATGAAAATGCTTCCAGAATGAAAATGATTCTGGAAGTGTTCAGGTTTTGCACTGCGAATGCCAACACCTGAGTTCACACACAATTTCTGCCAAGACGATCCTCCTGCTGCTGGTTCCTGGAAAACAGAATGAATGACTCTGATTGTCACAAATCAAGTCATTAACTGGTGTTTGACAGGAGAGATTTTATGGTTAAAAAGAAACACGTCATTTTTAAGTTAAAGAACTATTTGCTTTGACAAAATGTTCAGGATTTGCTCCTTGTGACCCGCTTTTTTGACATTTCCGTATCTGTTGTAACCGTCTTTCTGTTTTTCTTGTTGTGGTCTTTGTGTCCGTGTGGCTCCAGAGTCCGGTCACTGAGAGACAACAGATTCTATTCTATTCTATTGGGTTCTGAGACCCAGCAGTCTCACGCTCTAACTCCATTTAATTGCTGTTGTTCAACACAATTTCAGCGATGCAGCCAGTCTCACGTACTCAAAATGACTCAGTGGAAAACTGTGACATGTACCAGAGAATATTCCAGATGTAAACGAACGGGAAGCCCTCAGGGATTTTCATGAGGATGCCTCCAACTCAGACCTGAAAGACAAAAACTATAAACCACGAAAAATTTAATCAACAGACAAACTTTAATGTCATGCCAGGCTGGATCCTTTTTAGATCATAAGATTAAAAAAAAATAAGTGAATGTTTTTGCCTGACTGAACATGTTCTTTACATACAGACCGTCTAAATCAGATGTGTGATTTAGACACATCTGATCTGTGTCTAAAACTAATCATAACCCTTGTGATTACTAGGGATTACATAATCTTATTTTGAAAGTGTTAGTATTCTACTTTAATATTTGATTAAAATGTCCTTTATAGTATAAAGGGTATTTTATTTGGCTTTGCCATTTGATTGGTCACTGAGACAGTCCGTCAGGGGCGTGACTCCTGATTGGTGGAGAGAAGGGGAGGCGGGAGAAAGAAGGAGAAGAGAACCGGAATGGTGAAGAACGGAGGGTGAGACGAACAGACCAGAAGGGAAGAAAAAAACAGACTCGAGCGGAGAGAAAACGGGGAAGAAACACAACGGAGAGGACGAAATTCGGAAGAAGTTGGAGGGGCTTGGGTCGCTGCGAGAGGGTCGGAACGAGAGGAGATAGACGGGAGTAGTCCGGACGAAGTTCGGCTAAGCTAAGGGAGCTAGCCGCTTCAGCACCACGTGTTCGTGTTGTTCAATGGACGAGTCGAGTGGATTGCAGCGCTCTCAATGCTTTTCCGTCGGGATTTCATCTCCTCGCTGTTTAACAGGCCTGCAACGTTTGCACTCTCCTGGGGGTCGGGAGTCACAAACTAACTGGGTCACATTTGTTTGACACTGTTGTTGTTGTTCTGGTTCATTGGAACCAGAAGATGAACATCAATGTTGTATTATTCTTGCCTTGTGTAAGGAGGTTTGTGTTTTGTAGATGTTATTGAAGGCTCGTTTAACTCTAAAGTTACAGTGGTGACCAAATAATAGGTTTTCTGTCTCTTTAGTTTAATAAAGTTAGGCTGAACCATTTTGCCTCAAATTCTAATCTTTCTCTGGGTCATATTTGTCATAAATTAGGTCATCGGTGCTGCACAACAATTGGGGTACCGGATTTATATGGAACCCTGCACCCTCCATTTTAGTTTTCTCACATAGATTGGAATATATATATATAGTTAAGAATTAAAAAGAGGAATAACTTGATTTAGCTCGTTAATTTATTCCTCTGTCCTAGATTCTTTCTAGATTCTTGCGTCTGTATACGTGTGCAGTGAGAAAGCAATCATACGACGTCAGACTTCAGATATCCAGAGTTTTATCCAGAGAAAATCAATGCAAGAAGAATGTTACAATAAGCATCTCACCTAGATTATCAAAAGTCCAAGACATGACAAAACAGAAACAATTAACTGAGTAAAAAGACAAAAGATGCATCTTCTGGGAAACTCTCACTCAGCACAAAGAGATTCGAACTTCTGCTGCAAAACAAACCATTTTATAAGAATGTGTATTCTCCTCATTTAAATGTATGCATTAGAAGGTGTGTTTTCCTTTGTGTGGGCTGTCTTAATGTTAATTTTATTACCTCTGAGACCCACTGAAACACCCAGCTCTTCTCATACCAGCCTCCTTTAGGTGATCTGATTTATGGCGTGGGTCTGGAACGTTATCTCTGCCTCAAAATGCTTCAACAAGAAACCAGTTGGTGTTTTTTTAAACAAACTCGCACAAAATATATTGCTTAATACTAACTATAAGTTGGATCTAAAACTAACTAATTAAAAACATGCTTTTTAATGCTTAAAGAAATATACCAATATGTTTGATTATATGTTGTAACGGACTTCTATAGTTTTTAATGTTTGCCTGAACTATTCAACCCTGAGTAAAGAATTTATTGCTCTGATAGCCAATACACTCCCTGTCTGAAATGTTCCTTAGGGAGTATAAGACTGCTTTCTGATTAGAAATTTATGTAAGTTCAGAGAGTCACCAGTTGTCTTAGTTTGGATTTGTATCTAAGTTTATCTTAGATACAAATACTATTGTGTACTATTGTGCTACTTTAAAATTCTATTTCAACAATATATATATAAAGAGAGAGAGAGAGGCTACATGAGTTTTGCATTCACTCACTTCACCTTGACTGAAACAGCAATTTCACTTCAACCGACCTCGTGTGATTATCCACTAAATGCAAATAAATATCCTGCCATGCAGGTGATTAATACAAATCTCATAGATATATATAATAAATCAAAATATATATGAACACAGACTGAATCTATACTGAGCTACAAAGGTTTTCTTTCTCGGAAGCCTTTCGTAAACAGAAATTTCCATAGAAGGCATGTTTACCTCTGGGCGGCTCTTCTCTGGAAAGGTAAGTCATGCGGCCGCCTCTTCAGGCAGCCGCATGTCGTTTAAGAACCAGTCAGTGTCAGTCAGTCAGTCATTATTCTGCAGTTCAACTCTCAGCAGAGGAACCTGAACAAGTGAGTACTGCACGGTCTCTTGCATAGCTGTTATGTTAACAGTATCTCAGTTCTAAATATTTGCTTTTCATGTCAACTCTAACCTTTTCCCCCCTCTATTTCCTTTGCAGGCCTCATGTCTTTCCTACCTCCTGAAAACACCATGTCCGACGAGGAACTTCAATGCATCATTTGCTACAAACGACTACACTCGAACTTTAGGATCCCCAGACAGCTCCACTGCAACCACACCTTCTGCGGCCCGTGCCTGCAGAGGATTGCCAAGCTGGAGGGAAGCATCTACTTGGTGCGCTGCCCTGTGTGCCGCTGGATCTCCTGCATCCAGGCCTACGTGACTGAATCAGGGGGTCTGTGGGTCGACATCGAGATATGGGACAAGCTCAAACCCTACAAGATAGAGGACAAATGCGATGATGATCTGGAAACCCAAAAGCCCAAAGTCAGCAAGCCATCTCTGTAAGTCCAAGTTATTTGTTAAAAATACAAAAAACAAACAAACATATATCTGGTTGTAGTTCTGCACAGCTTGTGTCTAAAGACAAACAACTTTCTTCGGTGTCTTGATCTTGTTGTTGTTGTTGTTGTTGTTGTTAGGTCTGCTCTGAAGCAGCTGTTCAGACGTCGGCCGCTGCACAGGCAGAGCCACGGAACCGCTGCGAAGGAAAAGAGAACTCGGAAAAGATGAACGTGAACTTTAGCGTTTCATCGGAGACTGGATCTAGAAGGACCGTGTTTGCTTTATGTCGAGTTTTTGTTTGTTTGTTTGGAAATGTGAGCGAAGACACAGTTTTATTTGTCAATACGCAAGGGGAACATGTTTTAGGTTGTTAAAAAAAAGAGAGAGAAATAAATCAAAGGATGACCTCGAACACTATCTCAATAGTTAAATTAATAGTTGATTTAATTTTCCTATAATAATAATTTACTGTAAATAATATAATTATGTATGCTGTATGATTTTTTTTTTGCATGTTTATGTCATGTTTAAAACATAGCTGGGATTTTAAAAAAATTTTGCGACATGTACCTACAACTATGAATTAAGTGTCTGGAAAATGACCAACAATGTGCTAATATCAAGTTATTTGGAGCGTTTGAATAAAAACATTTTTCAAAAGAGCTTTTGAGCAAATGTCCTGTTTCACAGCAGTGCACACCTTTCTACTAAATGAGGTTAAGACAGGTGTGTCAAACTCAATTAAGTTTTGGGCCAAATCAAGATCATGAAGGCTCTTAAAGGGCCGGTTGTGCCAGAATGTGTTGATAAAACCTGTTCAGAAACTCAATATGTCAATAAATTCTTAAAATTACATAATATTGAAGATCTTTTCAGTCCCTTCAGGAACTAATAATAAATGTGACTGTTTATTTACTCGCTGTATAAATCATGAACTATCAACTAAATTCTCAACAAACAGGAGGGATTGATTGATGTAAATTGGCAGTAAATAAATAAAAACTGCATTGATATGATTGATAATATAATATTTAATTACACTTAGTGTTTAGTCTACACTGGGGAGGGCCACATAAAAAGCTTCGTCGGGCCGGATTTGCCCCCCAGGCCTTGAGTTTTGACATGTGGTTTAAGACATCAAAAATGTTCATTTTAATTTGTAAAACTCTAGTTATGTAGTTAAAGTGAAAACGTATCCATCCATCCATCATCATAACACAATTATTACTTGTAAGAAACCTGCAGCCTTCAATGTTTTCTATCAAAATCTTCTTGTGGACTTTGTAAGGCTTGGGGAAGACAACATTTAATATCAAAATATAGATGAGCAGATGGGCGAACTCTTACACAAGAATACAGATTCAGTTTGCGCATGCCTAATTCAGTCCTCAAATCTCACTTGAAGAAGACACGTTCTGTTGCAGCCGATTGCAGAGGAAAACCTTCAAAATGAGAAGAGGAGTTGTTTTGCTTCATTCATTTCTGTGATGTCTTTTGACACTATTCGTGTTGCGGTTCCTCAAATCACTTTTATTGTATTTTCATGCAGCTGTAATTCATGCATGAGCACATGCAGCGTCTTTATTTAAAGGTTTTTGGCACAGACACGCACTGCTGCAGACGTAAAATAAGAGAAGGCGGGAACAACCACTAAATTTGCAGGAACCAAAAACAATAGACTTGCTTGGAAGGAGATCAAGGATGAGTAACGAGGAACTGCATAACGTCAAACCAGATGACAGGGATTCCTCGGCTAATGATGATAAACGCCCCATAAATGTCTGAATTGATTGACGCGCAGAAGAGAAAGCTTGAATCCAGACGTCAAGTTTTGTTCAGTTTTGTGAACTGAACAAAAATGAACGGTCATTACATGGATGACCAATGTGTCATCCATGTAATTCACAGAGCAAGAAGAAATAAGCTCACGCAACAGTACAGTAGGATGTTTTCAGTTTGATGTTAAGGCTGAGATCTGGAACAGTGTGAACTTCTGCACAGAAGTCTGGTAGAGCTCAGAAACTGGTCTGCTCTGCAAGCGGAGAACAAACGGCGAAAGGAAAAGGAATGAATCCCGGCGGACGTGAGGAAAAGTCCATATCAATAGGACGAACTCGCAGGCCCTGAATCTCCGGGGTTTTTATTCTACGGGCCGATACGGGCGGTTTCTCAGGGCGGCATTAGAAATGGAGGGCCCAGATTAAAATAATATACACATTGTTGTTGTCTATTACGCTATTATTATCTGTCAGCCGGCGCCTTCAGAAAGTTATCAAATGTTTTTACGCATGCACAGCCGATGAGCAGCCGACGCCCCCTGCTGGAAACTGAGGACAGGCAGACTTTTTAACGTGTTTTGAATAGGCCAGTATTCGGTAGTTCTCTCGTCCCCAGAATCGAGATGATTTTCACCTTTTTGAGTGGTTGTAGAATTACATTCAATACGACACTGAATCACAAGTAAATACAGGGAATCATGTGATTGCAAAAAAAAAAAAAAAAAAAAACTCAGACCCACATCTCCTGCAACAACCGAAAGAGAATCTGTCCTTTCTAAAGTACAATTCACTCAGATTAAGGATGCTTTAACAGCAACCTTTGAAAAATGAATTTTTGCTTCATATCTAATTTTTGCAATCAACCTTGAAGGCGACACTAAAACCAAGTGCACAAGAAAAGCCAAATGTCACTATTTGGAAAAACTAGTTTCCCATTCAGCTATAGTAGCGACCCGAGAAACAAAAAGCAGATTGAACTGAAGTTTTATGTCAGCAATTTATAACAGCATAAAATATATGACTTCTCCACTTGATTACTGTCAAAACAACTTCAAGCTGAACAATAAAAACAGGCTAAAATCCAAATCCAGACGCAGTCGCGTCCAAGCAGCCACAAACATCAAAATTTACAGTCGCAGGAACGCAAACAGAAAGCGGCTCTGTGTCGCTCCACAAAACGTTTTCATTTTGATCGACAATCCCCTCAAGGTTGTCTTAGTTGCACTTTGACCTTCCACTTAACCTTCTACAAATATGCTTTCACAGAGTGAATGTTTTTTTTTGTCATCTGTAGACCATAATCATCAAAACAAGAAATAAATAATGTTTCACTTTCTAAATCAAGCGACCCCTGCAACTTTCAGTGCTCAGAGTTTGAAGTGCAGGAGTACATGGGTGAAACCGGTTAGGAAATTAAGAATTTTTGAGATTGAAAATTTGGGATTTTTATTAGCAATGTGTCTCTTTTTAAACTTTCACCTGAAATGTATTCTTCAAAACATTTCTACATTTTTTGGTCTTTATCATTAAGCACTTTGAGATGTTTGTAATGGTTAAAACTTTTACAGTTCCTTGTTTCAAATAAAAAACAAAGAATAAAAAGACCGTCCTTCCAATATATTGATTTGGGTTTTATTACCTCACAGCTATGACTCTATCTTAACAATCCTCCCTTTACTAAAGCCAATGTTTTCAACCTTGAAGGAAATTTCTGTAAAACCAACTTACTTTACTCACCACCAAGCTCTTGAGTAAAAAACCGGCGCTTGCTCTGGACATTTTTCTGAGTCACGTACAAGAGTTAAATATATAAGCCTTGAGCCACCATAAAACAAAACAAAAAACTCAAAACATAACTCTGTTTATGAGGGAGAAGGACGTGATGAAATCTCATCTGCATTTTTACTCGCATGGCAAACGCAGATTTAACCCTCTCTGCTCAGAGACGTGTGGCAAACAAAACATCGAGTCGTGAAGCAAAGGAATTAAGATTGTGGTTATTTTATTGGAAACAGTGAAAGTGGATTATTTGAACCCCTTTTTCCCTGAATTAGCTCTACCAAACATCCTCTTTAACTACACTATGTTAGAATGAAATACAGTTAAATATTCAAGACATTACAACACAGAACCAACGATGGGAAACAAAAACAAACAAACAAAAAGGAAACAAAAAGCGGGAGGGTTTAACCTAAAAGCCCGCAAACCAGCCAGAGATCAGCGCCTTAAAGACGATGACGATGCTGGCAGGAGAAGCCGCCTCGCAGCTGCATGCCTGAACACAGTGGTTGACGGTTTTGCCGCCTGCGTGTGTCGGCAGATCTACTTCCCCCTCGTTTGGCCTGAAAACAGACAATAGGAAAATTTGCCTCAGACAGCTGGGGGTGTGTTCCCAACATACGGTTACATAAATACGTCTTTGTGCAGAACAGGGGGGTAGTTTGTTACAGCGTTCAGGCAAGGAAATAACTGGCCTTAAATCTGTTTTAGTAATAGTAGGTCCTACAAGTCTGGATTCACATGAATACATACATTTTTCTTTCCAGTACACATAAAGCGAGGGGGGGGCTTTTTATTTTATTTACCCCTGCCCCCACTTCAACAATCTAAAAAAAAAAAAAAAGAAAAAAGAAAAAAAAGCTTTTCACATGATCGCTTCGGGAAGGAGATCATGCTCTGAACTTTAGCAGTACATTCAGCACTCAGTTTCAAAGTTCTCTATTGCATACAAACATGATCGATCCGTCCGAAACGCCGTCACTACAGAAACACAACCACGATTTAAATTAAAAACATAGCCATCACAGTTTTCGCCGCAACTCTTCTCTGAACATCTTGGCGGAGCTTCCTCTTCCATAAACATCATAATTTAAAAAAAAAAAAAAAAAAGGCAAAAAACAGTAAAACGACATGAGTAAACAAACATGGGAAGGGCAGGGGGGAAGGAGTTACAGTATTTATGTTCGCTAAATAAATACAAGGCTTCAAGGGATTAGTGTGGAGACTTAAGGCTCATGAGAATCTAAGGACTTGTTTTTGAGCAGTTCTTGCTGCTAGTGACATTAGGTCGATCTCGCTTCCCAACAAAACCTCAAAATAAACAGATTTAACACAATGTCTTCGAACTGGATCGACTAGGATGGGGATAAAATATGAGCCGTGGGGGGAAAGTACTAAGATACATTACAAATAATACCAAAAGTCATTAAATACACTAAAATAGTCCAAAAGAGCATATAGATAGCTAGGGCTGAAATGCTTTCTTGTGGTTAAAAGCAGCAAACAATTAAGTGACAGACAGTAATTCATAAGTTTCAGTGTCCCTTTGTGATAGTACGTGAGTGGGGCAGTAGATCATCTCTACTTTTTTTTTATAATTGCATTGGTTCCCTACAGGTAGGGGTACTGTGTGAGGCGCCTGGGGCTCAGCTGGTAGGCGCTGTACGCCTCAGCTCGGGGCGTCACGCTGACGTAGGGCGAACCGGCCGTGAACTGGTGCTGGTAGGCGGCGGGCAGGCCGTGCAGCAGGCTGCTGACCGACTCCTTTCGACCGGCCGAGTCCCTCCTGGAGGATGACGAAGACGAGGCGTACGTCGCTGCATAGGCGGAGGGAGAGTGTCCGTGGCCCCGGCTGAGCAGCTGCTCCATGGCCTGGGAAGCCGAGGAGAGCGCCGTGGAAGCCGGGTAGGTGTACAGGCTGGCCGCTGCGGCGGCGGCGGCGGCAGCGGCCGAGCCCGGGGCCAGGGCCGGCACTTCTGGGAAGCTGTAGTGAGAGGCGGGAACAGTCGGAGGGAACGTCTGCTGGCGGTGGAGAGAGGAGTCGCCGTGGGAGACCAACGAGCGCTCCTGAGACGAAGAAACCACCGACTGAACCTAAAAAAAAGAAATCAAACATTTTTAAGCATCAACATTAGCTGTTCATCATTTAAAACAAATAAAACCCAAAACCAGAGTTTCTCACATATGCTTCCTCCTGCAGAAAGTTCCCAATTTTATTCGACAAACATTAATGGTGTAAAAACATATGAATTTTTAAAAAAGCACCGGTGATGTCTATATGACCAGAAAGATGAATGAGTGAAACTTCATTACGTTATTTTCTACATGTTTATTCAGATCTGGAAAATATCTCTAGTTAATTCTCTACTTTCCAAAGAGTAGAATTATTCATTGTTGTTGGATCAAGACAACGTTATAAACATCCATAGAAAACCAAAAAGGGTTTGTGTCAGGTCGTTTCCAAACCCAGCTGCCATTATAGTTCCGTCCAGCAGGGGGCAGCTTCGGCTCAATCAATATCTTCTCTCTTACTTAGCAGGGAATTCTGAGGCATTTTCATAAAACTAAAACTTCCTTAAAAGTCCTGGGAGTAATCTGTAAAAGTGTAAATTGAGTTTGCTCCTGCCTTCAGTTATAGAAAACTGAATGAACCTGCAACAAAGTTCAACTATTCTGGTGGATCCTGCATCCTTCAGCTGACGCCACAGTTTGCAGAATTATTACAAGAATCTCATTGCATTAAAGATTTAGATCTACCTTTAGATCTAAATCTGGGAAACAGTACACAGAAACTAAAAAAGGACACCACAGCTGAAGAAAAGCACGGTGGTGGCAGCGTCGTGCTCTGTGGTACATTTTCTTTACAAAGACTGTATTATGAAACTAAAATAAAAGCTGTATTGTACAAGACATGACACACTGAACATGATAACAGGCGGAGATGATGATGCATCATTTCAAACTCCAGGAATATTAACAGGAGCCAAACCACAACCTGGAAGATTTCAAGGTTCTTCTTGAGCCGATTCCCCCAAGCAAAATCTACGGTACTTTGGCACAAAGACGGCGTTAAAATAATGGTTTTCTCTCCCATCCAGTCTAGTCAGTGATAGAAATATACAGAAATTGTTCACAAAATACCCCAGAGACACATGTTCGAGCTTTATGGCTAAACTGGAAATGCCTCAATGCTCCATTTTTGTCCTTTTTTTTCCTTTGATCTGAAAACCACAGCAAAGAAAAGAGGAAAGTCTAGAAGAGCAAGTTAAGTAAGAAATAACTGCAAAGTGAAGTTGCTTTTTCAAATAATGTTTTTTTTACTATTTGTTATTTTGTTTATCCACTGATGATGTTGTCAGTGTTGTTTCATTCAGTTCACTATCATTGCTTACACACATTCATTCACCCACATTTATTTTCCTTTACACTAATGCAACCTTGCTATGGATTTTGCATCGTGACGTATAATTAATAAAAAAAAAAAGAAAAATTGGACACAAAAACAAGGCAGTGAGATGAAGCCTCACCTGGCTGAGGTTCAAAGGGTGGGACTGGCTTGGGACCAGCGCAGCTCGATCCAGGCTTTCCCCTGAGCTGCAGGGCTGCCGGTTGGACGATCGTTTTGGCTTCATGTAAGTACCTGAAGGTCGAAAGTGGAATCGTTATTCATTTGTCATTAATGCTTGGAATTAAACTCGCCCGACATCCGCGGGGCTCTCACCAGTCTCCACGCGGCCGTGTGAAGCCGCCGGCCTCTCAGAGGTCTGGCTCTTGACCGAAGGAGCCACCACTGCCAGGGACTTGGCCTGCCGGGTCGGCAGGGGGCCGGCGGCGTTCCGACTGCGAGGCAGCGGGGTCAGCGGGCTGGTGGTGGACGAGTCAGAGTCGTGCACCGTGACGCAGCTGATCACATTGGTGCGCTCGGTTCGGCTTAGTCCAACACTAGACGGATAAATGTCAGTTAGAATATTTTTGTCCGAAAGCAATAAGGAGTTTAACTCGCAGCAGAGGGTTGGACCCACCTGGCCGGGTGGAACTTGCGCTCGTCTTCTGTGTCCGTGTCGCTGTGAATGGTGATGATGCTGACCGCCGGGCTGGGGGTGTCCGAGATGACGATGGGCTGGGACAAGGCCACAGAGGAAGTGGGCGGGGTCACGCCGCTGCTGAGTACAGATGTGGTGGACACACCCCTAGATGGAAACAATTTTTAGTTTTTATGTCTCTCCATCCAGGCCAGACAAAATTTTAGAACTGATGATGAAGGTGTGGGGGATTTTATTTCAGATTATTTGGAGATTTTTCCAACATTTCACCTCAACTCATCAAATCATCTAATCATCATCATTTGCCTCTCAAACAGGAATTGTCTCTATTCAACTACACACAGGTTGGACGGGCTGCGTGTGAAACATCCGAGGCGGCTAATGGATGGCACAGTTTCAATCAGAAAAAAATTAATTAAGGGATTACGTTTGCCTTCAGCTGGCACAACACCTTTCCCCAAGGGAAGCCGCAACCATTTAACAACCGTACAAACCTGTTTCTGTTCTCCCCACACCGGGCTTTTCCTTTCTTTCTCTCTTGCTGCGTCCTGGCATGAGATCCGTTTCTGTTGGGGGTTAACAAATTAAAAAATGAGCACAGCAAACAACAGGAGAAAATAAAACCCAAAAGAAAAACAAAAACGGCAATTATCAGGTATTTGGAAAGGGGGAGAGAGAGAGAGCAATCAACATATCACAGCCTGTCGACATTTTCTAAAGTGAGCGTCGGTTCTGTGGCATAAAATACACTGAGCTCTGACTTATCATCTTAATAAAATGGTACAAAATGTCACCTTTGTTTATATTTGAGATGATAATTTCTAGTTAAAAAAACAACAACTCACCAACATCTGAGAGACACGAAAGAAAATGATCTTAAAAAAGCTGTTTTTTAATAGTGATCAAGTTCATTTTGCAAAGCAAAAGTAGTACTTTCAGCATCATTTAGTCAAATAGAAAATAATAATTGAAAGTAATAAAAAGGAATAAATATTTACTAAAAAATGTAATGCAATATTCAGCTTCTATAGTTCTGAATTCTTTCCTTTTTTTTAACTTTTTGTTATTGTATTTACTAATGTGATGCTTCAACGTTGAAGATTTTTGACTAACCGTGTAAAATATGTATCTAAAAAAACTCAATTTGTCTAGAATCATTTTTAACAGCCTGCCTGTCTTCTTCCCACACCCTGAGCCAAACATGGAGTCTCATTTCTGACCTGCAGATGCCAAAATGGCATCAAATGAAGGTCAACACTGAGACACTAAAACTAAAACGCCAAGCATCTCAAATTCCTTGTCGTCCCACAGCCCTGCGGCATGTTTCCACCAGTTCACCCACCGCCAGCTTTGTCCCATTTGCACAGCAGCGCCCGAGTGAATGGCTTCCAGGGGAGATTCTGTGACGTTCGCCTGGTGGGCGGAGCCATGGATGGCCACACCTGGGACCTGCTGCCATGATGAGGGGATGAGGATTTGTTGGGTGCCAGTTGGCCAGGCCTGCTGAGAAAGACAAAAAGACCCATTTTTAAGTGTGCACCCAAATAGATACTTAAAAATGAGAATCGCTTTTCTAATTGCTGCCATGGGCCAGACGTATTAAGCCATGCTGAGAAATCCACAGACTAAAAAAAAAAAAAAAAAAAACGTAAATAAATAAATACAAGCCAGTCGCCGGGATCGTCTACAGGCAAAAGCACAAAGCTAGAGAAGCGAGCAACCTTTCCCAAGCCATTCCTTTAATTCTAGCATTGGCCTGCAACAAATTCACAGGATGAAACCATGCAAAGCACAAACAATGAAGATCAGATAAAGAGTCGAGTATTTACAGAACCGCGGTTGCCTGTTAAAAAAGATCCAGATTAGTTCAGTCCCCCTGATGCAAAACAGTCTGCTGATTGTAAATGTTGGGAAAGAGCATGCCACATGCTCAGGGGCTGAAACAGAAGAGGTGTGTGTGAGAGCTTTTAGTAGTCGCAGCTGCGACCTCCACTGCTGGAAATCGATGGCAGGACAGGACAAAGAGAAGCTACAAGCAAAGCGCAGACCAACTCAGCAGCGCATGCGCTCCATGCCCTGAGCACACCTATTGGGGCAAGAACTGTTGAATGAAAATGGGCGGATGAGGTAGCGGTGGGGGAATAAAAAAGGGGAAATGTCATTGATGTATCATAAGGGGGGATTTGAGCATGGACCAAATGTGATGTGTCCATACGAGAGATTGGAAACTACAAGAAGGACTAGCCCCATACAACGTGTGGCACAGAAGGAACAGAGAACTTGCAAACGAATGGAGAGACAGAGAGAGAAAACGGGGAAGGAAAGCTGCCAGTGTTAGTGAGCAAGACGTTCTCCACGGGACGCCGTCGGTGCTTTACCAGCACAGTGGCCGTGTGCTCCAAGAGGGCGGGCCGACCCACTCCAGGGCCCAGCCCCAGGGGAAGGGAATACTGAGGGGCTATGCCTGCTGGGGGTGGGTGCAAGGTGGCCACCATCAGGGGTGTGCAGGAACCCTGGAGGAGGAAGGGAGGATAGACGAGGGTATTGTTAGGTGAGGAGTTAAATAAAATTAAAAAAATACAAGGTCAGGCCCTTCAGCCCTGTGATTGGGTGAGGGGAAGCACAAACATCTGCAAAGAGACAGACAGAGGCAACACTGGTCAGCTATGTGACTGATGTAGGAGTACTAACACCCCCCACATTTCAAAAAAACACTCCAATCGGCTCTGAAAGGAAATCCACAAAGAGCCAAAGCGCATCAGAAGGACAAGAAACTTCATCTACTCAACCTTAGAAAAACCTAGATCATCTCGTAAAAACCAACTGTTAAACCCATGAGATTGTTTGCCTGCTTTAATCCATGTAGTCGGAGGATTATCAGTTAAGCACAAAATGTGACAAAATCCTGTTATGTTTCTCCTAGTATTCACATATAAGAAAGTCAAAATCAAACACATTTTTGATCAACTTTGTGGTCAAAACTCTGTAGTCCATCTCTAACTTATAAGTCCAAATTTAGGCCAGACAGGATTTGCTTACCACACTGAGAACAATCATTAGGGAAGTGAGAATTTCAGCCAGAATATATTTTGAAACGTATTTTCCCAACTCTAAGTTGTGTAAACTTCAAGGTTTATGGGCTTAAGCGTAGAGTACGAGGTGAAGCATAATGAGGGAGAGTGAGGCCTCTGGAGATCAGCGCCCTACATCAAGATATCAAAAATTAGGAAAAAAAAAGGTTAAGAGACTCTGAAAACTTAAAAATTGCAAAAAGTCTGAGCGGGACGCAGCACCGTTGTGATAAATAATAAAAAACAGCTTATTTTATTTTATTTTTTTAAATAACCGGTTCCAGAGAAACATGACTGCAGCAATTTTAGAAAATACTTTAAGACAAATTGCTAACAGTTTCCTACAGTACACGGTCGGTAACCAGTGGCCTTGGCTATTAAACTGGTTCCAGTAGCAGACTGTGCTAGAGTTTACTAAACACCAGTTCTTTTGAGTCTTCAAACAGAAACCTTCACCTGTTTCCCAGAAACCACCAGTAATTCTGCAGGTATTACTGCAGAATTACTGAGTAATACCTGAGCTTGTTTATTCAGAAACCAAAGGCTCATGGGTAACTGTGGCCAAGAAAAACATTACGCTCATTTTTTATTCACCCGTCAGAGTTTAAACAGCTTAATGCTAGTGGTTGATTGTTTCCCCCTGAATCTATAAATGTTGTTTCTGATGACTTCACTTCTTTAACATCATCTTGGTGCATTTAATTTATCTGTCTTTATCTCCAGTCCTTCAGCTCTCCTAGTGCAAATCACAGATCAGCAGTTAATGGAAATAAGAGTAAAATTTGAGAGCTGAATCAGTGTTGTTCTTTTTCTTAATTTTATTTCTACAAACATTTGAAAGTCCTGTATCTTGTTTTCCAACCCTTTTGTGTTGATGTAACATAAAATCCAATGAAAAACACTGACGGTTATAGTGATAATGTGAAGAGATGAGCTTTTGCAAAGCTCTCACATATTTGAATATCATAAAAATGCTTACCTGGGTGAGCATGCTTGGTTGGATCTGCAGTGACTGAGCAGACTGGTTCTGAGGTACTACAGGTACAGAGTTCTCCACCCTGACAGGGAAGCTGGAGCTTTTATTCGATGGTTGTAGCCCTGAAAAACAAAACAACAACTGAAACAAAAACACAAAACCAGAAAAACAACCCAAAAAGATTATCCAAAGATAATAAAAAACTACTTTTTCAAATAAAACTAAACTTTATCTTTTAGTTTATTAGGATGGTTGTGAGATTGCAAGATTTCTCTAGTACAATGCATTTCAAAGAGGAAGCTGTGGTTCCGTAGGTGGCCACCAGGGGGACGCAAAGGTGTCCTCAGAAAGGTGGGAAGATAAAAGGAAACAAATGCAAAAATAAAAGTTGAATTTCAACTATTTTTTAATTAATACATAAAAATATAATCAAATCTGTTTTTTAATTGTTAATGGAACACAAGTTATTTTAGAAAATACTTAAAACTGAACTATATAAATTCAATATTAAATATAAGTATTTATAATATATTTGTCATGGTCATCCTTCTGGTCAAGCTGCTTTCACCTCAAGCTAGCATAGCACAAGGAAAATGGACAAGTGTATGAAACACAGCTTAGATTTTAGTTTTACTTTATTGGACAAGACTCGTGTTGGAACTGTGGGATTAATATGAAAAATATAACATATTTTCTTAGAATCAAGAGGGGATTGTGGTGATTTTTGTTTAGAATCAGGCAAAACTTTTAAGACATCAGAAGGAATAAAGTTATATTATCTGATAATACATTTTTTCACCATAGAACTCAACTAAAACTAAAATGCATGAGACAGCATTCAAGCTAAACAGAAGCAATAATTATTGCACAATGAATAAAAGTGGGGAAAAAAAAACATTGTCAAAATTTGATATTCTTTACATATTTCTTCTAAAGGGGTAATGCTGTTTGAAGGACCGCAGCTTAAAAAACTTTGGGAACCGCTACTTTAATCTGGTATATGCCAATGCAGAATAAATTCTAAGAGAACTGCTGTGTGGCTAAAAGTCTAAGATCTACCTTGAATAGTAGAGGGTGGACACACAATAAGGGTCTGCTGGAACGGTTCTGTCTGGCTACACAGCCCAGCAGGACGGGCTGGAAGTGGGACGCTTTGTTGAGCCAAACCAGGAATGTTGATGGTGGCCTGTTGGTAAAGAGCTGGCTGGTAGTTCAGCAAAGGCACCGCACCCCCTGCAGAAGGCACCTGTTGGGATGACGACACTGATTGACACCAGAAGGCTTAAGGGTTCAGAAACACATGTTTACTGTCATTCATCTGGGACTCTTCACATGAATGCAGTTCTGCTTTAGTCTGGTAAACTGCAGCGTCATTGCTGACACAACTGCCCTAAAATAAGTTGATATGGTCAACTTTACTGTCCAGCTCAAGAAAACACCACTTTAGTGGACACACTGCAAAAACACAAACTGTTACCAAGCATGTTTGTTCTAGTTTCTACTACTTTTTCTTTGTCAGTATTAAGAAATTAACTAAAAACAATCTCCTCTATCTTGCTGAACTGTTGCTTGTAAGTTCGTTTTGTCTTATCTCAGATGTACAACGATGTCTGCACTAGGAACTAGACCAAACATACTTGGTAAGATTTTGTGTTTTTGCATTGGAAAGACAAAGATCTCTGTAATTATTCCCCTGTAGAAAGTGGCACACTCTTTGAAAAGCTACAGATACCACACCTGGACTCTGCTGAAAACAATTTCTGACTTTGTGAGAAGAGTAGAAAATACATTTTGCAAACCAAATTGGCTTGAGAGTCATTTAAAGATATCAGGAGAAAGTGTGACATCAGTGGAGTCAAAGGCTTAAAAACCGGTTTATAACAGAGAGCAACAAAACAAAACAAAAAACAATGAATACCCACATTCAGTGTGTGCTATTACACCCAGGTGTGCATAAATATTTGCACGCACAGCTCCTACCTGGTTATGCTGGTTAAGCTGGCTACTGAAGGTAACAGTGAGGTTTCCTGCGGCAGCACTGGGAACTGCATTGGTGGAGTACAGAGACTTGCTACTGTCATATGTGCTCCGGCGCTTGCAGATCTCCATATTTTGGAAGCATGACTTGACACTGAGGGAAAAAAAAAAGTTGTGAGTGCCAATATTTTAGCAGCTACACTTAGGTAAGCACTTTCTCCAAAAACTGATGTGACTTCCCTCCCTGCTCCCCCTCCACTTACTGTGAGCTGTGCGGATAATTTATTAGGTGACTCATCGTGACAAAAGGGTGGCCCAGCGTTTTTGTGGGAGTGATTCTTTTGTCAGCATCAAGACGAAGCATCCGTTTTAAGAGATCTATGAACTCCCTTCTGTCAGCTTTCTCAGCCAGCATGTCCGTCCCCTCCAAATGAGATGAAAGGTTAACCTGAATGCAGAAAGAAACAAAAACGGTTTTATAATCAACAAATACTTCATAATATTTCTGAGACATTAAAACAGAGCCTACAAACTAAGGATGAAGCGTACCTGCATCATGTCATCCAGACAGTTGAAGATGTACTTCCTGGCCTCCTTCGATTTGACACCCATTTCCATTTCATGCTCTGCTGGTGTCTGGGGTGGACAAAAAAAAAAAAAAGTAATGCATGTATATCTTTAATGATAAAACCATTTTCGAATGGTGAACCAAATTACAAAGGAGCTTAAACATTATGCCAATTATGAGAGAATTTTTATGAAACAATGTGTCAAAAAATTGGGGCAGGATTTGTTGAACAGCTTTAATTGTATAAACTTGTTGTTTTATGAGACAGATTAATGATCTGTAAAAAAGGAAGTAAATGTAGGAAGTTTTATAGAGCAACACAGATTTCTGCCTGATACAATTGTAATGACATTTATTAAATCTACTTTTACCATTTCAAGTCTGTTATGTCTCTACTTTAGTTTTTAATCTCTAACGGCTGTGTTGCACAATTTGTATAAAATTCTCTAAGAAATAAAATCTAAGCTGGGTTCCATAAAAAATATTTTATGTAAGAAAACATTACAAGTACCTTAAAAAAAAGGTTTGACTTGTTTTGGAATTTTTTTTTTCCTCAACTAAGCCCTAGTCTGTGCAGTAGATCATTTTATTGTGCTACAAGATTCTCTTCAAACCGGGATATTTTAGCAATGTTTCCAGCTACCTGTCACCTACTGCACATGAGTCGTAGATGTGTAGTAAGCGTTAGTATGCCATATCAACCTTAAGCCGCCAGAGTGGGTAGCTGGAGTCCGGACCTCGGTTGAAGAAGCGGCTGGTCTTTGTGCCGGCGCTCAGGAGGTATTCAGCTGGGAGGCCTTGAGTCTGAGAAATGTATCGGATCTGGAGACACAAAGGACAAGGAATCAGTTTGTTTCGTATGATCTACTGCATCTTCTCTTTTTAGATGACTATATTTAAGATCTGACCACCATCCATACTGACCTGGTCATACTCGGAAGCTCCAGGGTAAAGAGGCCAGCCTAAAAACAGCTCAGCAATCACACAACCCAACGACCACATGTCGATGGCCTCACAGAACGGCAGGCCCAAAATGATCTCTGGAGCCCTGGACGGCAGACAGAAATGGGTGATTAATGAGTGAAGTGACAAATCTGATCCCAAATGTTTGTTTTTTTGTTGGTTTTTTTCCCCCCAAAATGCTTCAAGATTAGTAAAATACCTGTAGTAGCGAGACTGTAAGTAGGTTGAGCACACAGCTTTCGACACATGACTTGCAGAGCCGAAGTCTATAACTTTCACCCGGTACGGCTGCCTGATTGGGTCGACCAGCATGATGTTTTCAGGTTTCAGGTCTGCATGGATCAATCCTAAACTCTTCAGTTTCATCAGTGCTGTGGCCACCTTAAAACGCAAACAGCTGTTACAACTTCTTGAAATACAATGACGAGGACGACGACGACAAAAAGAAGATGTGACGTTCAGCTAACCTGCTGCAGGATGGGTCTGATGTGTCGTAAGGGGAGCGGGCTGAACTTGCTGTGCTTGAGGAAGTCATACAGGTTCTGCTCCAGCATCTCAAACACCAAGCAGGTGTGGCCCTTGTGTTGGAAGCATTCATACGAGCGCACAAAATTGTACTCGTCTGCGTTCTCTGCACTCAGCCGATTCAGAATGCCCACCTGTGGAAAACAGAAACCAGCTGGTTAGAAACAAATGCTGGTTTACGAAGCTTTCCACCAGAAAAGTCCAAATCCAGTACAATGAAAAGCTCCTGGAGATTCAACCTACAGAATCATGAACGTGCTTTACCTCAATTTGTCCCTGACGAGCGTATGAGGGATGGTTTTTCAGAATCTTGATTGCCACAATCTCATTGGTGCCCCTTTTCCAACACTTGGCCACTTGCCCGAACGTGCCCCTTCCCAGGAACTCTAGGACTTCATAGCTGGAGGACATGGAGCAGAGGATCTCGTGCTGAACGAGCTGATAATCCCCCTCGCCGTTGGAGCTGCTGCTCTTGGTGGTCGGAGCCGAGTGAGGTATAGACTGGCCCGTGCCGCCTCCCCCCCCTCCGCCTGTGTGGGTGGAGTAGGTCGCTGCGGGAGCTGAGAGCTCCTCCAGGATTTGAACGCTGCCACACCCGCTCCCGCTGCCCTCGCTGACTTCCTCTATCTTTCTCTTCTGGCCGTGCCTTTGGCTCCTGACTTCAGACGATCTCTCGTGATTGTATGAAGAAGAGGTCGCCTGCTCAGGGACGCGTCGACTGGAGCCGCGAGGAAGACTGCCTGTGCTATCAGCGGCTCGCACCACCACCTGGCCCCTGGAGCCCGTAGCAGCAGGAGGGAAGACGAGCGACGGCGCAAACGGAGCCACAGCCATGGCTGGGGTGAATGCGTACGCCGGCTGGCCTGCTATGGAACCGTAGGCTTCAGTGGTGGAAACGTCCCAAACATTGCTCTCCACCTTGAGCTTCTTAACTCGGCAAAAGGCACTGGAGGAGATTGTAGGGGGAGAGAAGACTTGCAGCTGTGAACTCATTGCTGCAAGAAGGAGAAAAAAAAAAAGAAGAAATTTACAACAACTGGAAAAAAAGGAAAATAATCAGCATCCTCAATGTATAATTGGGTATATTACCATGTGTCTGCACATAGCACTGAATGTATAATTATGCAACTAGCAGCAATACCTCCTCAGTAACATCTTATATATACAATTTCTAAAAAAATAATAGCTGTTTTGCTGAATGTCTGGTGCCCACCAATAAATCACGAAATAACTCAAAAGATTTTAACAGAAAACTTTAAATCACCAAATATATTGTCGTAAACGGGACAGCTGGCTGAATAATACTCCTTTAAAAGTCAAAGAACCGAAATTTATCTTATTTACTTTAAAAATGTGTATAATCGATTAAAAACCCAGGAAAATATCAAATATCTTTTAGAAATTGTCAATATTTGTTACTTAGGGGAACTGCTTTCAAAGTTTTAATGTAAATCTGCACTCCCCACTTTCATTTCCCCCCCATTGCTGTATTCAATGCGGGGGGGAAATCCAGAATATTGCCTATATTGTTATAGGAAATTTGAGAGGCCTAACTTTTCTGAATATTTTTGACATACTGGTAGGGAAATTCTTATGGGCATGCACTAAGAAATTTTGATGCAGGCCTTTACCACTTAAACCCAACAATTTAATTTTTTACCAACTGGTGACCACCAAGTCACAGAATTACATCTCTCTTGGGTATGAACGCTGTTACCAACTAAACTATACTCAAGATTTGATAGTTTCAGAATCAGTGACATGTTCAAAAATCAAGCCAGCATTTAAATTACCATTAAAATGACCAACTCTGAGTCATTACCCTCTTAGTATAGGAAACCCCCTGGTTAGCAACAAGAGCACACAAAACGGGACATTTCCCCTGCTGGCACAAATAATAGTGACAGGAAGGCTTGAATGACAATAAAAAAAGTATAATTTTATATTTTAGGGAAAAAAAAATTACATCAGATGGTCTAAGCTTGATACAGATCAGAAAAGGAAACTTTTAAACAGTTTCTAGTTTCCAAACTAGAAACTGTTGCCACAGCGTTAGAAGAGAAACGAAAAGGACTGCTTATCTCCTCTCAACATAATTATACAGAGAAACTTTGAAACATGAGCATGGATGACAGTACGAGATGAACTATGCACTGGAACACCGTCCCACACCACGGGCTCCCAAACAGCAAAGGCCTGTCCTCACAGGGAAAATGCAAGGACAAAAAAAAAAAAAAAAAAACCCAAGGCCAGGACAATATGCTCACCAATACCGACTTACTTTAACATTTACCACCAATTCTGTCCTGATCTAATGAGATTAGGACACTAAAACAAGCACAAAGCGTTATAATCTGAAGCTGTCACTGTGCTCTGTCTTCCAGAGAACATTATTATATTGAAATCCTTCATTTCTCAGAGAACAAACGAGATCATACTTATAAAAAAATATATGTTTAAAAGATTATTTCAGTTATATACGGACAGGATGATTAAAAAAAATATACAAAAAAACCCCTTTGGAAATCGAGAATGTTTCTTAATACATGTGTAATTACATGCGACAGACTAATCAGCAAAGCATCGTTATGAGAGTGAAATATTTAAAGATTGGCTTCATCTGCTGTACCCAACTAAAGCAAAAACCACCACTATATACTTTTAAAGCAGACAAGTTTTGAAAAAAAAACCTTTACAAAGAGGTTACTACTGACTGGGTGTTGAAGAACAGATTTTCCTAACACTTGGGTTACAATATATACGTATATATGTCTTAAAAAGTGTATCTGTGAGTTTCTGTCCGTTTTTAGCCCGAATGGATTCATAAATATGCACAAAGCGGAAGAATTTTTCAATCAAAAGCACAAAGATTGTTACTCAACAGACTACAGCTAGCATGCTAACGCGTTATCTCTGGGTATCAACCCATGGCCTCAAAAACCAAACGTTTTAAAACACAAAAATGAAGCCAATGTTAACACTTCTGTACACACCCAAACTTACAAGAATAAACAGTGGTAACCTACTGTTTTATTTCGCCCCAACAGCTCTAAATCACGGCTCCGTCCACGGTTTAAATCCCGCTGGTCGGCCAGTTATCCGATTAGCATCCGCTAGCTAGGCCCGCATTGTTTCTTCAGCCGAAGGCGAGCTGGTCCGCATTACAGCGCCGAGTTCCCACACGAAGCAGCCCCGAGCTCTCATTTTCCAGACCAATTAAATACTCTACTTCTAAAATATGTACAATTCATAGTTAAAAGGTCGCTCGCTCTGCTCTTAAAATCCGCCCTCCGTGGAGCGGCCAGATCCACTTTTCTCCGGAACGAGCCACGGCCTTATATCAGCTGCGAGCTTTACGACATGTCCGGTTTCTACCGTACTTACGGTAAATTTTCCGAGGCAAGAAGGCAGCAAAAAAAACAACAACAAAACTATTTTTACATTTTTGGGAGAGAAACTGAAAAACAATGCCAAATCTAGAGTTGAAAAAAATAAATCCCAGACCCCCGTTTGTGCTATAGTGTCCTAAAAAGTAGAATCAGTGAGAGAACAGTAATATTGAGGAGAGCGCCACATATTTACGGTAAAAGTGAATTGACGTAAATACTGGTAATTTTCCGGATTGCCTTGGAACTTTCTGACACTGGAACCGAGTGTTGTAACATGTGGCCCTACGTAAATACACTCAACTTCTCTCTAAAGGACTGCAGGGACAAACACTTGCTGCATTGGAATTTGAATACATGGAAAACATCGGTGAATGTAGCAAGTTTTATTTAAAAACATATTTATTAGAATACAGACGATACAATTGATTTGTTTATTCTATAAATCGAGTGGCTGCAGTTAAGTATTTGCACTTAAACTAATATCCTACGAACACAGCGTGTATTTATAATATGTGTAATAAAATGAACAATTTTATCTTATTATAAATGCTTTTATTGCTGCTTTTCTGGAAGTACTTGTAATTAAAATACCTCAAGAAGAAGAAGTCCTTATCATCAACCTAATCCTTCACTCACTTCACGTCTGGACTCTGATTTTAGTAATCCTGACTGATATTGTCTGCTTTTACATCTATGTGGAAAAAAGCTAATGTCTCTACAGAGTATTTAAATAACCTAGATGTAATAAGGAATAAGTGTTTTCAAATGTTTTCAAAGTGCACAAGTCTATTTCTTTTTGCCTGCCTTTGACTATTGGACATGTTTTTGCACTTTCGCCACATCTGCATGTCATCATGAAGTACTTTATCTGGGCCAAAGAATGAAAATAAGACAAATATGCAAAACAAGAAAGAAAACATCACCCCCCCCAAAAAAATAGGTTAAAGTGCAAATTTTCTTTTTATTCTGATTTCATTTTACAGCAGAAATTATGTAAAGCATTCAGAAGACATATTCCACATATAAGGGCAATATTCAAAAACACTTTGCATGGCCTCAGCAACAAAATATTCTTTTTGAAAACATCAACAAGTTAGTGATGCTTGTGCATGCATGTTTGTAAAACAAACAAACAAACAAAAAGGAGGATTAAAAACTAGGCTACAAAAAGAAAGAGAGAAATGAGCGGTTGAGATCGGCATGAGAACACAACAGCAGGCAGGATGATGGTACAGCAGGAGATGAGAGAGAAAAGGGAAGACAGGGGGGAAGAGGAGGAAGGCAAGGAGAGGTCTAGCCATAGGTTATCTATAAGGGTCTACCATTCTAGCATGCAATGTGGTGTTTGGCCACGCCCTCTTGAAACAAGGCCTGAAAGACTATACGGTTCATTTCTAGGCGGACGTATGAGAACAGAGGCTACCTCTGTGCACGTTTTTGCCACCTGTTTACTGTGGCAAAGGTTCTTACCTGTCAGTCTTTACTTTTATCTTAGTTACATACTCTTTACAGTCACCATCCTCTGCGAAACATGATCCTGCTGATGGCATTACTGTGGTGTGGGATGGTATTTTGTTTATCGTGCAGGCTGTTGAACTGATGCCTGTGCGTGTACGTATGTGAAGGAGTTTCGCAAAGTCATTTTTAGGTTCGGTGGCGAGAGAGGGAGGACAGTTTAGTGTCTGTTCAAGAGGAACTGTCCTCAACATGGCCGTCATAGATAACGAAAGAAAAATAAACCCCAGACATGAAGATTGTTATGATGATGGAGATGTATTAGTTACAGTGCCTTTAAAAAGTATTCATAACACTGCAAAAAAAAAAAACAACTTTTTTTTTATTTTGTCTTGTTTCAGCTACAAACTTTTATGTATTTCATTGGGATTATCGGGTGGCTATGAAAGGAAAAGAATACACGATTTTCAAGATGTTTTAAAATATACCTCTGAAAGTGTGGCAGCTATTTGCATTCAGCTCTCTTTGCTCTGATACCTCCAAGTAAAGTGCACCCAGTTGCCTCTAAGCTCACATAAGAGAGTTAGATGTTTGATAGAGAACATCACTGAACATCTTGAAGTCCAAGGAACAGAGCAGACAGGTCAGGGAAAAGTCGTTGAGAAGCTTAAAGCAGGGGAAAGCTATAAAACAAACCTACAAAGACAAGGCTGTCCAGTCTAGCTGAATGGCTGATTCCATCAGCAGCTGATTGAATCAGAGAAAGATTCAATCAGCTCCTCGTTACTCTGGAGGAGCTGCAGAGCTCAGCTGGGAGAATTTGCTCACAGAACCACAGGTTCTGCACCACAAACCTGGCATCTATAGAAGGGATGGTGACCAGATTCACAAGAAGATGCATGAAGCTAAAAAGAGGAAAAATCCTGGAGAAAAACCAAGAGTCTGTGAAAGACTTGGTCAGAGCTGAATTTTCTACTGGGATGACCCTAATTACAGTCAGAGCATGTTCCAGGCTGAATGATGAGTCAAAGCCCGGATGTAAAATCTGAGCTTGAGCTTCTTAGCAAAGAAAATGGGCTCAATTTTCAGTTTCTTTAGGTCTGAAGAGCTGGTAGAGACCACTTATTGCAGCCTTCATTGCACCTCTAAATTCTGCATAGAATTAATATGGCGAGTTGCATCAAATGCATATCACGCTTTTCATATTTTTATTACCAAGAGATAAAAAACGAAACAAAAAAAAAACAAAAAAACATGTATACTTTTCCTCAAATTCAATATGTTAAGATCTGGGATTGTAACATGACAAATTGTGAGAAAGTTCAAAGGTTTAATACTTTTGCAAGACACTGCAAGATACTGTAATTCAGAATAATCTAAAAATGGCCCATTCTAGGATCTTGTGAGTACATTAAAGTCAAGAGCATTTGCATCAGTGTAGTTTCTTATTACTTACGTTGACTGTCATTTCAACTTATACAAAATCTACAAACCTAAGAGTATTTTGAGTGTTTTTTTAAAGTTGGAAGCTTGATCCATGACACACCTTAAGTGCTGATTTTTTTTTTTTTTTTTGAAGGGGGTTATAAGAGCATGTGTGTCAAACATTCACATTAAATTTGAAGGTGCTACACGGACAGATGTTATATTATAAACCACTCACGCACGCACACACACACACGTACAACCAAATGTACACAGCCTCCACGTGTGGGACACTTGTGTTAATGCAATCCACACACCATCTCCCTGTTCTTCAACCCTGAGTATAATCTAAAGGAGAGATTTCATGCCTCCCAAAGACACAAGCACATGAGAGAAAGCGTATGGCCTTATTTGCGTCTGAGCCAGACTGTGTACGTTTGAGTTCCACGCTGTGTGTGAGCACATCGGAGTCAGAGATTAAGTGACAGAAAATAAAAAATAAAAAAATCCACAAAGAGGATGTCTATGAAAGTGATTTAGCCAGATAAAGACTTTAGAGTTCTGTTTATCAAAAGCATTTTCTGAGAGTGAAATAAGAGTGAGATTCATAAAACACATGAGTCTCCCAATAGTGATGCTGCTTGTGATAGTGCCTCTCATAGACAGAAGCAGAATTCAATGCTTTTTTTCTCCCTCCTCTGATAAGTACACACAAATGTAGGGGCGATGCTGTCATATTTGTTAGCCCGACATAGTCACACATATGATCAATTAGGCCATGAGCGTCCATTCATACCAGACAAATTAGGGTTTTTAACAGAGATCAGAACTCTGTCAAGTTAAATTTTAACACACAATTTAGGAAAATAAAGAGATAACTGGGAACATTTTTGGAGAATATACAATACTTCCTGATATTAGTTTTCTGTTGTTGAGCAGGCACTTTCTAAACAGAACTTTCCACAAGATTAAACTACATGTCATACAATTATGGCAGTGACAATGAGGAAAAAAAACGAAAGAAAGAAAAAAAATAAAAAATGAAACAAACCATGATTTCAGAGACATTCTGTTGGGAGATGGAAAGCTTTGACTGGAGGCCGGCCAGGATCTGCTGAATGTGAGATCGATGGTCTTAATAAAAGCAAGTATGTTGCTGGAGCACAACCACACAGTAAGAGATGTTCAATGGATATAAAAAGTCTACACACCTCTGGCTTTGTAATGTAAAAAAAAAAAAAAAAAGTGACAAAGATAAACTTTTTCCTCCTAAACAAACTGAAATCTTTTAGGCGAAATAAAAACCCCTGAAATAAAGTGGTTGTATAAGAGCGTAGATCCTGTTTTGCTGTGTTTGAACTCTAACAAGCTCCTGTGCTGCTCATGCCTGGGCTGTCAGGATGGCAACACAAATGCCTTTTTCTTACAAAGCGATTGATCCAACCAAAAATCTGTGAAGCAACCTTCAAGGTCTTCCAAAAGCATGTTTGGAAAGGCATTACGCTTTGACAGAAAACAGTAGGACTTTCTGTTGTTTTTATTTTGGGGGAACTGTGTTGTGGGGGGTGAATCAAATGAGAAGAATTATGAAAAGCTCGCATTAAGCCTTCAGGTTTCTGCTAGAAAGCTGAAGTTGAACAGCCGGTGCTTAGACGTATCATCTGAGGAGGGCTGTGTACAGCAGAGCTTCTTGTAAAAAGACAATTGAGAGTAAACAAATGTCACCAAGCCAACATGCGTCCTGCTGATAGACTCTGACTCAAGCTGCAATAAAATCAGCACATGTATCATATCAGCAAAGCTTTAATTTAGGGTTGTGCACACTTATGCAACCACATTACCATTATTAATATTTAAAAGATTTCAGTGTGTTTTTAATTGAGTAGTAAGGTTCACAAAAATAAAAAAGGAAATAAGCAGAATTTATAAAGTCCCGTTCCCAGACAGAAGGTCACCAAGCTCCCTCCACGTTTTCCTGTACAATACAGTTCAAATTAAATTAACCAAATAAGCAGTTTCACATTCAATTTTATACACCAATGCCTATATATAAAGCCTATGTTTCACATTAAAGATGGTACGAGATGAACATCTTTTTGTGTCACAGGAACTTGGCATTTAAATGTGTGCAGACTTTTTACACCCACTGTGGCACCGTCTTCTCTTCATGATTCACCAGTCATAGCATTCACATTTCAACATCATCGGCAACTTCAGCATCATCTTATATACTTGCATCGTCTCCATCATCACTTTATGCATAAATCTACCTTCTTCAGACAAACTTCAGGACTTGTAGGTCTACATCTGAGCTAGAACTAGGTTACTATTGTTTACTGTCAGCATGTGCTGCCTCTGTGGATCTTGCTGATTACTTTAGAGTACTGGTTTCCCCAGCACAACACACTGTGTTTGTTAGGCAAAAATAGCATTCATAATGATTGGCACTACTGGCAAAACGGGTTTAATTTTTGCTAGCCAAGAAACAAAAGCACAAAGTGTAAATGTTTAGTTTTTTTTTTGTCTGAAAGATCATGGTTTCAGCTTACTTTGTTTTCCCACTTATAGTTCTAATGTTAGATTTTTCGTTTGCATGCTTTTAAGAAAAAGTTCTTTTTCAATAACACTTATACTGGATACTCTTAAAGTGAAGCAGTTAAAATCCTCTCACAGTCCATAGCCACTAACATGTTCTTTTAGCTGTTTCTTTAGTCTTAAATCTCATGCACATTACTTTGTCTGTATTATCTACATTATTTACAAGCAATATGCCGTCCTGTGTACCCAGATCTCTGTCTAAAGTTCTCGTTACGGGAAGTAAAATAATTTATAATCTTAAATACAGTCTTCTTATGAAAAAGTTTCAGGGTCCTTGTATCCCCTTACCTCGTCAGTTTATATACAGAAATATGCAATAGTCCAAAATATGGATTTGATCGCCCATATAGGGCTAATACAGGGAGCGATGCCCTGTATAGGGGCAAGTATAGGACCCGTGTCCTTTACAGAGCAAGCATAGAGACCTCTCGGAGTCAAGAAGAAGTCAAGGCAATGTTATGTGACTCTGTCCTCAAAACCACAGTTAGGATTTGGAGGTTCACGCAGAACAAACTAACAGAGACATTTAACCATTGGAACATGTCATATTTTCATCACACCGGGAGGGGAGGAGGGGGTTTTTTTGAGTTGGGGGACCAGTCTCGAGCTGAGCCACTCTTGAGCCAGTTAAAGAAAGAATTAGACCCTTAAATAAATAAATAATAAATAAAGCACCCAAAAAAGAAGTCGTTTGTCCTTACACGGTTCACATTACACAGGGCAAGGATAAGTCGATGAAGACATGAGACACAGTTACACATAGAAATACAAAAAAGAAACAACACTAAAGCAGTTTGGCAAGCATGCAGGAGCTCATAGCTCAAACACATGCATTGAATTGAACGAACACGGACACACCACGTCGGGCGAGCAAAAGTGCTGCCGCTGAGAACAACTCCATACAAAGTCCATGTAGCAAATTAAGACATCGTTATTCAGGCCGCTTCCCTTTTCTCTAACAATGCTCCTTGTACATTCAAGTGCAGTTCCTCCCCCTTTTTTTTTTTTTGTTTTTTTTTTTGATTAGGTGACTAATAGCTTCGTAAGCCGGTGAGTCAGAGTGGTTGGGTGATACTGTGAGATACTGAATCAGCAGAATGATTTGCAACTGTAGCTCTGCAGGATGATATAGAGGAGGAATAAGCGGGGGAGGGGGAAACCTTGCATGCAAATGCAACACAGAAGTGAGTTTTTTTGGTTTATGGTTTCTTATTCTTTCACAGATCTCTGTTTGGATACAAAAAAACACAGCGGGTTTTGTGTTTTCTGCATGTCAAAGTTGCCTCTTTCGCTAGCCAGCTGTTCCCCGTCGGAGCCTCTTCAGCACATCCAGCCGCTTGTCTCAAACAGCAGGATGTTGTCGTCAGGCACTTCCACTTGTTTTTTTGTGTGTCTTTTTTTTCCCTTTTAACTGCTTGTCCCGCTCGACAACTTGCTCTTGCAAAGAAACATACCCATGAGGAGTGCAAAGAATGCCATGAGGTTAATGTGATGGCCTCCCAGTTAAACTGGAGGAGGATCAGTGCTGTGAGCAGAGCCTGGTTCTGGGGCTCTGCCCAGCAGTATGTCTGTCTGAGCTGCCATGATGGACACCTATCCTGTCCTCAGTCTGTCTGGGAAGAGTTTTTTTTTTTGTTTTTTGTTTTTGTTCCTCTTGAGAAATGAGGCCAGGGAGGTTGAGAGCAAGGAGGAGAAAAGAGGGAACAAGGAGAGGCTGGGCGATGGAAAAGGAGAGGGGTGGGGTTGCGACAGGAGAGATGGACTGGGGGAAAAGAGGGGAGGAGGGTAGATTGATCACAGGCTGATGGGGCTGTGTGCAGGGCCTGGTGATGCATTCTCAGGACCCCTGGCCTTTCTCTGCTCTCTGGCCCTGAGGGAGAACCAAACAGACATTACAAACAATCAGAAAATACATTCAGAAGGTCAATGTGTATGTATGAAGTGGCTCGCGAAGCTATTCACATTGCATTTTGTCACATTACAACCACAAAATTCAGTCTATTTCACTGGGGGTCAATATGAGAGACCAACACAAAGTAGCACATGCTTTTTTTTTTTTTTTTACATATAAAAAACCTGAAGTTTAGCATGCATTTGGATTCAGCTCCTCCGACTCAACACTATGAAGAGACACCTGTTGTTGCAATTACAACTGCAAGTCTTTGTACATCCAGAGCTAAATCTTTGTCCCATTTTTCTTAATTAAAAAAAATAAATAAAATAAAACCTCTGTCAGGTTTGGTTGGAGGACGTCTGGGAACAGCAATGTCTTAGCAAATTATCAGTCAGTAGGCCTGGACTTCTACCGTCTCATTCAAGCATATGAACAAGCTTTTACCTAAAACAATTGCAGCTCAGGCTGCGCATCTCGGTTTGTCATCCTGCTGGAAGATGAGCCTTCGCTCCAGTCTTGACTCTTTCACACTCTCTAACATATTTTCTTGCAGGGTCTGTAGTTTTAGCCCTGCTTTCCATCCTTCACGACTATCTTGCAACGTTAATCTAAAGGCCAGATCTGTGGAATGGATGGCTAATGGTAGCAGATTTTCCCACCTGAGCAGTGGATCTGTGCTGCTCCTCCAGAGAAACCATGTGCCTCTTGGTATGAGGCTGATTAATATTCTAATATGTGGGCAGTCATATCTTGGTGGGTTTGCAGTTGTGTCAAACTCTTTTCATTTTCAGTCTATTGATTCAGTAGTGACTCTGAGCTGTTCAAAGCCTGGAATGTCGTTATTATAACTTAATGCCAATTTAAACTTATCCACCAATTTCTTGTTCTTTCTGATGGTGTTTGTTCACTAATGTTCACTAATAAACAACAAAAAACTTTCCAACATACATCTCACGGTTTCATCTTAAAAAAAAAAATCTATCGCTAAGCTTCCACTTTCTAATAAAATATATTGAACTTTGTGGTTGCAATCAAACAGAATGTGAAAAACCACAAAGTGGTGAAACACTCTTGCAAAGCGCTTTAACAGCAAGTTGTTTTTCTTTTTCGACATAGTCCCTCGAATGTCAAAGAGAAATCAGAAGATGTTTGACAAAATCTCCTTAAATTCACATCCTTACACAGCAGACATACATTCAAATCCTCTCTACCAGCTCCACCCATCAAGGCACACAAAAATTTGCATGCCAAGCAACCCTCGATGTCCCCTTGTGATAATCGGAACATGCCCCCAAGAAGACCGTATGCAAGATTTGCTTCTCTATCTGTCAGTCATGCACATTTATTGTCATATTCTGCAGTCCTTCGAGGCAGACAGAGCGATAGGGAGGAAAGAAGAGAGCAGGAGGAAAGGATAATGATCCAGGAACTCGTCTACCTCTCCCTCTCCTTCTGCTGTCATGCAAACAGGCATCAGCCTTTGGAAGAGAGGGAGCAAGAGGGGACTCACCTGTTTCAGAGGCCTGTGGTCCATCAAGGGGCTTCACAGGAGCAGCAAAACAACAGCAACTATTAGCACCGCTGTTAGTCTGTGTATGTGTGCTAGTGGGTGGGTGGTATGAGAGTATGACATGGTGCCCTTGTGTGTGTGCACGTAGATGAGTTTGAGAGTGTGGTCAGAGGTTCATGGCTCACCTGTGGCGGCAGCGGAGCAGGAACCTCAGGATCTTGCGTGCAGCCTGGTTCTGTTTTTTAGTTAGGATGCTGCTGTGAACAAAAGATAGCAGTGGATGCTTTAGTGATATTTCTTATGCAATCCCAGCGACGTCATCCCTGTGTGTGCACATGGAGCACCTGAGGGAGTGCTTGTAGGAGCGGTAGTATTGCTGGATGAGGACTGCTGCTCTACGACTCTGCTGGAACTTCCTCTGTTCATGGAAACTCCGGAAACGACTCTGGATCAGGATGGCTGCCAAAGTCATCCTCTTATAAAGTGCATACTGTAAGGGAAGACAGACATGAAGCATGATGTTAGCAAAAAAGTGATTTCTAATATTTTTTTTGTATATTTCTTTTCTTACATTTCTTCCTCAAGTATTTTACCCCCTGGGACTTTTCCACATTTTTCTTTGAATTTTGTAATCTTGCAAAATGTTTTTTTTTTTTTTTTATTTTATAGATATCTGAAAAGTGTGCTTGCATTTATTCTAGCTCCCTTTAATCTGATACCCCTAAATCAATTTCCTAAGTCAATCCACAGGGGTCTGTGTCCTGAATGTCCTGATGTTTCCCTGTGTCATCACACAAGGATAAAAAAATTGGTCATTGGCATGTTCCTGGAGAGCTAATTAAGAATAGCTTTATACAGTAGAGTTGGCAGTACATATAGAAGGAATGAATAAGGACTGATTTGTCTGCACAATTCCCATCCAAATAAGTAAAAATAAACCAGAACTATTTGCTGTGTGAATCAGACATTCAGATGAAGCAGGAGCAAACGATTGTTTCTCATAATGGCCATGAAGGAACATTAATTTCCAGTCAACACATTCAGAGTATTTTCTTTAACACACACACGTGCAACACAATCCATTCCAACAAATAAAAACAAGTCTCTATTAACATCAGCAATCTTACCTGCTTGTATCTCTTGTAGCAGCGTTGAATCACTGCTGCAATCTCTTTGTGTTGTTCCTGAATAGGACCCTGAGAAGAATGTTGGAAATAATTTAACCTAACATTGCACATGCAACAAAATTACTGATCACATCGGAGCCCTGATTGACAACAGTGCAAGAAAGCATCACAGAGCGAGATACGCATCAGCCGCACCGTCTGCAGGGGCAGAAGTGGAGGTCATACTTGCCTTGTGTTTTCTGAGGGAGTGCAGAGCACGCCTGATGGTTTCGTACAGCTCTTGCTGCTCTGACTCAGTCATGGCTAGACAAGAGGAGTTTGTTTTCCACTTCTCCTCCTGCATAGCTGCACAGAGGAAGGAGCTCCAGTCAAAGGGAGACGAGGGCGCTTGGTTTGCATGAGGAGTCGGCTGCTCCTCCAGCCCTGAGAGTGAATTTGGTTTGGGGCTTGCAGCCTGGGGCTTAGATTTTAGAAACCTGCACAGAAAACAAAAATAAAACCAAGATTCCAAGCTGAACGCTTGTGAGAGTGACACACAAAAATACATTAACATAGCAACTTCTTCTTGCATTTTCACTTCACAATAAAACATTTAATGAATTATTTAAAGAACCACGGTAATATCGGAGACTTGGACTCACCTTTCCACCTCATCAAGATAACCAGACAGTGACTTTATGTCACTGCTGATGCCAACCTTTGCAGAATCTGTTTCAGTGAGTGCAGACTGCTTAAGCCTTCCAGCTGAAACATCCATGATGTGATCAGCAAGCATCGTGATGTCCACCTAAAACACGTGAAGGAAGTTTTAGAGTTAACCTTTCTTATGTTCTGCATGGAATCATTGCGCCTTATATTTTCTAAAATGTATTCCTTGCACCAAAATATTATCTAAGTAGAACGAAATAAAACTGCTCACTCTACCTGCAAGTCATCTGAGTTATCCTGGTAGGTCAGCAGCTCAGTCTCCTCTCCCCTGTCGGACAGCACCCTCTGCCGCAGATGAATGGCCAACCGTTCTTTTCCTTGAATTCTCCGGGCAAGACTGTTTTGTCCAAGAGACCGTCTCAGGCTCCACATGTTGCCACCCTCAGACCTCCTTATCCTGGCCTGCAGGTGAGAGAACGGGGCACCGGGGAACTGAGGCCGGTCCGGGCTGGAGCTGGAAAGAGGTGTTCTCTGGTAGGTGAGCTCAGTTTTTTGGGACTTGGGTAACATGGATTGGAGAGGATTAGGCCTCGGGGAAGAGTCGAGGAGGGAGCTGATGGTGTTGGCGCCGGGGGCTGAGTTGGCGAGCTGCTGTTGGCTCGAGGGGTTAGATTTGAGACGCTTGGCTGGGGGCGGACCTCCTTGTTCCACGTTGGCTCCTGGTTGGGGTGTTTGACCAGTTTGGCTCCAGCTCTGGTTTAATGGTTGGCTCTCTGTTCTGTTTCTTCTCACCTCTGCACATGTGAAAATAATTTGAAAAAAAGTTACAATTGACAACAAACCTTACAACATACCACAAATTTCTACCAAAAACTACATCCTGCTCAGTCACAAAAATGACCAGAGTTCAACTAAACCAAAAAATATTCAAGAATAAAAAAAAAATCAACACTAACTCACAATGTGAGGAGCTCTCATTTCTTAGCAAACCAAAATGAATGTTTAAGGAGAAACGTCTCGTATTAGATAACAGCGTCACTACAGTTTGGCATAATTTGTGAAGTGACGCTTGCCTGTGTTAACACATAATAACAGTGTCTCGCAAAATTATTTACACTCTCTTTGACATCTCAAAATGGTTATCACTTATTGTAGTCACATTCTTCAGTGTATTTTACTGGAAGTTGATGAGATAGGCTCATACAACAAAGTGAATAAGTATAGAAATGAAGGAAAGTGATACATTATTTTTCCGTTTTTTTTTTTTTTTTTTTTTTTACAAATAGAGTCCTTTAATCTGCTACCCCGAAATAAAATCCAGTGCTGCCAACTGCCTCCAGAAGACACTTAATTAGAACCGAGTCCACAGCCGCCTGCGTGCGATTCAATCTCAGGATAAATCCAGCTGTTCTGTGGAGCTCTCAGGGGTTTGTTAAAAAACATTAGTGAACAAACAGCATCATGAAAAGGTTGTCCTGTTTGCATTTTGTTGCAAGCTATTTAGGGAACACAGCAAACATGAGAAAAGGGGCCTTTGTGTCACACGAGGCAAACACTGAACGCTGCGCTTTCATCTGAAATGCTGTTTACCGGAAAACCCCCTCAGATTACTGCAAGCACAGGACTGCAGCAGTAAAGTACGGCATCAGTGTCACACTGTGGCATGTTCTTCTTTAACAGGGGCAGGGAAGCTGGTTATAGAATGATGGAGCAAAATACTGTAAAATCTTAGAGGCGGGTTCACCTTCCAGCAGGGCAGCAACTCTATACATGCAGCGAGAGCCACAACGAAAGGGTTTAGATTACAGCATATTTATGTGTTATAATGGTGAACACATATTCAGGGCTCACATTTCAAATCTCTATTATCAAAACTTTTGAAAAACATTGTATGGAATACTATCACAATTTGATGAAGTTCTCACAAAACAAAAAGTGAAGCCGTTCAAGGAGTATACTTCCATAAGGTTTTATCTTTATCCTTGAGAATAAAAAAAAAAATTGGGCATTTTTTACAATACAAATGCATTGGTAGTATTATTAAACTTCTACAAATTAAGTGATGGGTGGTGTTAACATTGCAAAAAGAACATAATTAACGATTTTATCCTTCTTTTAAGCTTAGTACCATTTAGTCTCACCAGTAAACATTAAGTGCATCTAAAGCTGGGACAAAAGCTCAGAAAGAGCTTTTCTAAGTTAAGAAAATCAGTCTGCCAGTGCCGCGTATCATACAAGACAGAAAATGAGTGAGCTTGAGATAAAATGCTGGATGGATTTTATGACTTTGGCACGATCACTGACCACATTTGTGCAGACTACTCCCTTAATACCTTATAAAAATGTTTCTAGTTAGTCTCCTTCATCAATCGATACCTCAATTCTGAACAAAATATATCATGCTTCTGGAAAAACAAACACAAGATGCTTTTGGACCTGGGGTTGGGTTGGTGCTGGAGCTGTTGTTGATTCCTCTGTTCTGTGATCCTCCTTTCCACTTCTCCATCCAACTGTCCGCAGGCTGTCCCTTGGTTTGAGGACTCTGCTGCAGCTGCTCCAAGAGCTCGGCCAATCGAGTGTGACCACGGGATCGGGCGATATTCAGCGGCAGGCGACCCAGAGAGTCAGGAATGGCAAGAGCTCTTGGGTCCCACTGGTACAGAACCAGTGCTGCCTCAGTGTGGCCCAAAGCACACGCCCACATCTGCAGAAGATAGAATAACATAAATCTCATGCACACAGGTAAAAAAGTGAAAAAAGCAGAATGTAACAGTATTGATCACTCACGAGTGGCGTGCAGGAGAAGTGATCCACGTTAAGAGGATCCACTTCCAGTTCCAGGTCAATGCTGTCGGCATGCTTTGTGCTGCAGAGCGACGCAACAAATGAGAAATTACTTCATCTTCATAGTGGAGGGTCATGTCTGAGTGTTACTCACCGCCAGCGGATGAGTGTCTGGATGAGTCCCGCGTAACCCTGAGCTGCGGCCAGATGCAGTAACGTCATTCCTCTGGAGTTCTTACTGTGGACGAGCTGGTTTGAAGAAGTCCAACATGGCTGGGACATCATCTTCTCACACACCACCACCACACGACCCTCAAAGGTGCTCTGATCAGGGGAGCTCTGATGGTTGGAAAGGAAAAAAAGGCAAATTAAATAAATGATGGGAAATCTTTTATCCAAATGTCAAGCTGCCAATACTAGTCTCTGGCTTTATTTGGGTTCTGCGCTGCTGTTTCAATTTTCTTTTTTCTTTACAGTTACAACAAAACAACAACAATATTCTGGTTTAGAGAGGTAACAGTATGGAATTATGAGATTAAAATATCATCTTTTGCTTTATGCATCAATTCATATGTCGTTTTCCTTTGTATTATTTTTGTGATGTCAAAATAATAATACGTTGTAGGATAAAACTTCATCTTTATGACACAGGTTTACAAATTAACCGTGATTGATTTTCTTAACTTCAATGCTTTTTCTTCTTCTTTAATGTCAGATATTTTTATGTAGTTGTACAGGAAACATTTCCACACAACAGACTCGATGTCTTACTTGCGACCGCTGATCATTGGCTCCTCCCCCCTCCACTCCTCCACCCTTGGTTGCCATGGCTTCTGAGCCAGGGTTCTGATTGGTTATTTCAGCCATCCTTTGCTCCATTTGCTCCAAACGCTCCAGAATGGACATCCTGAATTGGGTGTCTGTGGAAATGCAGGCCAGAGGTTTAAATCTGTTTACCTTATTTAGGTTAGTGGGTAGAGTGCTTTACAGAGTCCTTCTTAAAAAAAAACCAACAAAAAAGAAAAAAAAAAAACCCAGTGTAATCTCATCTTCTGCTCGCTTGCTTAGTTTTCTGTTTTGGTTACTGCCTAGTTTATTTATGCTCCTCAAAGCACAGGATCAACAGGGAGGGTGGAGCAACATGTTCAGCTAAAGAGCTTCCATCTTTCTGACATCTTGGTGAGAGCAGTTTAGTCCTAATAGAGTAAAAAACAACAAAAAAAAAAACTATCCCTGTATTGTAGCTGTCATACACATTAACGCTTTGTTGTTCTCTTGTGAACACATCAAACAAAAACAAATTCACACACAGACTGTTTCACAATAACAGAGTACAATTCAACCATCCAGCAGCAGTCTGTATGCAGGGAAGAAAAGCATTGAAGTCATCTTATATATATATATATAATATTTCAGATATTTAAATGCAGATATTTAAATGGTTTTCATTTGAGTTTAGAGTAGAAGATGAGATTTAACTACTGTTTTTCTGGATCTCCAGAAGCTCCACGGCTCCATTGCTGTCAAAATAAATTTACTAGTACTTCGATAATGGCTCTTTAGCGTCACAAAAAAAAAAGGCTAAATACAACTGCCTTGCAAAGACCTCAGGGTTTTTAGAGAACATTAGTGAACAAACAGCATCATGGAGTCCAAAGAAGGATAACACTGTGGCGAAGTTAGGGTTATGAAACAATACCTTTTGAGCACGTCACTGTCCATTGTTATTTTAGCAAAAAAATAAATAAAATAAAATAAAAAATGTAATGTATGCAGTCGAACAGGTAAGAAAGCCTCCTGAGTTCTGTGTTGTTGTCATGGGCCTTTACAGGAGCCAGTCTCCTTCCTTTGTGGCTGGAGGGATCAGCGGAGCTGTCCCCTCCTCTTGGTGCTGAAATCGATCAGGTCAGCCAACAGGAATAGACAAGCAACACGGTTCACTTCAGTCAAACCATTTTCTGTCTTACTGCAAATGTAGCTACAGTCATGAGTTAGATTGCAAATAAATAAATAAATAATAAAAAATAATAAAAAAATAAAACAACAAAAAAACAAAACAAAGGACAAGACTCCACGGCAACGAATTAACCCAGCCGCCTTCATGTCTGTCAGCTGCAACATGGCAGATAAGTGCGATCCGCACAGCAGCTGTAAACAATACACACCTGGACGTCAGTAGAACAGCGCGATGAGAAGATACCATCAGAGTCTTTGTGTCTGCTGCTGTTTTGGTTTCTGTTCCCGCTTCTGCTAAACCTCCATCAGTCTGAGGTGAACGACTCACAGCTTCGCTTCTCCAGCCGTAAAAAAAAAAAAAAAAAAAAAAACACAAATAAAAAAAAAAAAAACGCCGAATGCGGGGAGGGACGGACGGAAGAAAGGAGGGCGGGAGAGACAGGGAACCGTCTCTCTCCACGTTGTGTGTGTGATGGGGAGCAGCGCTTCAAATCCGCCCGCCACTGTTGGAGCTGCGGGAGGCTCGCTCGTCATCGCCACAGCAGACTGCACAGACCTGGGCATCAGCGTGCTGGCCGTGCCGCGTCCAGACACGTGTTTAATAGCACATAGCAGTTTTTGTCCCTAACCCCCCAAACACTCTCTCCTCTCCTGGAGTGAGTATTTGCCCTCATATGTGAAGCCAAAAACAGAATGTGTGCAGAAACGAGGCAGGTCGCGTCTCCACGTCCTCACTTTACGGACAGAGACGCAGCGTACGCACATTTATCGGCTCCCATTTACAAGAGCCGTCCGCGGTTGTTGCTGTCAAACGGAGCGCCGTGCGCGCCGTCATGTCCTTGTCCTTTATTACAGTCAGCGTGCTGTGACTAAAAAAGCCGCATTGCCGCATTGCGCAACGCAAAGACGGGGGCGAAAGTGGAGTCAGGACATGGATCGCCGATGGGACCCATGTGTTTCCAGGCTGCAACTGCATTGGGAGATATATTTACACACAGAGGCTGACCCTGGAGCCGCGAAGACGTCTTGCAATAAGTGCCACCAAAGATCAGAGGGAAGAACGCGTCGTTGTCCTTCAGCTTCGTTTGAATCCGCGTTGAATGCAATAAAACTCACAAGTTACGCAACCAGAGGTGAATGCAAGAAGTGTGAGTCTGGTGTAGCTCACACCTTCAAAATATGCACCACACCACTGTAGAGTCCCATTCTCGATCTATCGATCAATCAACCAACCAATTCTAATTGATTTGCCATTTTATGATCAATTTGCATGCAGATAGAATGCAACCATGGGAGCAACTCCAAGACCAGTCCAGACATATAATGACATAATGCCTCTCAAATTGGTAAAAGCAGCAAATGAATTAAATAAAACCCACAAGCAATTGCATTTTGAGGTTACCTAATTACTCAGAGTCCACCAGTGTGTAATTTAATTTCCATATGAAACCAGCTGTTCAGTGAAAACAGAGATTTTGTTTTGAAACTATAGTTTCAAGCCACACGTGATAAAGGTCAGGCATAGAAAGGCTTAGTGGGAATAAGTTTTCATTTTCCCCAAGCCTCACTAAGAGAACAGATAATCCATCATCCAAAAAAAAAAAGAGAAAAGATTATGGCACATGTGTGAACCTACCAAAACAAGGTCATCCACCTAAGCTGACAGGTTGGGAAAGGGCAGCACAACTCAAGGAAGCAGCCAAGAGGCATATTTCTGGAGGAGCTCCAAAGGTCAATGGTGCAGGTGGCTTTGAAAAAAAAAGCTGCATGAAATCCTGTTTGGAGTTTGTCAAAACCTATTAAGGGGATACAGCAAATATGTGGAAAAAGTTTCTCTGGTCATAGTAGGTCAAAATTCAACTTGTCCAACAAGAAGAAGCAGAACACAAAAAGTCTTTTAGTAGCTGGAAAAGACTGGAGACTGGGTGGAATACAAATGCACAACACTTCTCAGTCTTTTATTTATCAAAAAAAAAAAAAATACTGAAAACCATGTAGGACACCCTCCACATTAAAATGCCGACTTGTATTCTGGAACGTGTTGTTCTAGAACACAAAATCATAATAATGCAGAAGTTTTTAGTGGTAATGTAGCAAAATATAAGAAAATGAAGAAGGTGTGAACCATCTTGTTCAGTAAAAAATAAAATAAAATAAGTTTATTCTTATGAAAAAAAAAAATAATACTTGTCTTGATTATATGGGTCAATTTCCATATGAAATCTTTTAGTTGTTTTTAGGGGTTTGTATCAAACAAATACACATAAAAACGACACAAAAACAAGTCTTTCACTAACAGCGAATGTATTACATTCTCATAGTTAAAGTTCATTCTTTGAACTTGGTTTTCTTATTTTCATCCTGCTATGAGTTTGTTGTCTTTATGAACCTTATTTTATCCTGTCAGTATCTGTATACTGACAGATACTGGATTATTGTTCATTTCAGGAGTGGGCCAGTCTGCAACACAAAGCATTTGTGCTGAGGGAACCCAAGTATCTAGTGCCGGTCCTGGTTATAGCATGTCTAAATCACATTCATTCCCTGAGCTTCACCCATTTGTGTCGCTGCTGCTTGTTATGCTCTCTGGAAATTTCATATTGAAGTATAGCGTGCATATATATAGAAAACATAATAAAACACAACGAAAGCAGTAAAAAACATGTTTTTTTAAAATAAAATAAAGAACCTGTCATAGGTCAGCAATGACCATGCCTCAGAAACTCTAAAAAATAAAATAAAATCATCAGCATCTAAATTTAATAATTGTTCATATCATATTTGATTTATATGTGATTATATGCTATGTGTTCTCCATTCAGGTTAGTTAAAACCTTTTCTGTATCTATGCTAATAACTTCCAGAGGTCACAACCGGGGCACACGTAGAACCATTCTGCAGAGACGGGATAGCATTTATCTCCTCAGAGTCTAGATCTTTCATGACCTTATCTATTCAAAGGACAAAGGGATTGTGAAACAGGGCCAGCAGAAACTGAATTTTTGTTTCTGAAGAAATCGAAACAAACATCAGGCCTTGCGAGCATTCCCAGAGTGTGCACAAAGCTGTGGTTGGGAGAGGGCTGACATACGGCGTCTCAGCATGGCACTCCAGCTGCAATATGGTAGATAAGACGGCCCTGCAGTGGACAGCAAGGGGAGTTGAAAGGGCCCATACCCTCTGTCCAAGATCTGCTTCAGAGCTGCTGCAGGAACAAGGCTCTGAGAGACTTCTCATACCCTTTCCCTGAACTGCTGCCATCGGGCAAACTGCAACATCAAAAGTAGAAACACCCGACTGCTACACAGCTTTCTGCCTCAAGCTGTTAAAAGACTGAACTGCTGTTATTATCGTTCAGTTTATAGTACAGCACTTAATCTATGCTCAAGCTATCCTTTCATATGTTTTTCTTTTATCCTTTTAATCACTTTTTATTCTAGCCTGTTGAGAAATAATTTGAACAATCACATAGAGTATAACTTTTCTCATTCAAAAATGTGTCAGGCAAATGTGCATGACCGAAAGACTCTTTCCTCTTGAAAGTGAACAGACACGTTTATCTCTTCAGGAAACAAATATTTTCTCTCACCATCCAGGGACAGCCAGTCGTGCTGAGAAGATGGCAGTGCTGGTAGGTCACGTGCCTTATATTCAAACACCACAGAAGAAGAGATGACCTCACCACCCATGGCCACCTGCAGCATGACCAGTCCTGTGTCATGAGCTGGAAAAAAAGACGGATATCAAGAAATTATTAGTTTTTTTTTTATTTTTTATTTTTTTGGTTAACACTGAACAAACTCCACACAATACAGCTAAAAAACAAAATCATTCATTCAAACATAATGTTGCCCTAATACGGGCCACACAGCAAGGTAGAGGGCATTATTTACTATATTTTCCTGTGTCTTGCTGAAAGAATATTCTAAACTGATTTATATCTTATTTATCCAGCAAACATAGAGCCAGCTCCTTCCTGTATCTTCTTTACCGTCTTCTTTAGCCTATTTTTTTATATTTGGTCATGTCTTTTTGCTCTGAAAAGCACTTTGTATACACAAGAATATGTGGAATATTAAGTGTTTGATACACTTTATTTTGGAGAAAAGTTGGTGTGTGTTACCTGGGCAGTAGCAGCGCAGCACCCCAGGCTGGATGAGGGCAGCTGGGACACTGATGTGGTCGAAGAGGCAGCTGTATTCACTGCTGGACTCCAACCATGGACCAGTAATCAACACCTTGACTCCCCCCTGTGGAGCAAAAAAAAAACAAAAAAAGCGACCGTTTTCTGACAGGATTGTCAAAATCCTTACATTGAAAGGATTGTCAAAATCCTTACATCAGAGGTTTTTAGGAGCCATAAAAACCTCTGATAATGAGAAAAGGATGTGGATACCACAACAGCAGCGTCAAAACAGAAAAACTCGTTTTCAGTCTGCTAATATATCAGCAAATAGCAAGTTCTTTGATGCAATCTATGTTTAGTCTAACTCTAAGGTAAGCCTGGAATGGGATTATTTAATGACCAGTCATTTACATTTAAGAATTGGATCATAACTAACCTGTAAGGGTTAGAGCAGTGGAGGAGGGCAGTCTGTCTTGGTAAGTTTGCAGTGGTGTGTACAGACAATTACTGTATGTTGAAAGTACTCAAGGATCATATTTTTTTCTCCGAGAAAAATTGTAAATCATTTAATGGTGAATTATTTTCTATTTATCTGCATGTCGATAAAATAAATAATAACGCAGATTATTCTAGCTCTGAAGAAGGGTCTTACATGCTTGTTTTATTAAAAGAAAGTTATACAGTTACCTAACTCTTTGGGTTGAATGTTTTATGTTTTGTTGCTCTACAAAATGTTTGAAAACATATTTAACTAACATTGAAGAATGGTTGTACCCAAGTCTGTTTCTAAAGTAAATGTTCAGTGTTTGAGGTCTTACTTGCTCTTATGTTAAAATGAAAGCAAAAACCCCAAAACAAAACAAGACATGGTTTTGCAAAGAGAAAATGTTGTGTTGTACCTAACATTTCACATTTATAAAAAAATTAAATAAAATCATACAAAACTGTTCCAAGGGCCACAAAACACCAGGCTCCATTTTAAACACCAGTAATTCATAAGTAGCAGACTACAGGGTGCACTTTTTGCAAACAAAATGTTAAAAACCATGAATCATTTTCTTTCCACTGCAAAATTGTGCCCTAAGTTATACTTGTCTATCACATAAATTCCTAATAATATACATATAAGTTCATGATTGGAACAAAATGGGGAGTTCAAAGGGTCTGAATATTTTTGCAAAGTACCGTTCATTTTAAAAAGAAATTCCAGACAAATCTGAAGTTAAATGTGGGTGTTATTTAATAATTGTTAATAATTATTTCCACTATGAGACTGTTTTTAAAACACGGTGGTTCAAAGATGAAGAGTTTCCTCAACTTTCATCATAATTCAATGACAGAACTGCTGTCTGAGTTATTAGAAGTGGTACACGCTCAAATTAATGAGGCCACCCAGGGGAATCTGGGGAAAAATTGAAATTTCATTAAAACCCAATCAGCTGAGTCTGAAATATTCGGCCTCCTTAATGACCACATACTGTAGCCAAGCTGTCAGTACAAACTGGGCTAAGCGTGATTGCAACAGTTAACGTCACTACAAGCGACCATCAATCATGTGGAGCATGGACTAATTTTCCCGTGGGGAGCAGTGATGAGTAAATAATGATTACATGTTGGGTTTACTAACCTCTGGATAAGACCACTCTGGGGAGTAGTCCGTCACGCCGAACAGCCTGCCAGTCTCCTGGAGCAGTCCCAGTGCCCCCTGCTCCACCTCGGATGCCTGCAGGTGGCCGGCCGCTGTGCTGTGTTCCTCTCCTGCCGCGCCCTCCTGGGGCATCAGGACCCCAGACACTGCCGCCGCCACCCCTCCCCCAGACCCCTCCACGGAGATGAAATCATTGATAAGATCGGAGAACTGGCTTCCAAATGACGCTTCAAACCCTTCCAGACTGATAGCCGCCCCGGCCCCAGCTGTCGTCGCCGGTACCCCTGCACCTTGCTGAGGTAGTGGAGAGCTGTAGAGAGCACCTTCGATGTTTGCACCTACACCTATCGACTGAGGACTGGCCACCACTGAACTACTGGCACCTGAAATGCTCACGCCATTACATATGATTTCACTTTCCGTTCCTCCTCCGCCCCCTCCACCCTCGTTGCCCCCTCCTGTGTCATCTGTGGGCTGGAGAAAATGCTTGGCGTCAACACTCGCATAGGCCTCATGAGGATCCCCGGCCTTGAGTAGTAAATCTTCTCCGTTTTCTGCCGGTTTCTCTAAGGCTGCGACCTCCTGGTGGCTCCTGCTGTCTGGTTGCTCAACGTCTTGTGTCGTCAGGGGAAACGACCCGACTGCTGCGGCTTGCCCATTCCTCGCGCACAGCGACTGCTGGTCTGTGCTCACTTGGTGGAGGTGTGTATGCGCTTCTCCGTTAGTGACAGGAGAGTCAGTGACCATCGGGGGGAGGCCGATGTAGGCCCGCGTTTCGCTGGATTCCTGGGTTGCCTTGGTGCCGTTGACCTGCAGCTGAGAGGGCTGCGTTGTCTGGGTGGAGGCCTGGAGGAAGAGGCCCGGGGAGGGGTGGTGTGAAGGCTGGTTCAGGCTTGAGACACAGGCTGAGGACATGACAGCGCTGAAGTCCATCTGTTCCAGGGTGGTGCTGGGACTAAGGCCGGTTCCTTCGCCCACGTAGCTGCTCTGGGTCGCCAGCGGCTGCTCCAGTGGCGTAGCCTCCGTCTTGATGTTGTTGATGAGTGCCGGGTTGTAAACGAAGCCGTTAGTGGAGCAGTGGAGTCCCCCATCATCACCATTGCATCCCTCTGTCTTCCCTCCACCTCCCCCGTATGTCTGGCCCTGCTTGGGATTGTTGAGGAAGCAGTCGGGGTCAAAGGTCATGGTGGTCTCAGGAAGGCTGACTCCAACTCCAGAGTCTAAAGAGCTGGACAAGACCAGCTCTCCTCCTTCACCTAATCCCACCCCTCCACTGAACGATGCAAACCTCTGGTTGTCAGGGGCCACAGCCAACAGGATCCCTGTGGTGGTACTCTCGTGGGTCGAAGCCAACAGGTGGGTGTGGCCGGCCGAGTATACCGAATCGCCAGTGAGAGTGGTGACCTCTGACATGAACACAGCAGTGCTTTGTGACAAGCCGGTGCCAATGGCAAGAGCTGGGCTGTCAGCCATGTCGCTGGCAATAGACAGAGGGGAGCTCTGGGTGGTGTCGGGTACCTCCACCTGGTTGGTTGAGGTGGAAGAAGACACCTCCATGCTGCTCTGCGGGAGAAGGGAAGGTTTGGTTATCCTGCCATTCCTCCTCTCGCCTCCACCTGCCCGACTCCTCCCCCCACAGGGATTGGGCTCAGTCTGGCCCTCCGATACATCACTGTTCTGGACCTCCGTGCCATCTGCTTCCTCAGCTCTCTGGCCTGCTGCTACACTGGTTCCTACTGCTGTCCCTCCTCCTGCTCCGGACTCCTGTTTGGATGAGATGATGCGCTGCTTCACACTGGAACATTTCTGATGCAGGCTGCTTCCAGCACCTGACAGAAAAGACAGAAACGAGAACAGGATTCAGGGAAGTGTGCAATTTGCTATTCTACCTTGTCCCTTGAAAAATGATTATACATTTATAAACCATAACATTTATTGCATTTTAGTGGAAACATCGGAATGTGAAAGACTAAAGCTAAGAGGTGCATACTTGTGAAGTAAAAAGGCTTTTTACAAATAAAAAGCTGAAAACTTTGAAATTAATTTGAATCTATCAAATCATTCTGAAACCCTTAAATAAAATCCAGCGGAACCGACCAGATCCAAGAGCCACAAAATAAGGTCTCCCTTTGTGTCATTTAATCTAATCATAGACACAGCTTTCCTTTGAAGGCCACAGCGGTTTTGTTAGAGAACATAGGGAACAAACGGCTTCAGAAACGGCTTCTCTGCATCAAAATTATCATCTACAAAATAAAAGACAGTCTGAAACAAAAATATAAAACAAAAAGAAATGTCAGGATATGAATCTTTTTACCAAATTGTAGTTAGAGAGGATGTAACAGCACCCTCTACTGTTCAGAACATACACTGCAACGATTACACAAGTACTCTGATATAACTGTCACAGACAAGGTGTTAAGATACAGTCTGTGCATTTGGAGCTTTTTTCCGGGAAATTAAACATCTAACATGCAAACCACATGTTTTTGTTTACATTCCCAGCGTTTATCAGCTTTAATTTCTGAGGTAACACCTCCCACTCATCACCAACAACCACAGGACACAGGAAAGGGACACAAGAAAGCAGAAGGCTCTGTGAACAATTAGCACATGAAGTAGTTCTTGCATCAACAAGACACACAGGTTCTGGCTCATCTGAACCAGGTTCTGGTTCAGACCACATCAACAAAATACATTGACTTACATAATGGTGTGTGGGTATGTGTGTGTCAGTGTGAGTACTGAAATGATCTAGTCCTTCACGCTGTTTCATGAATTTGAAATGCTTTATATTTTAGGCATGCTTGCCGGTTTGCTATACATTTCTCCATTTCATGGTTGCTGTTTTGTGTCTGCCTCTAGGTGGCAGCATGACTCTGATAGCTGCAGCAACCACCAACTTACTACATGGGGTGAAACCGGGCTAAATTACAAGTATTCTGGAAGTCCGTCTAATATTAAGCACGGATTAATCTAACTGAAACAAATCACAGCAAGAAACATTTTTTTTGAAAACCATATTGAATCCCAATATGGTTTTGCCAATAGCTCGATTTCACAAGCTTTGCAATACTAAATTAAACTGACTAAAGTATAAGAAACTCCAAGCATCAACATGTGAAGGTGTGAATATTTTTTCAAATGAAATATTAATCAAGTGATCAGCTATATAGTGGCCAATAATTTCCTGGCAGACAGCTAATTGATTAATGAAATCAACTAATGGTCCCATCTGTACTTTCATAAGCAGCTATATGATTTAATTATCAACAGAACTATTTAGCGTCAAATAAAAAGACCATTTGCAAATTTTGGTAGTGAGAAGACAACTACACATATAATATATTAACGTATAAGTCACAAAAATCTATAAGTACCATTCATGTTCTGCTGTATGCAGAACATGATTTTCCTAAGCAAATGACTTTTCATTGACCTCGATATGAAAATGAGACTTGAGTTTAGAACAATTAAGTTCATAATAGACACAAGAAAGTAACTTTTTTTTGCTAAGGTGGTTTAAATGTTTACTATTGCCTGCTGCAAGCAAAGGCATCTGCTTCAATGAGTCATTCACTTCAGGGTATTTAATCACCACATTAAATGTTTTATTCGGATGATAAATGTTTACCAACGAATATATGGCTCTTATGTAGCTGTTTCACATATACAAACACATACATGAATGATTATCACAAACCATTTATAGAAGACGGTTAAATTATGCATATTTTACAATCTCCTGTGCTCCGTCCTGTAAATAATTTAGTAATTTGCAGTACTATTCACATTGTTTTCTACTGTTCTTATGTAATTGAACAGTGCGTACACCAATTAGCTTACTAATTGGTGCTTATTGTTGCCTCTAATCATTTTTTATTGAAATATTTTTTTTCCATTTTATGTCCCTCTAAATCATGATGTTTTAAACTTTGGAGTAGTTAATGCTATTGTGACGAATACATTTCCGACTTGGAATAATAAAGAATATAACCTAATATATTATTTTGTGCTGCACAAGATTGACTCATTTAAATCTGAAACTATTTTTTGAAACAAAGACACTTGTCAGCCAGTGCGACAGCGAGGCAGCCCATTTTTAAAATGTAAATTTCACGATGTCGGCCCGCTCTTTGCTACAACTATAACAGCCTCAACTCTTTCAAACTTTCCATAAGGTTTAAACATTTTTTTTTCTGATGCACATTTCTGAGGTCAGACACTGATGTTGGTTGAGAAGGTGTGGCTTGTAGAGTCTGCTTTGATTTATCCACAGGTGTTCCTTTGGACTGAGGTCAGGAATCCACTAAACTTGCTCATCGCTGATTTGCTTTGTCTACTGGCAAATCATGTTACAGCAGCAAAGGGCCATTCCCACACATTTCCCATAATTTTTTGAAAATGCCTGTGCTATGCTAAAGTACTGGGAACTGGTGGTAAGACTTGGAAACCGAAGTTCATAGACACTCTCCATGCTGTCAGAACAAGCTTAAACCATTCAGCAAAGAAGAATGTGGAAAACCTTTTGCCTCCAGAGATGTTCACCAAAAGATTTGCAGTTGTTATTGCAGTAGAAAGATGTTCTGCAAAATAGTGACTGAGAGCTGCTGAATACTAAAGCACATCAGTCCTTTTGAACTTTCATTTTTAAGAAATTTCAAAACCATATTTGATCCATATCCATAACCGTATCACATCTTGAACTTGCAAATTAGTACAAATTAGTTACGCACTAATTTCTGTTGATGCATCACACAAAATACCAGTAAAATCCATCGATGCCTGCACTCATTATGTGACAAAATGGCAAGCCCTCAAGGGGTGTGAATAATTTTCAAAGTCCTGTGTGAAAACAGCATGCACTGGCATTAGCCATCATGACAATGTTTTAAATAAAAGCTGAATTAGTGATGTCAGTCTGGGACAGTCAAACAGCTGCACAATCTGCCCTTATGTGACTCATGAGAGGGTTTGTGCTCAAGTTAAGGAAACTCACACATAGGTTTGAGCTGTCCAATGAGCTCCTCTTTGCTCCACTTGGCCCACTCTTTCCTGTCTGTGTTGATGGAGCAGAGGACCGGACCGCACGGCTTCCCGCTGTCATCCACCGCCGGCACATTCAGGTAGTGCACCAGCACGATGTCTGGGTTCTGAAGCACACAAACGTCGACATGCACACGCTGTGTTATTGTAAAATGACATCCATTCATTAATTCAGTGATGGGTCTTTAAAAGCGCACGGAGGGCAGGAATGAAAAAAGAAAAGAAAAAAACTATTCACAAATGAGAAATAAGGGCAGGGGAGGAGGTAAACTGGGAGGGAAAGTGAAAGAGAAAGTAGAGGACAGGGAGGAGGTCAGACGTAGCGTGTCAGATAAGATTCTCTCACCTGCCCATAAAAGATTTAACAGCTTGAGCCCACTCATCACTCTCTCTCTCTAACGCTGCAGTGTCTACACGTGTGTTTGTGTGTGCGTGCGAGCGCGATACAGGATATATATGGAAAGACTGAACCAGAGAAACAGAGGGAGAGCAGCTCTCACTATACTGCAGGTCACCGACAGACCTATGGAATTTCTATCCTATGAATGATTCAACAAGTTCGCGCGTGCGCACGCGTGTGTTAATGTGTGTGTGTGAGAAAGAGAGAGAGCCTGAGAGACAGAGACTTTTTTTCATGATGAAAGATTCAGTAGACGGACTCAGGTTAGGGGGTGGACCTGCTGAGGTGGAACACTTTTCTCTCCAAGAGAGGGGTAGCACACTGGGCCGCTGCTGCTCAGGGCTCTGCGGTGCAACACTGTTCATGGACTGATTTATAATCATGTTCGCTGATGTGTTTTGATATCTGTGCAAAGAGCAGAAAATGGCACATTACAGATAAAGCAAGTCAAATTTCCCTTCCCATTTTCAAGATGGCAAGATTCCAACTAGTGGAGCATGCTGGAAGAGAACATATAGTGGATTGGGGCATAATATTTCAATTTACCGAGATAGCTGATATTTCCATGCAGATTTTATGTGGAAAATTGTGCAAAAAAAATCTGATCACAACTACACAGCTGTGTGTGTTTGTCCAAATTGTAAATATGCTGTGGCATTGCATTTTTCATTTGAAATTAGCTGTGAGAAATGAAAAGTGCGGGAGTTTAAATGTACCCAGACGTGTCCGGGAGTCATTATGCAATATGTCATTTGAAGATGATGAGGTGGCTGTTTCTTGAATTAGCAGAGTGAAAGACCTGTGTGTGTGCGTGTGTGTGTCAGAGAGAAAAAGAGCACATATGCACACAACAGCTGCTCTCTGTTGCCGCTCACATGAGCAGCAGAGTGAGTCCAACATCTTTATGAAAAGCAACATGCTTTTATACACAATAGACACCTGTCAAGGTGTGTGTGTGCATTCGAAGTGGATGGCATGTTGTGTGTGTAGTTTGTAGCTCCAGGACATTTTCTTAGAAAGGACCGCACAGAGAGCAGCGCCTGAGACCCTGATGCGAGCATTGAGAGTCAGGGTTAGATAACACACTGTTCTCAGGAAGTTACAGTCAGCTCCTGTAAAAATTATTTTTACCGCCCTGCACCCAGTGTGACATTTTCCCGAGACCTATATGAGCAGTGTATTCCATAGTGGTCTATATTCGTAGGTAGGACACCAGCAAGCCAAACAACATAAATTTTTACTATCAGCCCAGTCCTGGAGTATTATTTTCAGCAGCCTGAGTCTGCCTCATTAATTTGGAAGGGGAAGACTTTTATCGCTGCTTTATGGTTTAGCTCAGTTTCACCTGTTTGATGATCTAACAAGTGAAAGCTTGTGTTCTACTTTGTAAAATAAAACCTAAAATACTTAAAAATAATGTTCGCTGTGTGTATTGATGCCTTATGAATTCAGTCAGAATTTTGCATTAATACAGCACTGGTCAGAAGTTTACATACAACCTCATGTTGATTTTGGGCTTTCAATGATTCTTTTTTTTTTTCCACCAACTTTTTTCCAGGGTGGTTTGATTACAACAAATAAATGTGATGTTTTACAAAGTAGTATAATGTGCAAAAGCTGGAATTTATTGTGGATTTTCTCTAATTCACATGGAGCGAACATTATGCAGTATATAAAAGCACAGATAAACACATTGCACTTGTTATACATATTTAAACATTTCTTTATTTGTCCATTAGCACAATGCACACTTTTGGTTAAACTTTGACAACTCTACTTATCAGATTGAAATAGTTTATATGCTGTGTATTTTGTGCAATTCAGGCACAGACCTGTCTATTAAGCTTATTTCACAATTGCGAACAATGGCACTGTTGCTGAACACCTTCACCAATTTCATTTGATCTAAAGGGAACTAAGGGTAGTTCAGAAGTGGCTTGCGCATAAATAACCCCCTGGGCGAACAACTTATATTATCGCCCTGGGCAACAGCCCATGTTGCCTGTATCAAAAGCCGGCTCTGGTTGTACCAAGAGGAAAATAGCACCAAACACACAGTACAGCTGTGTGGATGAGATGAGTCAGTTTCTGGAAAGCCCTGAGCTCAACAATATTTAAAATTTATGAACTCTACTTAAATTCAAAATTCATGCCTGGAAATCAGAAAAACTAAATTGTGCTCTATCAGTTCTACCAGGAATAGTGATCAATTCAAATATCCAGCTGAAATTAAGCCAGAAGTTTGTTGTTGGCTAAAACAAAAAAGTGTGCGTGAAGGTACAACTTGGGGAGGAAAAAGTGTCCAAACGATAGTGTTTTGATCATCAGTTCTTGAGTTTAGATTGCCTCTGAAGATATGCATTATGTCAACATTCCACCCTGAAAACAGAACAGTATCATTAAAGCCCAAAATGAAAGTAGTATTCCTGGTCAAAATTAGTATATGTAGACGTCTGACTGGTGCTGTATGCGAGAGAGGCATAGTGGGAAAAGGGCGGAGAGCTTACCTGCAGCAGCCAATAGCATCTACGATGGAAGGTGGGGATGATGGAGGAGTGGACGTAGCAGCCATACAGACACTGGAGAGAGGATAGGAGAGGACAGCAGAGGAGAGGAGATCGCAATGGTGAACAAGACAAGAAAAAAGGAAGGAAGCCGGACAAAGAAACATTGTAAAAAAGGGAGTGGAGAAGGAGAGGACAGGGAAGGAGAGAACAGGAGAGGAGAACTTAGGTTATACCCACTTAGGTTGTATTGATTGTGGTGCTGAAAGTAAATTGCAAACATGCTGTATGTGTTTTTTTCCCTAATGTCTTTTCTAAAATACCATCAATCTGACGTGGGCAATAACAGCACCAGAAACAGAGAAACTCACAGCCTTTGCAAAACAGGACATTTGGAATTAATAAAAACTTCAAAAGTTTTTAGTTTACTAGAAAAGGGAAATGTGTGGAGACTGCAAGAAAGTACTGAGCGAACAAAGGACACTTATAAGAAGACTATAGAGTGTAAGCATGACCAAACATAGGCGCAACTTGGTAAATTAGAATACTAAAGAAAAATGTATGTATTCCCGTAATTGCATTAAAAATGACACACGGTTAGGTCCATTTAAAACATATAATCTTGGTAATTTTGACTGCTGGGGGTCTAGAAAATAAAACCTCAGTTCCACAGAAAGGTATAGTACTACACTAATATATAAATAGTGTTTTTAATACAGACATCTAATGATATAACAATATTACAACATTACATTACAGGTAATGGGAAAGTCTGCTGACTTGACAATTGTCTAGCAGACAGTCATTGGGGATGCTACAATTGGTAATTGCTAAAGCATGCAAGCATCTTAATGGAAAATTAAGTGGAAGAAAAAAGCGTTATTGAATAGGTGGTGGAGATTATTCTAAAACAAGGAGAGTTGTAACAACATCAGTTCCACCATTTCGGAAACAGAAGTTTTGTGGCTCTACATCTGTGCCACACCGGCACCCTGGTTGGTGCAGGATCTATCCCTGGTGAAGCTTGCATCATGACATCAGACATAAGATACAAACACAGCGTTGAACTTAATTCCTTCAAGTAAAGACGCGGTAAAAACATTCCTTTAAGTTAAAGATTTGTAACTTTTAAGTTATTTAAACACGTGAAAGTAAGATGGCATAACTAAAGCAAAGGAATTAAGTGAGATTAATGTCAATAAACATGAACGACAACCCAAATACACTTTGAGCACACTAAAAATGCACTCTCAGAGGTGTGCACTCACTGAAGTGTACACTAAAAAGTGTATTTTTTTTACAGTGCACTTTTTAGTGTACACTCAAAAACATACAATTTAGAGAGTACACTTTTGAGTGTACACTTAGAATCTCACTTAATTCTTAATACTTGTGTATACACTTTTGCAAAAGTGTATACATTTTTGAGAGTGCACTCTAAATCGGATAAAATTAATGAATTGAATTTTTATGATCATATTATATTGAGTTGGATAAGATACAAAACTGGTATTGAATTCAGCTGTTTCTAGTAGAGTCAAAGTAAAAAGAGAATCTTAGATTAAAGATTTGTAACTTTTAAGTTAATTGAGCACAAAAAAATACAACTTTTGGACTTATCTATAAGCTTCAATACGGTATAAAATATTGAGTTTTGTGTGAAAGTCTTTGATATTTTGTGAGCTGGAAAAAACATTTCTGAACAAGACGAACAGCCAAAAGTCATACAAAAATTTGGTTTATTTTGCACAATTTTGTGCAAAGTAAAAATATTTTTTTTGTGAAAGCAAAACGATTCATTCACGTCCAACACCTGGCCTTGGTTGTAATGATTGTCATAATGCGTGACAGATGAAGGATGAAGTGAAAGCAGAAAAGCCTTCCATCAAGGTCATTACCTCCCCATTGTGAGCAAAAATCAAGACACCCACATCCGAGCACACATGCAAAAGTGTGAAACGGCTTCTTTTAAAAACAAAATTGCTGCCAATGTAAATACATTCAATCAGGCAATATGTAATTTACAGTTCAAGCTTGTTTTGTTTTCTTTTTCATTCATGCTCATACACACTCATGTTTTTCTGCCTTTTTTCCCTTCTCAGAAGTAGCCCGCTCTCTTTCTAAAGTGTGTTTTGCCAAAGGCAAAGTGCATTTCCATATATTTCCATTCGATATGAGGAGGCTCTCCATCCAGGGTTATGTTTTTCTCTAATGCTTCCTGCCTCTCCCCATCCTTCTTCTTTCCCTCTGCTCATCTTGCCGCTCTGCTCGTTCTCTCATTCTCATTCCCTGCTCTACACTCTGCTTACTTGCTCGCTTGAGGGGTCCTGGGAAGGAGTGACACAAACAATTACTGACCAAGTACCAGGGAGAGAAACTCTTTTCTCTGCGACCATGTTTGTTTGTGGATGTTCAAGTGCACGGAAATATAAGACGGAGTGTTAGAATGTAAATAATTGCGACGTCTTTAATCTTAGCCTTTCTCGATATGCCTTCTTCAAGCTGTTTCTTGTTCACTTTTAATGCATGAACCACTGAGTCCCCAGTAAACATCTGTGTACCTCATCACAGTTTCTCCTTTGCTCTCCTCTCCACCTCATTCTTTCTGTTTCTGACACATGCATGCTCACTCCTCTCACCTCCTGGTACATTCCTGCTGAATAATCAATTTCTGAGCTGGCTGATGTGACTCAAACACACACACTCACACACACATGCAGAGACGCTGCCTTGAGACTGGATCGATACCCCTCTCTGTTCTGCTGAAGGAGGCATTGACATCATTCCTGGCCTGAGGCCAAACACACTCTTATCCTTCACAAAGAGAGAGGAAGGGAGACAGGGACCGGAGCTGGGAGGAGTTGGGTTAGGAGGAGAAGAAAGAGGGGTACCACTCACTTTCAGGCCACAAATTGGTCTGTAGACTAAGCGGCGGGTTACTTTGCGTATTCGTTTGAGTTGCATGTATGTGTCTCCTCTAAATTGAGAAGAGTAAGTTAAGGACGAGGTTGGCAGCGAAGCAGCAAACACCATCATCGATTTCTATTTCCTCTTACCTCTACCCCCTGGACTTTAAGCTTCATATGATCCTCTCGGGTGGTCTTCCCATCTTTCCTCTTCTTCCAGCAATAGCCATCTTTCCTGTACTTCACCTTTTTACGGTTGTAGAGAATCATAGAGCCATTCTGAGGCCTGCAGCAGGACAAGAAGAAGAAATTACGGGCATTTTTATGCGTTCTTGATCTCACGCAGCATTTTGCACGGTGACGTCAGCGCTACTCTTGGCGAGTTTCACGTGTCCACCCTCCCCCTTCACATAAATAGCCCTGTGCTCCAACATGTTAATATTTTAGTAGGGTGATTTACTGGCACAGCAAGAACATTGGCCTCCAAGCTGCCTTTCTGTATACACACCTGGTGGGATGAACACACACAGTCACAAAGACGCACACCAGGAATCATACGTGAACAAAGACAGAGGTATAATAGTGATATCAGACATAGCAGGGTCTGCTGCTGTGTCTTCTTTGGGCTCAATGTCAAACCTGCTGCTCGGCAATCAATCATTACTCTTTAAAACATTAGGGACAGGTGTGCGTGTGCGTGGGTGCGTGTATGTGTGTGTGTGTGTGTGAGAGATAGATTGTGTTAATGTGCCAAAGGAGGAAAAGTGCCTCTCTGCCTTATCTTGTGACACCAGGAGGAGAGAACAGACTAGTTAACAATCAATAAACTAAAACACTGAGCCTTGCAAAAGCATTTATGCCCCTTAAATCCTTTCACGTTTTGTTATGACCACATACTTTAGTGTATTTTAATGGAGTTTTATGAAATAGACCAACACAAAGAAGTGCATAAAGGTGAAGCCAAAGGAGAATAACTTCCAAAAAGCCCTTTTGCTCTTCATGAAGCTGTTTACTCAGTGATATTCTCTGAGACCTTCACAAATCAATTGCATTCATGCTGAGAATATATTCCACACAACAATTGATCCACATTTACAATTAAGGTGATTTCTGAGGGCAATTTGTGGTACTGGACTTTATTTATGAGAATCCGAGTTGTAAACTATTTTCCATCCACTTCAAAATAGTGAATATGTTTGGAACTAAAGAGTCAGAAAGGCCCGCCTAACGGCAGTCGGCTGAGAAGTTACACATTTCCTCCATCCCCTCTGTGCTTCACTTCTCAATCAGCCTCCAGTCCTCATCCCTCTTATCGCATCTCCTCATTTATTTTTCTTTTCTACTCCTACGGTCCCCCAGTTCTCGTCTCTGGTTCTTCTCATCTCATCTGTTCCTCCTGGTGCTACCCCAGCCTTTCCTTTCTCCTCTCCTCTCTGAATTTCATGTCGACACATCTATATGGACTGAGATGATAGCGGCGTACTCAGAAGGCCGTGTGTAGCGAAATTGAATTTACTGTGAGCTGATTTTCTCTGACACCTTAAATCTGTTCTGTTTTGGGGGCGAGCCTGCCAGTTTCTTAGTGGAGTGGAGACCCCCACCCTCCGATCAAAGCCAAGTATAGTCTCTGTCTCGAGCAGCATGAGTCATCTGAGAGCTGCTGATTCTAATTATGTTACGGAGAAGATGGATGAGATCAAACGCATGCTTGTGTGTGGGCGACAGACGCGTGCATGTTTCGTATGTGGACGTGGGAGCGCGCTCGGGGGACGGGTGCCCATGCGTGCACCTCGCGAACCTTGTGATTCAGGCAGACATAAATGCTATTGATTGTAACTAGGCTGTGATGTGTGGGATATAAAAAGCTTTTCAGCTGTTCCACGGTGTAGCAGAGCAAAAACAGGGAAGGAAAGGAGGAGGAGATGGTGGGGAGAAAACAAAAAAAAAAAACACGGCAGCAAGATGAAGAGGCAGAGTGGGTGTGTGAGCGAGTCTGGAAAGGGAGGAGACAAGGAGGAGCGCATAAAAAGGAGAAGGTAACTCTCACAACTTTGAACCCATGGAACAGTTCAGTTATGGGAGAAATCAAGGTTATTGATTATGATCTTCACATTGTTCCCTCAGCTGCCCCCCCGCAAAACCCCTGCGAAAAAAATTGCAGTCATGTAAATGTCAGCGGCTCCGTGAGCTGAGCTCCTTTCCATTTGATGGGATTAGGTGTAATCTGTTCTAATCGTGCCTCGTGTCATGTGTAAATGGGATTATATCTAACTGCTGCTCAATAACACCAATATGACTGCTGCTACTGCAGCTGCAGCTGCTGGGAGGCTGAGGCTGCACGGCAGCACAGCCAATCAATGAGAAATCCATCCACAACATAAACCATGCTGGTGGCCCCCCGGCTGCTCCTGACAGGAGTCCTTAGGCTGACACAATAAGAGCGCACAGATATCACCTCTGTCTTTCAACAGTGTCAGTAATCAGAAATGGGGGGCAAAAGGTGACTGATTGACTTGCTTCACTTCACTTTTTTCTTCTTTCTTTTTATCCTTCTGTTTCACCTCTTTCATTTTTTATTCTCTTTTGCTCACAGTATATACCTACAGTACATCTGTATTAACTAAAGTAAATGTCAATAAGGTGATTCATCAATAATTCAACTTGCCCTTTTCCCCGAGTCTTTTATTCTGTCTCGCTTTTCTTGCAGTTCTCCTTCTGGGCTCCCCGTTCTAGGAAAAGCGCCACATATGGTTTCCTCAGATCAATGAATATTCAGTCCTGGCACGTGAATCCCTGCTCGCATCCCATCTTTTATACACATGCAGCTCCTCCCTTTAAAATCCCCCCTCTCACCCTTCTTTGCCTGAATTATACATCACTTATCCTAATACATTTACATTCATTAATACTCCATTTCCAGCTGACTAGGAGCTTTACAGTCCGCTCATGTTCTGGAGTGTTCTCTACATGTGGAGTGGGCCGCTATAGCAGGATGGAGGCGGGAGACAGTTGACGTACATTACTAATGTTTTAATCAAACACAGGCACTTACTCATTGAGATTAAACCACAGTGAGTCACTGACTGAATGACTGATACTGAGTTTGAACCATGAGACTTGGAAAGTTTGTAAATCCTTAAAAATGTTCTATCACACATTACTCATATGTACAAAAAAAAAAACACATTTTTTTTCTTTAAAAAAAAGACAAGTCATGATAATGCAACGCCAAACACAAACTAAAGTATAATGTTTGATGTGTACCTTAAGACCAGTTCATCAGTAGAGAATGATTCTAACCAATTTCTCTTCACAGAACAACTGCGTTTAACCTTTTCAAATAAATGCAAGCATTTTTTTGCTTGCATTTATTTTGTATTTTTGGTATTTTTTTTTAATTTTTGAAAAAGGTTGGGACTTTGGCTAAGTCGTACTGATAAATGAACGCGTTGTTTAACTTTTACAGTCTGATGCTTTTTGTTGTACATGTAAATCAAAATATCCTGAGATTGTATGTCTCGATTGCTGCAATGCAAAATTAATTCATGTCCAAGCATGACATAAGCCCATATCATTATAACACCTTTTCAGTCAGATTAAACATGTCCTTTTGTGTCTGTTATTATTATTATTATTATTATTATTATTATTATTATTATAATTTTGGTATTTTGGGATATTTTGCTTTTCCATAAACTGAGGATTAGCAGAAATGTTTGTCTTGACAAACCACCACTGTTGTTTAGTTTCTCCCTGACAGATGACTCATGAGTCTTAAACTAGTGTTAGAATAGAACTCATATTATTGCTGAGTATTTTCTCTGGGTTCCCTTGTGACCTCATTGACTAAAGCTGTGAGCCACACTGTATGAAACTTCTTCAATTTCCACTGTCCGGCTGCAAGATGGTGGGGACAAGAACCCTTTAAGATGGTTTTGAGACACATGTCTCAAAATCATGACAGGTGTGCACAAACATAGGCATTGTCAACACTAACACGTAGACTTTGCCAAGCAGAACTTTTTCTGATGCATTAGCACATCGTATTCACATCAAAATTACATTTTTGGTCAGCAAAGCAGAAATTTATTTTTAAAAGCAGCAGGGAACTTCACATGATGAGCTAAAAATCACTAACTTAAATGGGTAAAGGGATATTATATCTGCTTAAGCTATTGTGGTAAATAAATAATAATTTTAAGCAAGTCTTGGCTTGAATGTATTGAAACTTGCACAAACCTGAGTGATCTAGAGCCCCTAGCAAAATGCTCTGCGTTGAAATGTCATCAACACAGTCACAACGTGAGCTTACTGAAGTCTAGTAACTTCATGTTTGAGTCAGAGAAAACATGAGGTGGAAATTCCTTCAGCCATTGTTTAATGTCAGCATTTATTTTATTATAGTCACACCAGTATATCTGATGTGAATGAACCTTTTTCTGCAATACTGATAGCTTATTACTATGGATGCACACATTTGGTAAACAGCTCTTATTTTTGTTTAGATGATTGACTGACTATGATCTAAACAACCTTTCCTTAGATTTTAAAGAACTGTGCAAGGTGAGGGCTTTTTATGACTTTCTTAACCAAGTGGCCCCCAAAATGACAGGGAGGTCAGGGGAATTCATTATTAGGAAGGAAATGAGTTCAAGGTGATTTCCAGAAATACTGAACTTAATGGGACCTGTTTCGTGGATGACCTGATGAAGTACATGGCCGTCAACTCCGCCACCAAAGAGGTGGTTGATGAACTCAAAGATGGGGCCGTGACTGATGGCTGTGGCCTGGCAACAGGTTCAACATAGCAAGTATGACTGGAAGAACTCGTCTCCAACCTTCTGTCATGAAGCCTCATGTCAATCCTTGTGGCCAGAGTCTCCAGTTCCTCCAGATCCTTGGGAGCATCCCGAGTTGACAGTTCATCCTTTTATCTCCTCACTGAGACCCTGGTTGAAAGCATCACATGGTGCCTAATTGCTTCAGTCACTTCTTGAAAAAAGAGCATGAAAGTCAATTATATACTCTGTGACTCGCCTCCTGGCTTGTTTGAGTTTGAGCAAACCACATGCAGCCTCCCTCTTGGGCAGGACTGGATCGAAGACCCTGATTAGCTCCTTGGAAAAGTCCTTGAACCAATGAGGGAGTTCTTCTGCCACTCAGCAGAACCCCATAACTTGGTCTGATGACAGGGAGGCGCAAGTTACCAGGTGAACAGGACTGTGGAAGCAAGGAGATCCAAGAGGCAACACCCAGGGACTTTGATGATAATCAGGCAGAGGTCATACACAGGAGGATAGAGAGAGCAAACGTAGGGGCAGGAAATACTTGGTGGTCATGAGGCAGAGCTTGGGTTAGGGTCCAGAAATCTGTGAAGAGACCCGTGAAGGGCTTGGCAGGAGGGGTCAATCCGTGGGCAGAAAAGGATCGTAGAAAGACTGATGGCGTGGAAGGAAACACTGGATTTCTACTGGCTCGTGGTTGATGATGATCTGGCAGGGAGGCTGAGAGGTGCTTAAATAGGGAGGGGCCCAGGTGGAACAGTTTAGCAATCAGGCATGGCAGGTGAGCTGAATGAGTGTTTAAATACAGCATGGATAGGACAGCATGTGCTTCACTGCTTCACAAAAGTGTCCCGCTGAAACTCTGCATGGACAAAATATTTGTCCCAGTCAGGAAAAACAGAAACAACACCTCTGGAGTGTAAGTTAAATTTGACAATACTCAATACTAAAGCATAAAATGTAATACTAATCACAAGGATTTGATTTTACTAACTTTAAGTATTGTACTCTGCGTTTGCAAACACCTGATCTGACGTGACTCGGTTCTGTGTGAGGAACAGCTCTTGCTTGTAGAATACATTATTATGTTATTTAATGCAAATACAGGGTAAAAAAAAACACGGCTGCAGGTGTGTATAAATTATTGTCTGTTCTCTGCTCACCTGGTTTTTGGCGATGTCGTCAGCCACTCATCGTGTTTCTCAAAAGTGATGAGATACGCAGCAATCTCCTAGACAGACAGAGAAAGACAGAGAGGTTATATTGGTGTGTGTACACCCCCGGCAGATTATGTGGTGTGTGTGTGTGTGTGTGTGTGTCACAGGGAGATAACACATAACAAGTATTTCCAGATGACCTGCTGATGCCCACAGAGAGAGAGTCACTATCTGATTGCCAAGGTGAGGTTCGGCCACCTGATTGGTCACAGAGTAGCCAGTGAGGAGGCAGATACAGAAGACAGACCCCCAGGGCCAGCAACCAATCACACTTCACTTTGCCTCTTCCACTGGGGAGGAAAAGCTATCTCCTAAATACACACACTCACACTATATAAACACACACAAACACACACACCTATATTCACATACACAAGGGATGCAGGCCTATAAACCTGCTCAGAGAGTATGCTGATAGGAAAAGTTTTCTTGCACTTTGCAGTTTGCCATTCAGATAAAGCCTCTTCCTAACTCCACTCTTAATTCCTCTGACTCTCATCTCATTTCCTCATCTTTCCTCTTCGCAATTCTTCTCTTCTCGCACTTGTGAATCCAACAAGGAAAAGTAAAACTCGAATCATACAGGTGCATTTTACCGAGAGCGGTTGAAAAACAAAACATCCAAACACACACACACACACATGCATGTGCGTGCGCCAGAACACAGACATAAAGAAATGCATCCAAAAGCAATTGCTGTTTGTACCTCATGCTTTTTAGTTGCTCGTGCAACTCCGCCTTTTCTCTTTGCTCGCTGAACTTTCTCACCTCTGGTTTCCTCCTTCAAACATCATTCTCTATCCGTCTATCATCGACTCCCATCTCACCCACTTGTTGGGAAAGACTATGAAATGTAAATTATCCTCTTAAGGCAATCAGCTTTTGAAATGTGGCACAAAGCAATAGTGAGGACGACATCAACACTCCAGCACTCCTTCATCTGCCCCCTCAGATCAACAGTCTCCTCTCTAGACTTTCTTTCTCTCTTATCCTCTGTGTCTTGGTGTGTGCGTGTGGTGTGTGTGTGTGTCCCAGTTTGGCATGAGAGCTCCCCGGTTCGACACCGATATGACAAAAGATTTGAGATGTGGAGGGGGAAGAAGGTGAGAGGGAGAAATACAGAGCAGCTGGAGGCTGCTGACACTTAACTGGATAGGAGTTTTTTGTATCCTCAGTTTGATCCTCACTTCCAAGCCCCCCCATTGCCTTATTCTGAATTTATATCGGTATTTATATATACGTGTGTGGGTGTGGGAGAGACTGCTATCACACCCTTCATAATTATCAATATCTGGCTTGAGAAGGTGTCTGTACAAGGTAAATAAAAGGTTCAGAGGATAGAGTCTGTACATAAATACAAAGAAGCAAACACACTCCTTGAACTTTTTCACATTTGCAATTTACCAACCACTACAGGGCTGGGGCATAAGACTTAAAAATAATATCTATTCACCACCTTTTCTTTCCTTGAAAAAATCGACAGAAAATATCTGCAAAAACTGTCTTAATTTCTATCATTCTCTGAATTGATCTGAATTTAAAGTCCAAATGAACAGAAGCTGTAACACATGTTTGTCACAAAGATGGTAAATCTCTGCTGGGCTGACATCACTCTGAACTACGGAAATCTAAGGAATGCTTTGTGAAGAAAGCCTGAATTTCCAAAAATTAAATCTTAAAAACACAAAAAAGAAATTTAATTCACTGGAAATCTCCTAGTACTACCACAAACTTCAACATATATTATTTGGATCAATGTGTTGGACCAAAACAAAATGTTGGAGAACTAAAATGTGGAAGACAAAGGATGATAAAAATAAAAATATAATGAAAACAACTTCCTCTGGAACAAACCTTATAAATAATTGTGTCTCACTGAGTGTAGGGCCTCAGGTGTGTTAGAGGATAGTAGTGAACAAACCATGAAGACCAAAGGATAAACTCTTGGTGAAGTTTAAAACTGGGTTTGGTTAGGGGTGCAGCAAAAGATTATTTTACTAATTGATTCTTCTGTTAATTATTCTGACAATTAATTGTTTATTCGGAAAAAGAAATTGGCATATTTTGCAGATTCTTTCTTTAACCACTACAAGCCTATTATCACGATATTAAAAATACATAAAAAGATGCAAATAAACATTTTTCTATTACTTTTTTGAATATGAAAATGAACATTTTGTTGCCTGGAATTCAAAAACAAAATTTCTTTAGTGGGCACTTGATCATTTGTAGCAAGGACATTAAAACTTTGCTACTCGAGGAGTTCTTGGTAGCTCATATTTACAGATAAATGTTTTTTATTATTATTATTGTAAATGCAACATGTATGTATTTTTTGTATAGTGTTAGTTTACTCACTGCTCTGAGTGTGTTGTATTTTCAAGCGGCCATATTTAGATTACTCCAGCTAGGGATTAATTGATTACTAAATTAGTTGACTGTTACTTCAATAATCAAGTAATTGCTATTGGTCTATGGAGGTGCTGCAGAGATCCACGGCTCAGGTGGGAAAACTACTGTGGTAATTATAGCTTTTGGGGAAAACAGGCTACAAAAATCCATTTTTGAAAGTACACCATAAAATGCGATGTTTACAGTTTGTCACGGACTTTGTGAGAGAAAAAAACACAAACATGTGGAGGGTAGCAGTGCTCCAGACAAAAAATACCAAATTAAACTTCTTTGACATGCTTGCAAAAACACATTGTGTGGCAGAAAACTGAGGGCATTCAACACCTGTACACAAAATCTTCAAGGTGAACCACAGGAAAACTGCAGCAAGGACGGGGAAGCTGGCCAGAGCTGATGAGAAGATGGATGAAGATAAATACAGGGCTAACCTTTAAGAAAACTTGTTAGAGGCAGCAAAACACTTCAGGCTGATGGGGTGGAGGTCACCCTAAACACACATCCAGAGTGGATTGGCTTAAATCACACATCCTTCTTCTGAAACTTACAGTTATGTCCGACTTTGTGTAAAATCCTTAAAAAGCACTTTAGTGTTTGCTTGCAATATTACAACTCGTGAAAAAGTCCAGTAGTGAGATTACTTTGGGGAGACTCTGCCAACCTATCTGTGGGCATAACCTAACTGTGATGATGACCTCTGACACACACACACACACACACACACACACGCACACACACACCTAAGCACACAGAGTGCCTCATTCATTTATGCATCTATTCATTAGCTGTGACAGGCAGCCACCTCTCCTCCTCCCAAACCACTCCGCAGCAAGTCAATATCCTATACAGCCTCCACGGCTCTGGCCAGGTACTCGGGCTCCCCTAGTGACTGTCAGCCAGTGGGAGGCGGGAGCAGAGAAGAGAGAGGGGGGAGGAGATGAGGAGCTGGAGGAGGTGGGGTGGACAGAAGGATGGGAGGATTAAGACAGAGGGAGGGAAAGAGAGAGACTTACAATTAAAGGCCTGCCCCATAAGAGCCATTAAAAAACCAGAAACAGAGGAGTCAGCTGAAAAAGGCAGCTCGACACACACTGTGCAACACACCCACACACACATGCACAAGCACACACTGCTGCTGCTCACTCCCCCTGGCAGCGCACACACACACATGCCCATGTGAAGAGTGACAGAAGTGAGTTGGTGAAGGTCGATCCTCAGGAAGTCACAGTTATGGTCCCAGTGGAAGGAAGTGATGGAGCACTGTGAGCATGCCTGGTGACACGCTGACCCTTCAGGAATACTGTGAGTGAAGGTGCGTGTGCAGGGGTGTGTATGCGTGTGTGTGTGTTGGCTGTGAACAGGCACATGGGGCAGGGAAAGACATCCTCCTCCAGGGATCTGCTCGAGAAACCCAGACGTTCTGCATGTCTGTGTGCAACAATACATTACCAATACATTACGACGGGCGCTCAGTTGCACACGCTTTCCCCACCCAACACACACCCATTTCTGCTGGCTGCCGTGCATGTGAGAGCGTGAAAGAGAGTTACTTAAGAAATATCTAACAAAGCAGGGAGCATGAGTGGGAAGTTAGATTGGAGCGAGCAATGCAGTTGGGGAAATCAGCCTCCCACTCACGCTTCACTGAGACCATCTCCCTCCGAGAAACTGGTGGCATGTACAGAAAGGCAGCCACACAGACGCGCATGTGTACATACAAACACATTTACAACGCCTTGGGGAGGTTTCCACTGGGAAAGGGACTTTATAGGTTCACCTACACACAGACAGTCCCATCCAGGAGCTTCTCCCAGGGACAGTCACTTACCAAGGTCTGGCCATGAGCTCGAACACACACACACACACACACACCCACACACACATATATATATATATACACAGAGAGAGAGGGAGCTGTGTGCACGTTTGAAGCTCAGTGATGAGCATCACCCCGACAGAGATCTGGGGAAAACAGAGCTGTCTTCAAACTGGAACTGTCACATCCATTCGAAGTGCCTCAAATGAAAGCCGCCGCTGGCTCACAACAGAAATCATTTGGCATTGAACGGTTTATTTTGGCAGAACAGGAGGTAACAAACTGAAGTGTCCTTTCTAACTACACAATCCATACCTGCCTCTCCTCTTGGGCATGGTAAGACCCACATGCATGCACGTGTGTGTGCGCACATGTGTGTGTGTGTGTTTGGGGTGTGGGGGTGAAGAACTGCATTAGCATTAAGACCAAGAGAAGTCTGCTGATGCGGTGATGTGCTCCAATAGCATCTCTGCTGGGTTTCTCCTTTCCACAGTGTCCCTGCTGATGTTTCATAATGACAGGCAATGTCTACAACGCTGCCATCCTATATAGCTTCATTGTTGTTATTATTATTTTGTGGATTTCCCTGTGGTGTTTATTCTGATCCAGTCTCACATTTAGACAGATTTTAATCTATTTTTTTAAATGATAGACTGGTTTAAAGTGATGCATAATTGTGAAGTGGAAGGAAAACAACAATGTAAAAAGTGTATTTGCATTTAACACTTTTACTCTGATGGTAATCCTAAATAACATCCAAAGGGTGTTATTCAGAAGTCTCCTAGTTAAAGGTCCACCAGAGTCTTTGCATCTCTTTGAGATTTGTTGAAGGACAACACTAAACACACAGCCTCATGAAAACCAAAAAACTAATAGTCATTCACTCTACAAATCTGGGCTATATGAAAGAAAGCCATTGTTGAAAGAAAACCAAGAGAAAACCTGTTTAAAGTTTAGTAAGAGTCAAAGAAAAAAGTGACAGAGGGTGCGCTGGCCAAACGAGGCAAACATATTATTATTTGCCCTAACTGGAAAAACTGCAGCAGAAAATCCTGAACTCACCATTTCCACTATGAAACCTGGACATGGCAGCTTCATGCTTTTCTTCAGTGAGAACAAGGAAGCATGTCAGAGTTCAGCCAAAGACTGATGAAGATGAATACATGGCAATTATGGAAAACAATGGCTTGAAGCTGTAAAAATCATCAGCAAAGCAAAAGCCAGAGTTACAATGGAATCATTAACATCAAGCTAGATTGATGTGGTAAAATGGCCCAGTCAAAGTCTAGACCCACATTCAGATGAGAGCTGTGATAAAATTCGGAAAATCAGCACGGTTTTCCAGCCTGACAACTGACAACAAAACAACATATTTCTTTGCGCTTTATGCATTCTAATATTGTGGCAACACATTTGGAAATAGAGCTTGAATTATTGAATTACAAACTGTCCAAACACTTCATTACTTTTTCCTCAGGGTTAGTGAAAAACCCCAAACTCTCCAAGTTACTGTTCTATTTTAAGGTCCATTACTCTTAAATGTTTTTGAACTGGAAGTTAGATTTTCCCTAAAATGAATATTGTGGTTCAAACAGACTATACTACACTTTAAAAACCAAGACGTTTTATTGTATACCAGATCAATACTGAGTTTTGTACCATGCTAATTACACCATGTAGCTCTCAACAGAGAGAACAATGAATAATGATGGGATCATTTTGCTCCGTTAAAGCCGCACTACAGTTTATCAAGTCCATCGTAAACTATGAGAAATACAGTGTAGCTTGTAGTGGACTCCCAAACTGCCTTGCTCCCTGCTGTGTGACTTTCAAGAGCCCTTATATTACCTCTGCTGCCTAATACGACTGCTTAACGCTGTTTCCATAACAACTGTTGCAAAGCCCCTGATCAGGATTCCTCTCGAGCTCGGCTTGTGTTTATCATATCAACACCTCATCACTCTCAAAGCAACATACATGCACTCAAACACGGCCGTAAGAGACAGCCGCGCACAAACGCAAATGGATTACTAGTGCAGAAAGTTGTCGGTTGCAATGAAATAAATAACATCATCGCTTGTCTGTTTCCCCTTTTTGGTCCGTCGGCGTGGACAAACACAGAGACTGCTCACAGAGAGACACACGTGCTAAACGCTGGCCCATCAGCAGAGGGGAGCTAACGTCTGACCTTCAGCGGTGACGAGTCTCTGTCGCCTAGTTAAGAAAGAGACGAGGATCATATTCGTCTTTGTCACACACGATTAGACACACAGGTATATGACATGACAGGAACAGACGTGACTAAGGTGTGTTCATGTACACCGTGGTGAAAGTGAGCACACCGACTTTGACAACTCAAGGGTCACTTCAAAATACCCTTCCTCATCTACTGTAAGCCTCATGCCACAATCTAATATGGATGCTTATATGACCTTGTCAGGCTAATCGATTGAATAATCGCGTAACTGCTGATAACGATGCAGAACATCACAATGTGATTGATTCATGTTTGAAACCGTAAATGTGAAAACAAATGAGGGAGTATTTTGATTACAGAAGCAATTGTGGACATTTTTGGTCTCTGTCTCTGCAGACAGTGAAAAACACTTGCAATTCAACTGCTTTACTGGATATTGTTACATCCATATTCTCTGGTTACCCCAAGTCTGACTCTGATTGGCTAAACAGTCCTTTATTTTCTTTCTTTCTTTTTTTTTTTTTACAGGAAACACAGATGGCTAAGGAGCATGAATTTGGGCTCATTCATACAGAACCAGAAAAAAAAATATTTCTCCAGCTGGGGAGAGGTCTGATTAACCTTGAGATTCTCTCACAATAAACAGTTTTGCTTGCATTGTACCCAGCCTACATTTTTCTATTTCAAAAAGCATTCCACTTTCAGAATAGGTCTCTCACAAAGGTTATTTGTTTGTTTTAATCCTGTAGTGCCAGTCTTAAGTGATGTATTTCTCACGACACCTCAAGCTTGCCTTATATTTGCTGATCAGTCAACCTGCCGTCGCAGAGGAGCTTTAATAGAGAGTTCATTTAAGGACCCGTCAAACCCAACAAGATGCACAAGATGCACTGACAGACCAGGTGACAAAGGACTGTCAAGATTCATTTATGGTCAATATTTTTGGAGCATTTGGTGGCTTTCTGTCAAACATTCTTCCTTCACACCCAACTAATTTCTAAATCCAAAGTAAGCAATCACCAAAACACCACTGGACCTGAGCCAGAACCAGCATCTGCCACTCGCAGTTATCACTTGGCCAAAACAACATGGGCTTTACCCATGAACCAATCCTCTGACAGTACTGAAGGAACTTTATGCAGTGCAAGATCAGTCGGTTTCACATGTAAGAGAGCACCCCAGTTTTGAAACCAGTCCTTTTAATTCTTTATAATGGTGGTTCATTGGCTAAAAGCTGACATTTGATCTCTCTACCCTATTTTGTTCCCTCTTTCAGACTGTTAGGTATTAGAAGTCATGGACTACTTTATGCACTCAGGTCAAGAGAGTCTTGAAGTTTGATTCAATGTGGAGCCTGGTGCCTACATGGGTTAATGCTTTCATAAAAATTAACTTACTTTCGCCCGTTCTCCTTATGGTTTGACCTTTATACTTTCCCTTCCCTCCCCCTTTTTTGTGCCTCTCATCTGCTAATTTACACAGGTCCAAGCGGTGAAGGTGGCAACACAAAGATACACCCTCAGAGTGCACAGAAAGTAGCACAAACTCTTTCAGTGGAGACTTGAGAGCAAGGAAGCGCTGGCCTCAATTCACCAGGGGGAAACATCAATCGCATTTTTCTAAAGACTTTCTTTTCTTGTGCGCCTGTACCTGTCCTCTTCTTCCTCCTGCCTCCGATTTGCATTTCAGGAGACGCCCCCCCCCTCCTCTCTCTTGGTGGGGAGGAGTTGGGTGGGGGGCACATCAAAGACGCCAACAGGTGTGTGGTGTCAAACACAATGCTGGGATCCCCCGCTGCGCTGGGGTGTAATGGATGAAACCTGTCAGAGTCCTCAAAAACTCCAGCAAAGTTAACTGGAAGAAGGTGTGTGCCACACACACGTTCAGGTCTGTATTGAAGAGTGTGAGTTTCTGCCGGCGGGAGGTGGGAGAAGACAGAGAGAGGTAAGGCGGTGAGGGGAAGGTATCTCAGTGAAGGAGTCTCCAGTGGTTGCGTTAACCCCCACCTCAGCTCACCGTGAGTCATTCCGCCCCCCGAGTCTCATCTCTGCTCCGCGATTGTTGATGTTTTTGTGATCGAGGAGGTTTGCATGCTAAGAAGAGACAGAGAGCCACGGATACGAGACAGAGAGGGGGGAGTGAAAGAAAGTGTGTGCCACCTCTCATTGGCATAAATACTTGTTTACAATGGGACATAAATTGGCACCCTGTCAGTCAGCCTCTCCATTTCTCTTTCCTCTAACTCCTTTGCTCTGTTTCCTCTGCCTCTGTGCGGCTAAGTGTATTATAACACTCCCCGGTTCAGCCCTCTCTCATTACCATATTCTAATTACATTCGTTAAGGGGAGCATTTGGGAGTTTAATGAATAAATTTGAAAGATGGGTCTCTGTGGCGATCTTTAGGTTTGTCTCCTCCTCAGTCACCTAAGAATGTGAGTCAGTGTTCCTGCATAGTTTTAAATGTAAAACCTCATGCTTTTCAGGACTCAAATTTCCTGAGTTTTCACTTCTTTAAGGCTAAAAAGTGTTTCTTCAGTGGTCATGTTTTAAATTTGGTGCATGGAAGAGCTAGGAAATAGGGAAGGACACAAGGAAGGAAGGGAGGAATGTCCTAAAGAGTGACAGGAAGGAAATCAAATTATGTGAGGGAGGATACACCAAAGGTAGAAAGCAGGACAGGTCAAAAGAAAAGGAGACAGAACGAAAGAACGAAAAGAAAGGAGTAATGGAAAGGAAGAAGGGAGTGAAGTGAGAAGAACAGAAGGAATAATGGAAGGACAGAATGCATGACAGGAGGTGAAAACAAGCAGCAAGAATGGATAATATTTTGTGAAACATCCAAATTCACTAAAAAAAAACAACTTTTATCACCACCTATATGTTCCACATTGTGCCTCCGTCTTTCACCACTGTGCAATTCTGTTAAAAAATAAAATAAAAAAGTAGATTTTAATAAGACTTGTTGTAGCGTATGGTGTGTTTGAATTTGTCCCACAATCTGTGACAGAACTGGAATTAAATCCTAATGTTTTCTAAATACATGACGCTGAAATGACTGGGATGAGTACAGGAAACATAATTGATTTTAAATAAAGGGATTGAGTCGATTGTGTTCCCTCACTGAACGTGAGTATACCAAAATCAAAATAACAAGCATCACTCAAAAATATTCTTTATCATAATAAGCGTATTGCATTAGTTTTAGCTGCAGAAAGATCTTAATTGTTCAGTTTGTTTTGAAATATAGTAATTAGATAATTTTATGTTTCTTTTTTTCCATTTTTTTCCTGAATACTATGGTGGGGTTGACTTTTCCTCTTGGTGAGAGGACGGATCTGTTCAATATGTAGACAGCAGACGCAGACAGTTGAGAAATGCTGTTCAGTATGTGTGCTCTCTCTACAAATGTCTCACAATGGCTCCATTTCAGTAGAAACAAACAAATCTAGTTAACTCCAGAAGCTTGTGTGGACTCCTGTCTCTTTATAAAAAAAAAAGAAAATCAATTCAGAATTCTGTTTGCTTCTGCCAAGTAAAGATTTCATGTCATTTGTTTGTTGTTTATGAAAAAAAAAAACAAAAAAAAACTTGGAGCCACCCATGCTGAAGTCATGAATATTTAACCCGTCTCAAACCCAAAAACAGAAACTGCCAAAGACAAGCACCAAATTACAGATGTACAAATCGTATACAATCTCCGATTTAACACAGACAACAGACCTGGGACCTTTAAGACAGAAGGTGGGTAAGTAGAGGTAAAACAATCTTAGGCAAGCGTTAGCATTAAATCAACCCTGCCCCTGTGACAGGCTTCTTCCACTGTTGTGTGGTTTTTGATTTGTCTCTGCCTGGAACGGAGCCCTGGGCGCTAGACCTGCGCTCACTCTTTCAGGGTATTGCAAAAATGTGATATACCCCCCTCACATGGTTTAATAAAATACGTTCTCCACTCTGATGATTGCCAGCTTGTGCTTCAAGGAGTTCAGCAGTGAATTTGCAACAATAACCCAAACAGTTCTTTTCTTTTTTTTCCCTAAAGCTTGGAAATGCATGTGTTTTTACTTGGCCACTTGCCAACGATTACTGACAATTAAACAATGCCACAAGCAGCAGGACTAAGATGAAGAATGTAATTTAACCTCTTGCCCACAGAATTTAATTTCACTGTGACTGCAATTCATTTAAAATGAAAATATTTTCATCTTACTAAATAGATTGTTTTTAAAATCCCAGACCGACATTTATTCATTTTGTCGCTCACGTAAATGAAAAACAAAAACAAAAACAAAAACAAAAACAACAAAAGCAGGCATTTGGAGGCAGCCGAAATTAGCAAATGCCTGGAATTCCTCGCATGTGTGTTTATTTCATTCTCAATTCAAGCTTCCTTAAATTTGCCTGGAAGCAGTGCATTAAAAACAGGCTGCACTCATCCATGGCTAACTATAGACAACAGGCTCTGCAAGAGACCATTTTGGTTAAAAATGTGCTTGCCTTTAATTGTTTGTAAGTGTGTGGTATCTTCTTCACAGAATGTTTGCAGTGATAATTCACTGTGCATGGAAGAGCCCTCTGTCATCACCTTCCCTTCAAGCACTGTGACTCATGCTGTGGGTGCTAGCTTTCATTTTAACCTCTATATAATGTACCATGCATGCATATAAATAAAAAAAAAATACAAGAGAGGAGGAGAAACATTTTCACTCTTTAGACCAGACACCAGGCATATGTGTATCAGGTTGCTTATGGAGGATGCTTTCTTTGCTTTAGTCTGGTTGTTTTCCATCCATTAACTGCATGCAGCACTAATAGAGCTGTTTAATAATTGCTAATTTAATGTGGCTCTATAGATCGAAAAAAGAGACAGACATCAGTCATTGCCTTTTGGGCTGTTGTGGAAACTTTCCACCTCATAAAAACTGTAATTGACTGTGACTTTTCTGTTCAACACGCAGTGACATATGCAGGTGGGAAGCGTCAGTAACTTAGAGCCTCGCTGAAAAAAAGAAAATAATGCTGTCGTGTGTCACAAAGTGTTCATGTCTTTTGAATTTGATCCCACTTTGACAGGGATATAGAAGTGTTATCTCATTAAACAATATCTGACGCCTTAAACATGTCATGTACCAACTATACAGACCAAATACAGCCTGAGCTGAAATGGTTTCAATTGCCAGTATCTCTGAAAGCTGCTGGCTTTGGCAAAAAAAAAAAGTAATAAAGAACCAATTAGTGTTCTTTAAAAACATGTATAACAAATGAAGGTCTTAGCAATTTATGGAATAACTATATCGAAATTCTACAACAAATGCTAAAAGTGTCAATATTATTATTTTTTAATTCTATTGTTCTTGGTACTACAATATGTGCATTTTTTTACTTAACCTTCCACAAATATAAACATCCCATAAAATAATATATATCAACTCTGTTATTAGCAAAATTTAGCTTGTTTTATTTATTTTAATGTAAAAAATATACATATAATACAACGGTAGTTCTTTAAAAATTACAACAAATATTTTGCAAAAATCATAAGTTGCCTTGCAATAATATTGGGTTAATTAACTTTATCTTGCTGAGTAGAGGGAAAAATGGCTTTGGATTGTAAAAGTGGCCAACCCTCGGCTTAGATCAAAGCCTGACTGTGTGTCAGAAAGGTCCAGTCAAAGTCTGGAGCAAAATCAAACTGAGAATCTGTGGGAGGACTTGAAGGTGGATGTTCACACATGCCGTTCCCAGTAACCTGACTTTTTGTTTGAGCTTTGAATATTTTCAAAGAGGAGTTGGGGAGGTATTTTCTCTTTAGATGTGCAAAGCTGGAGCACAACCCATCGAAAGGTAGTTCTACAAAAAGTTGAAGCAGGGGGTCTAAATCCAGATGGACGCCACAACTTTTTTGAGTGCAAATGATATAGAAAGCAATAAATCCTTTCTATACCACTTCAAAATTATGAACTATGTTTTATTGATGGACCAAATATAAATACAGATATAAAGCATAATGAAGTTTGTGGCTGCAATGTGGCAAAGCGTGGAAATACTTTTTGTCAAGGCACTGCAGACATTGCAACCTGGCAAAGTTCAGACAAACATAGCACCAGAAGATGAATGCTCCCAACAAGATGTAATTGTTCGGCTTAACAATAATTAATACATGTTCTGGGACTGGGAAATCCTATTTTTGCCATGTTTTACTGTTTGCTCAAACTGTGAGCAAACACTTCCACAGATTAATAGCCTAACTGTGATTTTGCTCTAAGTCTTTCAAAACCATTAAGGCAGAATCTTCAACGATAGCATGAACTTTGAGAGATAAAGAGTAAGCATCTTAAAAGGCGACTACTGTCAGTTTCTGACACTTGGTAAAGGCACTGGTTGAAAAACGGAGACATATTGCATTTAAGTTTTAATAGTTTCCCGTCCCACAGCGTCAGACTGTACACAGACACAATTAAACACACCGTAAACTCTCCTGGTATGCAAATGCAGCATCAATATCCCATATAGTTTCCTCCTCTGAGTCTTTACATGATGGATGATACATTACAGCTGAGCTGGTCTAAGACTAATGACAAGGCTGCATTACAATACACAACAATGCACACAGCTAATATTGTATGTGCAGGAAGACAGAACACTTTCACACAGACATGGGCACACAAACGCCACCTTGTTTAATCCCCGGGAATCGGGGAAATTTGATTAGCATGACTTTTACAAACACACTCCGCATGAGAGTAGACAATCCATGAATCAGGCGAGAAGGAAAAGGGAGCAGGAGAAAGAAGCAGAAGACAGAGATGGTTAGGTTGGGGGGGGAATGAGGAATGCATGATCCTCTATCCTCAGTGTAGTTTGAAAAGAGGGGAAAAAAAGACCTATGATGTAGGCTCCTGAATGGAAATGCTCAGTTTTCTTAAAACACATAAATAAAACAGCATCTTTACCAGTAAACCTATATATAATATATATATGCCCTGTCCTGCATCTTGTCAATGTGTACATTTCCAGAACAATATTTGTGGAAAATGCACTGCGCAGCATCAGGAGGCTCACATATCTCTGAATTGTTGGGGATGGGATGTTTGCAGGCTTCTAATTTATCCCTGCACTCACGTTATACCTGCCAATGGTAAAAATGATGTTTGCTAAGGCTTCAAGCATGCCATCACATTTGATATTCATCACAGTGTGATTATTGCATGAAAATGGAGCCATGCTGGGGTAATTAGTTCAGTTGGAAAAGCTAATCTGCATCTGTGCTTGACTGTGACGAAGAAACGCATCCCTCGTTCCTTATAGCAGATAACGGTTTAATGGACTTAAATAAAAGCTCTTGTCTAAAATCATTTTCTTGAATAAAGTTACAAAATTACATTCACAAACATTGTTTTCAAACAAATGAACACCTTTATATTGCAGAGTGCCTTCCATAATTAGGGCCCTTTAATGTGAAAGTGTTAGAGGTTTCATAAATACAACCATTACTGTAGCATAGACTCACACTGAAATATTTGCAAAAATGTAACTTTTCATTTTAGTCAGTTTCTTCAGTAAGAAAAAAAATAATAAAACCTACGATGTGAAATACATATTTTAGATCGCATCTCCAGCGCTGTAAAAATTAGCACCCCTGCTGGTAAGGCTGTGTAAGTGCTGAAAGAAGAAGCACTTTTCTTTGTTTTTCTTTTTTTCTTTTCACACAGCTGAAGCGTAGTTTTATTTCCAGCCCATGATGCATTGCACACTAACAAAGACCCCAGCGACTTTGGAAAAGAAACCCACAGAATCACAGATCATCCCTCATGCATAGCTGTGGACATGAGCTGCTTTTCCACATATGTATCCTTCAACTTGTGCAAAACCCTCTTGAAGTGTTCAATGCTGAAAAGCTCAATGTGTGTCTCCACCCATTTACATTTGTGATAGTGGGGCAGAGAAAGTTTTTTCCTGCATCACTCCTAAACTTGTGTCTAATGGTTGTTGACACGTTGACACCAAGGCGCCGTTCTTTACTGTAGTTCTTTAACAGTGAGCTCCCTCACAGTCCTCTTCACTTTATGAAATGATTAAAATAAATATAAGTCCCTGCTGAGTCCCTGAATGTGTCACCCTGATTGAAGGTATTTGTAAATACAGATTAGTAACAATTTGTCCTTATGCTTCTGTGATGGTTCATCATATAAAATCTCAATGACATACATTTTGTGGTCGAAATATGGTAAATGCGAAAATGTTCAAGAGATGTGAACAGTAATCTGTTCATTTCATAATGTAAGAACTTTTTTCTTTTCCAGCTCTACCTAGCCTAAACGTTTTTCATAGCTGAAAAAAGATTGCAACAGCTTTATGATTAAAATACACAATTTGTGCAGACAGTGGTTAGAGATGAGTGCACACTTGTGGGTTTTTTACAGCTTTTTCTTTAGAATACAATTTTCAATATTTACTAGATTTATTCTTCCTGTTAAAAAAAACATAAAAACATTTTATTTGAGCTCTCAAATATCGTATGAGAACATGTTTTTTATTTAAGTTGTGTAAAGCTGCTTTGAGGTCAGATTGTTAGGTTTATTAATGTGAGATTTTGTGTATCTATTTCTATTGGTCTCATAAACTCTAACTCACCAAAGAGCCTTTAAAGGCTTTAGCTCCATTAGGTAAGCATCTTAAATGAAACATTCAGAGCATGATAAATGTTATACATATCTGTGCAAAAAAAAAAAACATACCACAAAAAAGCTAAATTCCTGTGGTGATGGTTTTGAATTATCACCTCTGGTCATGTGTTTGTTCATTCAGTAGTTTCATTTAAAGATGTAGTGTGAAATGACACAGAGCCCCATTTCTTTTAGCCACCCTTCAAAAAAAAGGAAAGACAAGAAAACATGACTCTCAAGTCAGTTGGTCATGTATTTATCTATAAAAGTAAGAAAACTTCTACAAGAAAACCACTAAATAACTGAATCAGAATATAATTGAACAATTAAAACAACAACTGAGCAGAAAGTAACTGTGTCACCTTGCATGTTCGATGGAGCTCACTGTTGAAAAACTCTTGGAGTCACAAAGTCTCCATTGCAACATGTTTGGGAGATTCTGTCCTACCACTCCAAAAGTAAACATGTGGAGTCGGCTTAACTCTAATTGAGACTTTAACTGGAGCCACAAGGTTTGATCAGATTGAGTTAAGCCTGAACTTTATCTTCCTTGGCCTTCAAGATGACTTTACTGACAAATCAAGTGACTTTAGAAGGCAGTTGATTGCACCGGTAATATTCCTGTCAGTCACCACGAGGTTAAGTTCTGGATTTTACTTAGGGGCATCAGAGTAAAGAGGGTTGAATAGAAATGCACAAAAATGCTTTTTAGATTTTCATTTGTAAACCCTTTTAAGAGTCCTGTATCGTTCTCTTTGCACATTTTATCATTGGTCTACCTCACGAAACACAATAATATGCCTTCACGCTTTTGGTTCCTCTGAAAAGGTTTAAATGATGGGAACACCTTCACCAGGCACAGCACATTCTCCATAGCCAGTGAGGAAGTGGTGCAAAATGTCTGCATAAAACTTTTAAATGGCTTATGTGAATGTCACACAGATATACCCAGTGCATACTTGTCATTTACAATTACATTAAATCATCTCTGAATAAAAGCGCACACTGAGACTGCCAGAGAGTGAGCAAATGAGTAAAAAAGTAGGAATCAGGGTTGTTTTTTTTTTGTGTGTTGCATTCATTTCCATTTTATGCATCGCATCCATTTGAATGCAGCATTATTTCTATCAAACCCAAAATTATGTTCGACTGGAACCAACCTTCAAAAACACGAGCATGAAATATGTAGCAGCCTCAGAAATCCTGAACTAGGCATATTACTTACAAGTCCCTCTGCTCCAGTTATTACTGAGTCAGAAAAAAAAAAAGAAAAAAAGAAAAACGCTTAAGAAAAACCTCATCAAAAACTAAGATTTTCAGCCTAAGTCGTGCTTGATTTGCAGTGTGATGTTTTGTTTAAAACTTGCATTTTTATGGGAATGTAAATGCATACAAAATTGCCTTGCGGCGCTTTAAGATACTGTATATTTAACTTCTGAAGAAATGGCAAAGCAAAAAGTTATCAAAGTGAGATAGAGCTGTTCTGGTATCAGGACAAAGCTCTACACACTGAGAACAAGTTCTCAAAATAGAAGAACAAGGATTTTCTCTCACACACACATTTTAATGCTTTATCTGTCCCAAATGAATTAAATCTAATTCGCACAAGTCGCAGATATTACAGAGGTTCTATGTGGGGACATTTAGGGAAACAAAAAGTATTGTTTCCACAGAACACACTGGCTCCTTATTACATCGGACTTTGCTGGCCGTTAGCTTCTTTTTCCGGTCGGGCTTCAAATCCAGCGGCAAATGAAAAGACAATCACACACATACACACAAGCATACAGAATGGAGCTCAGGCACTTACGCAACACCCCCGCACACTCTCAGTAACACATTTTCACTGTTTAATATATTTCTGTGTCTCCAGTTAACAATATTTTGTGTCAAATTATAGTGGGCAAGATAAATAGTGGGAGAAAATAGAGCAGGAGGAGGATGTGGCGTTTCCATTTGGGTAGGAGGAATATAGAGGAAAAGAAAAAGTGGAAGGAGGAAAGCGTCAACGTTAAGTCCTTCCTCAGACACCTGGCTTTCAGAGACTAGACCTGCAAAACCTGCTTAATCCCACCTGCTTGTGAAGCTGTACTGATGGTTGAAACTTGCTGAAATCTTGGCATAAGCTCAAGTTTTCGTGCAAAATCTTGCTTAAAATAAGAGCCAAGACGAGACTATATTAACTCTTGGTTAACATTATTTGAAATAATTTGGTTCCTTGTGGCTGAATGGTGAGGAAAAAGTGTCTGTTTGGAATTTGGGTTGAATATTTAAGCCACAGCAGACACTAAAAGATGCTGGGTGCTAACTGGGCTACGCTTCCCTCAAAGAGATGGAGAGAAAGACAAAGAGGAGAATAAAAGACGCAGAGAAAGAGCCTGGAGGACTAATTAGTGATTATAACGCAGCGTTCTCCAAACATGAAATATTTCTCACCCCAAAATGCAGAGGAAAGATTAAAAATAAAAGAATAGGAATCAAACACACAGAGCTGTGAAACGCCCCTCTAGTACCGTGTGTGCTCTCATGAACTGCTGCATGTATCTGCGTGCGAATGTGTGCGCCAGCGTCTTTGCCCCCTCATTAAACCATGCTTTACTCTGGTAAATGGCAACAGCACAGAGCTCAATGTCAGCTGAAGAGGTTACAGCCAAAGGCAGGCTCTGGGATACACACACACACACACACACACACACACACGCAAACACACACAGGAAACAGATAAACTCAACCTTTTACCATCACGTTATGTAGAAAATGCTTGAGAAGCACACCCGTGGCTTTTCTAAAGGAAAGTGTAGAGAGTTTCCAAAAAGTTTGTTGCTTTTTCACGTCTTGTGACAAGGCTAACCTAGTGCAGAGTGTGTGCCTCTCCTGGCCCTGCGCCTGTGTGTGCTGGACACTGAAAACTCACACACATCACGGTCATAAATCAAGGGCGCCCTACACCACAGTATAAATGAAACACAGAGGCCTGCAACTGGTTGTCTGCTAACTGCATCACTCTGGATTTCCTCATTGATTCCTAGTGTTTTTATTTTTATTTTTTTTCACGTGGTTTAGTAAGTGACGGCTTCCCTCATGCAAAACGTCTTCTCAAGACATTTTTCCACTCGTAAAGTCACTGTATTTTGTTGGGGTTTTATAATCGCCAATAAAATGCTGCTGCAGTGTGAAAGAAGCATGCTACATTGTTTTCAAATTGTTCAATAGAATGTGGAAAGTCAGTGAACATCACTGATCAACCTCCTTTACTCTGACACCAGTAATTAAATCCAATTACATCCCACTACCTTCAAAAATCCCCTGATGAGTAAGCAGAGCCTGTCTTTGTATAATTTAATATTGGTTTTAATCCAACTATTCTCAGAGATTTGGCTGAGAAAATTCAACAGAATCATGAAGGCTAAGGAACACAGCAGAGATCTAAATCCAGATGAGATTGTAAAATAATAACTCAAAGTCTGGAAACCTGACAAAGCACTGTTCAATTCATCATGCAAAACTGGAAAGTGTACGGCACAACTGTAAGCAAACCAAAACATGGCCGTCCACCTAAGCGAACAAGCGAGACAAGGAGAGCATCAACCTTAGAAGCAGCCAAGAAGCCCACTGCAGGAGCCGCAGAGATGCATGACAGGTGCTGGAGAATCTGTTGACAGGGCATCAAATACGGCCTGGAAATACCTGAGAAGAACAGCAACCTTTTTCCATCTCTCTCCCACGACTGCAATAAAGGAATGGCATCTTTTAGGATCTCCCACATCACCTGGGGAAAACATTTTTTTTGTCTTCTGTGGTGATTGGTCAAACATTTGACAGTGCCATGGTTACGAGGCTGAGACATACTACGGCTGGAGAGCCTTATGATGACTTCACATGAAAACTACACTGAGGTTTCTTAAGCATGAAATGTCTGGGACAACATTGTTGTTGTCACTTCAGGACAGTAAACAATTGTTTCTATCATTAAAGAGTGTCTACAGGTTGTTTTATTGCACTCTCCATAAATCTGTCCTATATAATAGAGAGAAGAAGAAAAACATGTTAGTTCTTGGGCAAGAAAGCCCTCTTGTCAGATGAGACCAAACTTCATTTTTTTGGCCTCTTTGTAAACTTACATGCAATAGAGAAATAAACACTAGTCATCACCCTCATCAGGCCTCGCAAACTGGGAAACAAGGTGGCGGCAGGATTGTACTGTGGGGAAGCTTTTGTTCAGGAAGAAAAGTGATGCTGATCAGAGCTGATTAAAGATGACTTGGTGCAAAAATCTTAAGACTGGGTAAGGATGGAATGGTTTAGATTAAGACAAATAAAACGGCACTATTTCAATTAATAAAAAAAAAAACATAATGCACTTATACTCTCCATCCAATCTTCTTGTTCTGGAGAGTGAGTGAGAAGTTCATGTTCCAGATATACAAAGCAGATTAAAATATGCCAAAGATGCATTGTGGTTCTAAAACCTTTGACATAAGCAGGTTGAATAGAAATGCACACCACACTTTTCAGGTTATTGGTAAAAAATAAATGAATAAAAGTCTCATTTACTTTCACTCCACGGCATGGCAGTATTTTGTGTTGACTTATCACTTGAAATCTCCATCAAAGGACTTGAGGTCCTGGGTTCGATTCCTGGCCCATAGTCTTTCTGCACAAAGTTTGCATGTGTGTGGTTCTCTCTGGGTACTCTGGCTTCCTCACACAGTCCAAAAACATGACTGTCAGGTTAATTGGTCTCTCTAAATTCACCCTCAGTATGAGAGTGTGTGTGCATGGTTGTTTGTCCTGTCTGTCTCTGTGCTGCCTGTCCAGGGCGAACCCCTGGACAGGCCCGAAACGTTAGCTGGAGACAGGCACCAGCAGCCCTCCTGACCCCACTAGGGACAATAGATGGAAATCTCCATCAAATGCATGTGAGTTTGTGATTTTAATGGGACAAGTTGTGGGAAAGTTGAAGTGTTATAAATATTCCTGCAAAGGATTGTATCTCCAGACAGAAAATGGGACTACTTTGTATTCATATTCAGCTTAATCCATCTGTTTAATAGCTCACAACCAGCAGTATTGACGCCGATAATAAATTAAGAGTTTTGTTTAGTGTTGGAATTGCAGCTCCCACAAGACGCGGCAGCACACAGAGGTGATTGTGAGCGCGTTCGTGACATTTTTACTTGTGATGCGGAGCTTTTGTCCTTCGCTGGTTGTTTGTCTCCACTGTCACGCATGATTGGCATCTCAAGCAGGTGCACCGGTTTGTCAGGTCTCCCTATATCGCCTCCAGCTAACTTGCAAAAATCATGAGTGGGGTTTGTGTCAAATATGCATCATCGATCATACTATTAGCCCGAGAATGCGTGCATATCGCACATAATCCGTTGCCATGGCAACACCGGCCCCTCCATGCACAATGCACAGACAGGAGCTGCACTGGTCCAAAATGTATATGATGATTTTTGATCCGCTTCTCGTTCAGTCATGTTGGTGTCATCCGTGCAAGCAGAGCCAGACACGAGCGTGTGTGAACTATCAACTAAGCCTGCCGTACGGCAGCCAACGTGGGGAGAACAATCGCTCTGAGGGAGCGGCGCATTTTTCACAGCGTATCATTACATGTCTCATTATTGCCAAAATAACAGCAGCTCCTTCATTTGTTTCTCCGTCGTAGATCTGAGCAACATGTGGCGCGGAGACAGGCGTCTGTCTCCTGCGTGTGTGATGTACTGAAAAGTCTGCGCGGCGACCCGTTTGAGAGTTGCATCATTTACATCATAGTGGGAGACACTCTGGAGTCGAAGCCTTTAAAGTGCACATTAGCCCACATGACGATATGCACATTTGCGCAGTTTCTGTTTTCGTGTTTCTTAATTTATTCTTTCAAAAAGAAAAGTCCCATTCATCTGTGTCTGGCTTCTGGAAACCAGGATGTCAAGTAACACCACGAGGATAATCAGACATCTGGTGTGACAAGAGAAGCGGGAAAGAAAGTTTATATTTGTACAACATTTAAAGATGTTTGATTTGCTTTTTATCGAAAGACTTGCACAAAAAGAGCGACAAGAAATTCCAGATGCCTTCAAAGTAGCGCCTCCATCATCAGAGTATCCACCTGAGTGCGGTTTGTTATCTAAAACTTGTCCGATGTCTATTACCATGGACAGATACACATACACCCCCAATCTATTATTGAACAAAAGGCTCACGCCTCCGCTCAGCCCTTCAGGGAGGAATCCATCCCTCCATCCCAGAATAATTTCACACATCAGTAGATACACAAAAGGCAGAGAGAGAGAGAGCAAAGGAATGAGAGGAAGGAGCAAAGGAAAGGGATGGAAGAGGGGAGAAGATGTGGATGGAGGAGAAAAAAAAGAAGAAAAGAAATCTATGGGGTCACAGCTCAGCGCTCATAAGAGACCAAGGTGTCAGGGGGAGCCAAGCGTAGCAAAACAGATATCAAAGAACCATATGTAATTGTACACACTTGCATGAAAACAGCAGTGCACACACAAACATATTCACAGTTTTTTAATTTAGAAAAAGGACAAAAATAACAACAAAGACATGCATACAGAGTTTGCCGTAATCATTAGCTTTCTCATCTAAAAACAAATTGTTCTTAATATATTACATCCTTTTCTTCATACACACACACCCACACACACACACACAATGCTGTGAAAAAAATATTTTCCCTCCTACTGATTTTTTTTTTTTTATGTCACACTTTAATGTTTAAGGTAGTAAAATATTTTTTTTATATGACAGAGATAACCTGAGTAAATATAAATACAGTTTTTTCAAATGATTTTATTGAATTAGGGGAAAAGGTTTTCCAAGCAACCCAGCCCTAAGTGATGAAAGTAATTGCCCCCCAATAACCAGTGGAACCACTCTTGGCGGCAACAATTACTATCAATCATTTGCATCACATGACTATGAGCAGTCATTTATATGACTGTAAGGCAATTTTGATCCACTCTGCGTTGCAGAATTGATATAATTTAGCCACAACAGAGGGTGTGAAACGATCAGCTTAAGGCGACATCGTCTTCGTCAGAATTAAGTCCAGACTTTTACTATGTCACTCCCAAACCCTTCTTTTGTAAGGAGTTATTCAGGAATGGCCCTGCTGGTGTCTTTTGGGTTATTATCCTGCTGCATAAATCCATTATGTTAGCTCTTGTAGTAAGAACTAACATAGCTCTTACTATGTTAGAGCTGTGCAGGAGGTTTGCTCTCAACATTTGTTGCTACTGCAGCTCAACACCATCACACTAACACCACCGTGCTTGGTGATAAGAGGAATCTGTAATACTTAAGCCTACATCATGATTTCTATTGAAGAGATTTTCTGATTCTATAGATAAGGCAGATATAAGACCTGGGTGTAACTAATGAACTAGACCCAAAGGATTTTCTCATTCATGATTTCTTCTTATATTAGTGTTACTTTAAAAAGAGCAAAATCACAAAAATGAATTAGGGGCTGATGTCCTGCACAATAAGCACTTGAAAACTACAACAAACTTTATTTTAGAAGGTTTTTATATTTCTGCTTAGTTCTAAGTGTCAGAGAAAATCAGTCAACAAATGTTAAATAGTTTAAATCATTCACAGTTATGTCCTTTTAATTAAAACAGTCGATCCGGTTGTACAGTTTTGTTTTAAATCGTTTGTTAATGCCATTAAACTCTGGTATTTTGTATGAGAACTCACACGGCCTGCACCTGATCTACACGCAAAGCAAGAATATTTCCACTTCTGCAGGGCACTTTAGGAAAACAAAAGTCTGTTCTAAACAAGATTTATAATTCCAATAATTCTTTCGAAGACCCAGAGGAGCAAACATGCTGGACACACAAACACCTGGAGGTTTCCGTGGACTGAGTAATTACTTGGTATTCTCAAAGCGCCATTTGTCGCAGTCGCATTAACACACATGAGCATCATCTGGAGTCTGCATCAGAACTGTGTCTTATTCAATCAGATACACACACATATAAAGACCCACAAACACTAACGCACACGCATGCACACACACTGAGCGAATGTCACAGCTTAAATAAATTGAAAGCTTCAAATGTGACAGCAGTCTTGGCAGCTGACAGCTGATTGGTGTGGACGTCTCACATCGTATGTCTATCATTGCAATTTATTGAGGGAATAAAATAAAAATACAGATTTCTGTAATAAAGATGTGTGATTTTTTTTTCTTTCCAGCCCTGTTTAATAAAGTATTTTTATAGCAGGTAAATAACATCTCTGATACTATAAACAAACACACAAAACAAGGGTAACATTTAGTTAAAAATGCTATGATCAATAGTTCTACATCCCAGAAAGAGAAAGACTGAACTACATAGGCAAAAAAAAAAAAAAAAAAAGCACACAGACTGAAATGCATACATGCACAACACTCACAGCATGGACACATAAAACTCCTGCTGAAAAAGTACCAAAAAAAAAGAGAGGGAGAAAAAGAGACACAATTGAGTGTTTAAGTATGCAGGAAACTTTATCCCTGGTTGGAAGAAGAGCTTTGAAGGAATTCGCTCAGGGATCCCCAACCTCCCCCTGAACTGAGTGTGTATCTCCTCATCAGAGAGAGAGAGAGAGAGACAGAGGGGTGGGTGGTGATTGTGAGCTTGTGGTGGGGGAGGAATGGTAGAGAGATGAAGAGAGTTAACTTGGTGAGGAACTGGAGAACACTGGGTTAAAGGAAAGCTCAAACCAGGACCGTTGTTTATTTCCTTAAGCAGTTATTGCAACTGGACTTAGATATGCTGCCAAGTGAAGGTCTCGAACCAAATGTGGTCCTGATGCTCTCTATCATACACTATCTATTCATGTGAACACTCTGTTAAAAAGACTCCATGCTTAACTCCCAGTATGACCTTCATTAAGATGGATAGCATGAAAAATGTAATGACTTTCCTGCTAGAAAAACCACAGGCCAAATAAGCTTTGCATTGCATAATAATGCCAGACCTGGTAATCAATAACGCAAGCGCACATCCGTAATGGAGTGCAAAGACGGCACATGAAGAAAATGTCTGAGCGGAGGCCGACCACATCACAGCGTACGGAGCAAACCACCGGTGGAGAGCTGCGCCATGCATAAACAAGGAGCTGTTGACAATAAATGCTCGCATCCATTTCCACCCATCAAACCTTTTTCCCAAGCTAGCAGCTTAAGTCTGCAGAGATGTGCTAGCCTTCAACACCTTGGTAGCTTAGCTCTGTCAGATGTGGGCAATATGAAGGAGTTGTCCCAAGCCAATTTGTCCTTACTGGATTTTCAACAACTCAACTAGAGGGAGAACTTCAGTCACCTAATATTATACTGACCTTGCCTCAGGACAACTTGAAAATAATGAGAGGTAAACATAAAATCAAGCTCTAAATTTTGGTTAACATTGACTTACCCTTAAATATGCCCTTAAGTTACATAGGCATTCCCTAATTCATATGCATATTTCTGAGTAAGAAGCACACCTTTTTCCTTTTTATGGGGACAGCCTGTTACATTGCAGTAGAAATGTCCTTCCAAATACAAAAAGGTGCACAAAGTCTTGCAACTAATGAATTGCAGCTAAATAATCTCATTTATGTCTGATTTGTAACAAAATATTTCCACTTCCACTTCAGTCTGGCATTTCATCCCCTTTTAAGAGTGTATTTCATCAAATTTTAACGCCAGAAAAACTTCAAAGATGAAAGATAAATAAATCACAATCAGCTTTTCCATTGTTGTTGATTAAAGTAAATAAGTACTTTCAACATTAACTTTCTCTCTGACGTAAATAAACTTCTGAACCATGCCACAAATAAAGGCACCGCTGTGTATAGAAGACAAATTGTCATGAAGCACACAGCATGTCTTGTTGATAGGATCAGAAAACAGAAAAAAAAATACATCTTTCTGACTGGAATGTGTTGAACAGAAGTGTGGCTGCTTACTGGCAGCACAGAAAAGGAAGGAGTGAGCGCTCCTACTTTCCTTGAGAATCTATGTGAAGGTCAAGAAGTGAAGAGGGCAGATCTGTTCTTAACAACCATAAACACTCTGTGAAACATTATGAAGAGATTATAAAAGTACTAAAGTCTTGGCTTCAAGGGGAGGAAACAACCCAAAGCTGCAGGAATAGGACATAATACAGTTAATGCGACAGCTGCAATAAATGATTCTTGTGGGGGCTCAGCAGCCAGACCAGTGGGATGACCTGAGATGTTGGTTATGAGCATAAGGTTTCCCAGGTAGGAAAATGCATTGTTTTACTTTAGTTATTTGCTTTTTCTTTAACCTATTGTCAGTACAAAAAATTTTCTGGAGTCTACAGATAAAACTATTAAACATCATCTCTCTCCAAATGTTCATCTTTCACCCATGATAATTAGCAGCAGCAATCACAAGTCATTTTTGTGTCTGACCAAGTGGAATTACAGGTTATATATCAGTGTTTTTGACTTCCATCGCCTCTGCATTGATGGGCCAAATGGCATGTCAAAAAAGTAAATGTAGATGGGATTTTAAAATTTGCACAGTTCTGACTGCTACCCAAATGTGTAGCTAAGTCCTTTATTTAAAAAAAAGAGACAACCTGTTATGGAGGAGAAAGGGGAGAATTTCAGCTACTTCCATTCAATGCTGGTGTCGTATCCAGGGGGTGTTTGTGTTGTTTTGGTTTTTCTGTGTTTACATTTTAACTTTCTTGTTTATCTGTGATCAGCCTTAGTTTCTGTTTGTTCTTTAGATCAGTCTTTTCTTTGTTGTCTATGTTAGATCTATTCTTCATTCCTTGTGTTTAGTTATTCTTTGTTAAGGTTAGATTTATGGTTTGCCAGCTCCTGTGCTAGTGCTCGTCCTCCTCCTCTCCTCTTCCTCTGCCATTACTCTTTCTCCCTCAGCATGCCTGCCTGGTTCCCTCTCTCACCTGCACCCTGTTGCCAATCAGCCACCTGATCTTTGTCAGTAATCAGGCTCCTTTGTTTTTAGCTCCTTTGTTTTACTCGCTCACTGCTGGATTCTTCCCTTATCTGAATGCACCTGGTCCCAGTTCTGTTCCCTGCACTCGCTCCCCATGTACTCCTTGTTTGTAAGTTCTTGTTTTATTATTTTTTTCATTAAAACTTTCACCAACGACTCACTGCCTCTACCTGCGACCATGACAGGAGTTATGTTTTACATTAGCACAGTAGACTATCCTCCTGATGACAGAGTTACTGCAACATTTCTCCTGACTTTTTCCTGCTCCCTGGACAAGTTGTCGTATACAGTTTATAATCTCAAATTCAAACAGCGCATTTTGGTGCCGTTGCTTATCTTAGCAAGCCGCAGACTGTGTTGTGCACAGATGCCCAAGATTAGCATTCCTCAAGAAAAGCAACATAGCTACCTACATTTCTACTACCGGAGATACAGTAATCTAGCTACATATCACCCTGAAATGAGTTTTAGGAACAGAGTGCATCTAAAGTAAGAACAGACCAGGATGTTTTATGATTCATGTATCAAAAACAAAAAAGTGAGCAGTCCCCACTCAAATGCTGCTTTTAAAGAATACAGTCTGAAAAGACGAGGAGTAGCTGGATCATGATATTCACTAACCGTGATGCTGTCTGGGTAATGACATTTTCTTTTGCAATTCTTGCCCTTTTAACAGAAAATACAGTTTTCATTTTCAAATAAGCCAAATTAGGACCTAGGGAAGTGAACTATAAGCTGTCAAAAAGGTTAAATGAAAACACTGAAATGTGGTCAGTTTATTATGTAATTATTGAGACAATGTATGAGATCACTGCATCCATTTATTGGTAATGATGCTTCCCCAAACAACAAACAGGTGAGAGGAGACTCTGAAAACTCAGATCTACCATCGCTTTCATTTCACTGATTTAAATAGTAACCGAACAATCTGTCAAGCTGAACAGAGGGAAAGCGTTTTTAAAAATCTCACTTTTATTTTTTTACAACCAAAACAGTGCACATGTGAATCAATAGGAGGTGCAAACCCAGCATAATATGTTAATTTAGCAAAATACTAGTTGTTGGAATAATTATGTTTTGTTATCATTCTTACATTTGTAGTTTTAATAGATTTAGTATTCACATCCCTGAGAAAAGGAACTTGTTAGACCTTGAAGCTGCAGCCATTTCTTATCTTGGGATACTCCTTAAACTGCCTCCCTCCACATTCCTGTCCTGCTATGCTTTGTAATAAAGGACCAGTTCTGATGCAGAAAGTCAGAGCGCATGGCAGACACCTTGAGGAAGTGGTCTGCTGTGCCTTCTCCTTTTGCAAAAGACTTGCTTGAAAACTCAAATGTTGTCTGTGGTTCTCTTTTTATGTAGGTTGAGAAAATACCTATCACTAGAATGAGCAGAGTCTGACTGAATCTAAAGTTCAGAAGCTTTTAACCTTCAGCTGCTCGGATTAAAATTTTCAAACTTTATAAAACAGGAATCTTTCTCTCCACTTTATTTCATCTCCCACTGTTCCAGTTTTAGGATCTCACACTGAAGAGCCACCACTGCGTTTGTTTACCTCCTCTTGGCTTCTTAATGCGCCATCATTTAGAGATGAGTCACCCACAAATAAAAAAAGAACCAGCTCGTGTCATTGCCATGTCATGGATATTTTCCCATTGAGCGTGTCTCTTTCTCACCTCGTTGGTGTTCCAGCGATGCCGCTCCTTGGGCAGAGAGGAACATTTGGGTAGACACTCAAGCAGCTTCTTGGGAAGGTAGATCTTTAACTGGCCTGGCTCATCTGGGGTCAAAGGGATTGGAGTGGGGGAGAAGAAGAATTGGGTGAATTAAAGTTGGGGATGTGCAAGAGAAATAAATATCAATCTGTGAGCTGACTGACTAAACTCACTATAAAAGTTTCATGTGTATTATTAATAACATCTTAATGTGACATTAAGAAGGAGCTTTACTGTTCCAAAAAAAAAAAAAATTAAGACTCATAAAGCAACAGCTTTAATAATATTTTTTTACCCTTTCTAATTTATTAGAGAATGTTTGGCATTACAGCAATTGAAGATGTCAGGCTAAGAGTTTGAATTCCCCTGAAAGCGTGTTATTACTAATTGTCTGTGTCGATTCTGAGTCATCCAGGTCATGGTAATCCAACTTCTTGAGCCGGAGGCGACTTTTCTGCTCTTGAAATCATGCTTCCTCAATAGACCAATGAGCTAAAGAGAAAAAAAAACACCTGCCTGAAAAGATCAAACATGACAAAGAACCAAAAGAGAAGCCCAGCTGCTTTCTATTAATCAATTATGGTTATTTCTAATGTGTAAGTATTACTAACACTATTTTAATCATTATTATGACATCTCTCTGCAGGCCGTGAGTCAGCGCACAAAAACAGTTCATTCTAATCCAAAGCGAAGTGTGCAGAGGGAAAAGCAGTGCTTTTACTTTTGGACATCAGGTGGAGGTGTGCCATGAATCTACTCTCAAACAGATTTTGGATTAAGGCAGGCCCATTAGCATACATTATCTGTGCATTAGGGGTTGGTAAATATAACACCTAGCCAATCACATGGGCATTTCTTATCCACTTTAAAAGCGGTTCTCTCCCCACAGTGTTGCACAGACAGTTTGGTAATGGAGTGGAGAATCCCAAAATAGCTGCTCCTGCGAGGAAACTATTTCTGTGCAAGAGTTGGATAGTCAGGCTTAGGGCAGGTGATGTGTAATTCTGAGTTCAAATTATGTCTCTGGACACGCTCCCAGTATTTGGGGGCAGTGAAGCACAATCTAGAATAATAGGGATTGGGAACAAAAACACAACTTGGTAAACTCAGTTAACCTTCACTTGTCTGGCTTAATTCAGCCCTGTATGATTCAAAGTATGATGCATAAATTGCTTGACCAATGACTAGAAACAACCAGACTCCAGCTGAACTGGTCTGATCTGTAGTCGGATAATCCTACTTTCAAGGGTCTTTTTTTTCCCCTGGCCAGCAGGACAGTCTACTGAAGCATGTGTAATTTCTAACATATTTGGATATATGAGTATTTTACATAGCAAATTTAACCAAATCTGTTAAATGTAATAGAAATGCTATTTCTGATGAGGAATAAACTGGGACACACACACAATTATTTCCTGAAAAAATGTCTAAAATGACATAGCGGTGCATCACATCTGGTAAACTTGATGAGAACATCATAACTCAATAAGGGACACCTGGTGATGCGTTATACTTTCCAAAGAGAGAGCCCAGAATAAAAATGTAAATGTGAAATTATATTAATTTGCGACTTGAACCCTGAGGAACTCGACAACAGAGGTAAGAGGTAACCTGGGGGAAATATCTCCAGTATCAAGAAGAGATATCTAACTTCAAGAAGCAATGTATTTTTAATTGCATATTATAATCTGAAATCATAACCAAACTACAAAATAAATGACTGTGTACTTTTCTTTGTCTCAACAAGTCAAGTATCGACAGAGTAAATGACTGATATGGTGATGTCTTTTAAATTAACCTTCCAGCAGCTGCAAGAATAACACGTACTTCTATTGCGCCAAATTAAGTAAATAGGGATTGTGTAAGTGGATGCATCTGCACAAACACCGACCCCCTGCTGTACGTGTATCACCTTGTTTGTGTTCCCAAAAGGTTTGCTGCTCAAAGGGAGCGGGACCTCAAAGGTTTCTGATAAGCGTTTGAGTAGAGGGCATCCATTTATGAGTCTCCTAGGATGATAGGGCTTACAATCTATCTGGAGGGAGATGACAGAGCAAAATCTGGTGAAGGTGTGGAGGGTCAGAAGAGACAATGAGACACAGGGAGACAGTTTGGTTACAACAAGAGAAACTAGAAAATACAAGATGATCCTCAAATTGGGAAAACGACGACGAAAATGAAGTAAACAAATCAAAACCGGAGTTGTGTGTCGACGCGTGTCTGTATGTCTCATGGTTTGTGGAGGTATCTTAGCGTGTGTGTGTTTGTGTCGGTAAGAAAGAGTGTTCAGGCACGTATGCTCCCACTAATCAATTATGCATTTATTAATAGAAGGCCTGAGAAGACAGAATTTCAAACAGCTGAACTGTGCAGCAGCTTAGTTAAACAGCTGAATGGTGCAGCTTAGTTAAAGCCTAATTTCTTTTTTAGCAGCACTCCAGTCTCTCTGCTATGAATGCCAATCAGCGTTTAGACCCCACCTCTCCTGGCTATTACCCCGTCCCCTCCCTTTACTCTGCTGTTCTGAAGAATTCTCATCACAGCCCTGCCTTTGAAATGTACCAGAACCACCACATCAAACAAGCCCGCTGCACATGCGGAGGCAAACGCACGCACACAGAAGTGCATGCTCATACATACAAACGGACATACACATGCAGAAAAAGACTGTCGATCAAAGGAAGCACGTCACTGAATTTGTCCCAGAGTGGCGTTTTTGTTTTCTCTCTCTCACTCGCTCTCTTTTCCTCCCCCAACTAGTGACCTTGCTTCTGTAATCCCTTTCAAAGCGCACTTTCATGAATGCTATCATCGTCCTAACCTGTCCTTAAAATTAGTTCTCCCCCGCTGATCAGGACCAGCCTACACACGCGACGTTTGCAGATTTCTTGAATGCTGATGAGGACTTTTGCACCCAGAAGAGTTGCGTCTTGTGTTTCTAACAACCCTGAATCAGAGAATGGGTCCCAGTTTGAAACAAAACTAGCACAAGAGCAATCTTCCGTTCTGTTATGTGAGATGACTCTCTATGGAACTGGTTGTGACAAAAAAACCAAAAAAAAAACCTCTTGTTCCCTGGCTCTTCACTGAAACTGAACCAGTCGGGGACGCAAGAAAATAAAGCCGATCTGAATATTAAAGTGTGTTGTTTTTCATATTTCCATTTGTTTGCTGTAGGGGACAAATTTCTGCCTATATGCAGATGACTTTCTGAATTGCAAATCAGGTGGAAGGAGTCCAAAAAAGTGCGACAAATGACAGAATTCTGGAGTAAAAAGTAAAATTGCTGAACCAAATTAAACATTACACTGGTAACCTATCAAAAACCACAATTTAGACCGTAATCGCACAGAAGAGGCGCCCGCATCTGATGAATATTTTACCTCATAAAACTGTCATCTCCATATTTAACACAGAAACAAGCCAATGCCCTTGTGAGATGGCTGTCAGTTAATTATAAAACTCTACTCAGCAAAGAGAGAGGAAAAAAATTGCTCCAAATGCAACTCTTAACTCTCCCCCCACCGATATTAGGAGGCGTCGGGGGAAATTTTCACATTCAATCCCCCCCCCCCTTTTTTTTTTCACGATGAAATTAATGTGACAGAAAGAAAGGCTCATTGCACAGCAGCTTGATAGAGGGATGGAAAGGGAGGCAGAAGATACTAGAGAGATGGGGCAGAGGGAAGATTGAGACTGGGGTGGGGGGATGAGAAATGGAGAGAGAGCAAGCAGAGGAGGGAAGGGATAGAAAGATGGGCGTGCATGCTAATTTTATCATTCTGCTGATAAACTTTTCCTCCAGTAATCCTCCGGCTGGGACGTGAGAACAGATAGGAGACAGGCATAGGCTCAGGAAGCCTCAGCTCGTGCCTTTCGGTCATCCCAAAGAGAACCATCTATTCTTTTTTGCTTTATTCTACATTAAATAGCGATTTTTGTCTCACACTTGTTTCTTCCTCCCATCTTAACAAGGTCTAGTAAAGCCATCCGATTCTTTTGAAGGGAACATGACAGCATGGGATGGTGCAATGGTTAGTTTCCTCTCTCTGTGTGTGTCTGCGCCTGTGTGTCTCCACATCTGCTCCACGGCTGTTTGGTTCCCAGAACAAAATCTGAGCCGGACCTTGTCTAAATCATCAAGGACAGTATTCAGTTTATGTTCCCTTTAAATAACCAACTTTTAAAAGTTGAAGCATAAACTAAACTTAAAATAGTGGATTTGCAGATTGGTAAGCCCTAACTGGTGACTATAGCAAACACAGAAATCCAGATTTTAGCTTCCAGACTGCGGTGATAACAACAGTCTTTGACCCATGTCTCAGTCATCGACGCGGCCGTCATCGGTTCAAGTCCCGACCCATTGACCTTTACCAGATGTTTTCTTCTCACAACTTTCTTTTGTGTCAATCTACTGTGAAATAAAGGCTACAGAGCCAAAAAAAATCCTTTAAAAAAAAATTAATTATTAAAAAAAACACTCTTTGGCTTGGAAGTTGTTCTTGACTGAAAGTAAGTTATTTTTAGCACCAATTAAGCGTCCAAAAATAAACAAAGATAATATCCCTTGATTAAAAAAGACACTTTAAGGAGATTTGTCAACTGTTGGTCAGGCTGCTGAAACAGTAAATAAAACATTCAATGGGAGATGGTCCATTCATAGCATAAATAGTTTTCAGCATTTCATTCCAGCATTGAAGGAACAAAAAATCACAGTTTTCTGTCAATATTTCTTTCTTTTTATACCTTACTTGAAGATGTTTTGTAGAACTGGACAATAGGAAAACTGACCAGGACTTCAATAGATACCAGGATGGATGAATGTTGCTCTTTTATTCTTTTCCTTAACTCTGGTTGGAAATGTTGGCAACCAGAATTAAGGCAAAGGTCTGCATACATTAACAATTACCACTGTGAGTGATGTTAGTATGCCTAAAAGCACTAACTGCAAATCTCTCATAAAATATGCCAGACTATCTTTGTTAAAATTGTTATCTTTTACACCCATGGCAAGAAGAGAAGAAAATTACTTTGAATGGTTTTAAACTTGGTAATAGACAGTTCAGAGCTTTACAAAAGCTAGAAATGAAAAATCATCCACAAATCTAAAATTTAGCCCAGGTTATTGTAACTTCTACACTTTAAGTGACTACTCTATACAGATTATAAACATAAGCTGTACACTGACAAATTGTTCGCATTGATACCTTGCAGCAAGAAGGTCCTGGGTTCAAATCCTAGTCGAGGTCTTTTTGCATAGAGTTTGCATGTTTACCACAAACTTGCACATGATTTCCACACAGTCCAAAAACAAAACTATTAGGTCAATTATCCCTAGGTGTGAGGGTGTGTGTGTGTGTGTGTGTGCATGGTTGTCTTTCTAGTGTGTCTGTGTTGATTTGTGATGAACTGGTGACCTGTCCAATGACCACTGGAGATAAACACCATAACAGATGAAATAGTTTTTCTTCCCGTAAGCCAGTTATAAGGAAGCATGCAGAAACAAGTGGGGAGGGGCTATGCTCCTTCCAGACAAACAATATTCTGCATCTAATCAAAAGTTCTTTACATGTTGAGACTATAACTTTTTTAAACCTCAGTAAGCCTTCAGACTCCACATGCTCGTCTTTAGCATCACAACCATGACCAAATCTGGTTTTCTAACATGCTACCACTGCACTACATGCTCAACCCACATGTGACGTCAATCCCAGGTCCAAGGCCTGCCGGCCAGCTTTGTGTTCCTTCATGCCACGCTCCTGGGTTTGCTCCTCCTTCCATCTCTTTATTTGCCTCCAATTTGTCTCCCCTAACAGACTTACATCTGCCCTGTGTCCTCTGAAATCGATAACCAATCAAAGCAATTATTGCCCTTATAGTCCCACTAACACAACAAGGCAACCGCACGCCACGTGGCCACTGCACCCCCTGCACACACATGCACGGCCCTGGAGTACACACTCCATCTCACTTCTGGTTTAACAAGGACCATTGAGGATTATAGATACATAATGCCAAGTGTACAGATTAAATATGACAATAAACTACTGATAGCCACAGTCGGCCCTGTCTGCTGTATCGATGAGTGTGTGCGCACATGCACTAATACTATAACAGCATGCATGAACAAACACGATTTGTGACAGAGCTGAATTAGAATGAAGTCTCAGCAGAGAGACACAGAGATAGTGCGTGTGTCTGTGGGTGTTGGTGTGTGATCTGTTACAGGGCAGATGAGAAGGAGTCCTCGGTTTCCCTCCCTACCCTTCGTACCCCAACCCTCCCCCCCTCTTCGCATCATTCTGCCAGAAGGCTTTTATACTTGCTCCCACAGTCACCCTGTGCTGCAGACAAACGCCTGTGTGGCACTTAAACACCCTCGCGCGCAGACGTGCGTGCAGAAGCTGTGTGAAGAGCATTTGTGTGTCTCTTACTGTTGGCGTCTGATTCGTCACTCTTAGGAGGGGTGTGTCCTGTGTAACCAACAGCAATCCTGACCATTCGCTCTGGGTGTCTTATCTTCTTCAGTCCTACAGAAAGAAAATGAAAAGGAAAAAGAGAAAAAAAGCAGAATACATTTTAAAAACAATCAGGATTTCAGTTTCTTAGCCGGTCGCTCGCATCACTTGGTTCTAACGCCTCTAAACTTCATGAGCCGTGTGCATGGGAGGATCTACTAACTTGGATCTATTGTGTCCCCGGATCGATTGGCCACAGTAGATGCACTGCCTCCATGACTAACTTGTACCCAGGTTTAGTTTCTCCTCTCTCCCATCATTTCTCTGTTTCCCTGACCACTGTTGCTATGATACAAAGTAGTCCAACCAGTGCAGAGGGAGATGGTCTTCCCGGCTATATGGTGGATGCCGTTTTCATGCCCACTCCGGTGTTTGGCGCCACACACTCAAACACACACACACACACGCATACACACATCTGCCAGGGAATGGAAACTGAATGGCTGTCTCCTGGCTCCATGGCGAAGACTCATTTGGCTTTTAGTCAGCGTGACTGAGGCTTGTAAATCATTGCATCTATTCCCCACATCACAGGCCAAAAATGCCTCATACTGCAAATGTTTGAGTCTGCCTGTGTATGTATATGGGTAGCGTCTAGGCACCAGAGTTTTCGCTAAACTGCCCATGGGCCTTCTGTCTCATCTACAGTTTCTAGCCTTTGCACGCAACGGGACTCTCAACTCACGGCCTTCCCTTTGCCTCTGGCAGCACGCTGCATGCTCGCTGGCATGCATGCACGTATGTGCATCTTCTTTGAAGTCTAGAACTCCACAAATAAAACATTAGAAATATACCGTACTCTTTGTTCATGTTATCTTTAAAAAAAAAAATACAAAAAATGCCTGCAGAAAATTCCTCTTCGTGTTGCTTCCTAGTGGGGAGAGCGTCGAAACCTCTCTCTATCTCAAGCAGAAGTTCCATGAGTTAAAAAAGGGTGAAGTAACAAATTAGGTTGGAGTGATATGTGAAAAGTTTCAGATGAGCCAGCCCACCTTTGATGTCCATTTTGATGCCATGTTTAATGTCTTCATTTAGTTTCCACGAACCTTCAGTTAACTAATGTATAATATTTTGAAACACGACACAAAAAGGCTGTGTCTGTGTGACGTAACAGCACTTTGCTTCCAGACTGCAGGGTTTTTTTTAGTTTTGTGTTTTTTGTGGTTATTAGACTTTCTAATATTAACTCTAGAAAGAGTTACTGACAGGAGTTTATTTTCTGTGGAACGAGCTCTCCTATAGTCATGCATAATTCATAATTATTGTTGCCATTAAGTTTGAGTTTTCTGGCCTCTTTTCTTCCCACACATGGGACACTTTGTCCGGTGCATTTGTGCATTTTTGTGTCTTTCTTAAATAAATCTAATGAAAGAAATTCTGCTGTGACTCATCTGCTCTTTTTATTAATGTAGTTGTCAGGATGAGCACAGCACTTCTCTGTTTAGCTGTGTTTCTTTTCTAGAGAAAGCCACTAACAAAGCTACTGCTGTAATTAACTGTATGTAATTTTTTTGTTCCAATAGAAAGCACTCCTTTCTCAGTACTGCTGTGTTTTTTACCCTGTCTCCTATCTGTCCTGATTCCACTGGAGGTTTATTGATATTAACTTGTGTTATTACTTTCCACTGTCGCCCCATACTTATTTAGGAGGAGAGATTGCTGCAACGTCAGTGATCAGACGAAACTTGCTTGGTTTTCTGAAATTGATAACTTTAAACTTTGCATATATTTTATCATCAGCTGAATTTGTTTGTGTTGTATTCCACTCAAACTGGATTGTGCTTGAATTCAAATAACTAATAATATGAAGAATCTAAAGAATTAATAAAGTTCTGAAGAAAAGAAGAGATTCAACATGGTAGTGATTTGTACTTAACTAAGTAGGCGATAAAAACATACTTCAATATAGCTATATAAGCTGGATCTGAAATGAATTACAATAACAACCCAACAGTTTACTAAAGACATTTAAAAAATACAAAATAAAGGTTTATTGATGACATATGTGTCGGCCAGAGGCATAAATAGATGCATATTTGGTTGCATTGGGTCGTAGGCTAACCTGCAGATGCCAAGTAAAGTAGAAATAAGAGAAGAACTGTTGAAACACATTCAAGATATAAACATTCAAAATTATGGATGTAATAGTTGTGTTATCCAAGTTCTAATTAAATGTTGCTGATTAAATAATTGCTACTTTTAGTTTTCAAGCGAGGGACACATTTCATGCAGTAATTACTCCTGCCTGTAGCTGAAGCTGCTTCTCCAGATGCTGTGGCCTTGCAACATTAGGAAGTCAGAGAAATAACTTGTCACAGTTGTGACAGTCTCTTTATTTTAGCAGTTGCACAGAGAGACGTTGAAATATCAGTAAAATAATGTTGTATTACTGCAACTGTGTGTGGAATATCTCAAATGGGTTCTGAGCGACTCACTCTGAAAGATAACCACCTAGTCCAATTCAGTCCAGTTTCTAAAATCCAATTTATTTATCAAGCACATTGAAAAACCATGAGTTTTCCCAAAGTGTTGCATAAAACAAGACAAATCAAGGAATAAAAGCCAAGACATAAAACAAAAGGCCAAAACAAAGACACACATGACTAAGAAATCCCAAAGTGAAAAAAAATAAGAAAGAATATTATTATTTACATTATTATTAATTATGTAAATAATGTGAAGTACTCAATCACTAATTCGTATCCCCATTGCAGCCCTTCCTGCTGTCATTTTCTACCTCTAGTCAGACCTCATTGTTATTTTCAGGAATTGAGATGATAATTGGACATAAAAACATCCAAATCTCACAAATATTTGAATTTATCTGTATATTGTTTTAAAAAAAACTTTTAATTACACTCTATTTTCATAGTTTTTTTTTGGCTTGGTTCACTGCCTGAGCCAGTTAATTCTCAAGAAATAAGACAAATTTTAACGACAGATCAACGAACCAACATAACTCCTCAGTAGCCTCTTGCTTGTAGCTATTATTCATTAGTCCTATAAAAATATTTTCTTACACTGTATTATAAGAAGATAATAGAGAATTATTTTAGCATACTGGTTGTCAATGTTTTTTCCTGGTAGGTAAGAATTCTTGCATGAAAACTGCATAAGTATATTATACAAATATATCGTCAAGGGAAATGCATGTGGTCACACGCTTACTACAAGGACTTCGTTTTAGGCTTTTTGTTTACTATAAAGCAATCAGTCTTAAATGAGGAATGTCAAAACAAACATGAACCACATAAGTGAGTTGAACTGCTTAGTGGGAAGTCTTTGCTCGCGTACTGAGATTCGTCAGTAATTGATGACTTTAACAATATTAATCAATTTATTTCAAAAAATTTTAATCCACCTGAAATTCATGATTTGATTCATTTTCATTTTCTCAAAATTCTTGAAGAGCATTTTTCTCCAAATTGTAGTGTGCATGAATGATTCCCTGGCTGCAGTCTGCAGCAGTTTTGCATGTGCATCTACGTGCAAATCGGCCCAGTTCGACTCCAGTCACTGGCTGGTTGTGTCTTCTCTGATCATTCAAAACAAACATGGTGGACAGAGTGACTAATTGTTCCCTAATGAATTGAAATATTAAAGTTTTTCATATTCCGAAGCAGTCTAAAGTTTGGTACTATACTTATTGTCTAACTTAGTAAGTCAATGATGAACGGGAGTTTTGGACACTGTGAGTTTTGTTGTAAACCACAGAAGCACAAGCACCATTCATGAAAAGCTGAAGACCAACCCAGAGGCTGCTGATGAATGCACTGATGTCAGACAATTGCTCATCAGCTAAATTTTCTAATTAACATTTGTCTGTGCCTGCACATGTTAATGTGTAGAATGTTGCAGAGGCCCAAATTGATTCTTCTTCATCCAGTTTAATCGTGTTTATATGCATAGATAATGTAAATATTGAAGTTAATTAAATTTGACGCTTGATAAATGCAGACATGTTGAAGTAAACCATATTATTACATTTTATTGAAAAGGTCTTAGATAAGACCTATTTTTATTAATTGCCTATGGTTCTGCATTATATTTGAGGTTCTGCATACTTGGGCTTTTGTTTATTTGTGAATGAAAAGAAAATAATCACGGCTTTCTTTTATTTGTTAGTTTTGTCGCACTGAAGCTGGCACTTTACACACATGATTCTAGATTTAACCCTCTTATTTCCATCACAATATGTGGTCTATTTTTTTGTCGACCGTCATAAAAGTCCAGATAAATTCACATTAACTTTATATAACTCTTGTGTTAAGCGTACCACACTATGCTTACAATATATTTTGCAGTACGCAACAGTGACGAAAAAGATAGAAAACTGTTTTTGTTTTTTGGAGGAAAAACACAAACTTTAAATGTGCGTTAGAGGCAGCCGAGGTCTTAACTGGAAGCTGGGCCCCCTAATTACATTCTGCTCGGGGCCCCGAACAACCTTGGTCCGGCTCTGCGTGACATGACCTAAAACTGACACACATGCACGCACACACACCCCTTTGACAACCTAAAAAGCAGCCAGATTCTCACCTTCAGTGCCTTAGCAACCATGTAAGCACACACACACACACACACACACACACACACACAAATAAATAAATTAATAAAAAAAAACAGTGGACGCAAACATAAACACACACGAACGCACCGGTGTTAGATTGAGGGTGAAGGAGCACATCGCTGGTCTGGGGAATCTGCCATTCAATGCTCTGTTTTATGCTTTAAAAGACAAACAGCCCTGGATAAACACGCACACACACACCACACACACACACACCCCACACACACACCACACACACACACCGAGCGAGAGGGGGAGCATCTGAATTCCTTCAGCGAACACTCTCTCTCATCCTTTCCTCATTCCGATCCCTTCTTCGATAAACTCAGAAAGCTACTCAAATGTGACGCTATCGATTATATTCAAATAGAATAGAGCAGAATAAAACACAATGAAAGGAGGACTCCCCTATCCCGGCGCGGACCGACGGGACAACTCTCCCTCTGTTTTGGACCCGCTGTCGGTTCACCGTCATCCTCACAGTCGCTGCTTCAGCACCAGCCGCCGTGTTTTCGGGACAGGGGGGCCCGGAGGAGGAGGAGAGAGGGGAAAGCCCCCCGCCGTTATCTCTGCCCCGCTCCGTGCCATTTACCTCCGTCCTCTCCTCGAAAGCTCCCTCCTCGGAATTATCCAGAGCCCGACTCAGGAATGAAAAAAGCCCGTTATTTCTTCTTACCTTCCGGCTTGTTTTCGGCAGCCATTTCCCCTCCGCCGCGCGCCTCATCCCTCCTCCTCCTCCTCCTCTTCCTCCTCCTCCTCCTCGCCTCGACCTAGTGATGGGAGGGGTGGCGGTGCTGGTGGTGGAGGGGGGAGGACCACGCGCGCGTGCACGGCGAGGTCGGCTCAAGGAGGGGGGCGGGTCTGGGAAGGAGCGGGGGGGGAGCGGGGGGAGGCGAGCCTGCCGCGTTCGGTGATGCTATTCGCCCGAACGGCGAGGAATGGCGGCGGGGGTCCGCTGATGGTGAGCCGCGGTCTTCTCCATCCTCTCCGCTTCTTCCCCGCTGTCCACGCCCCCTGTCTCTCTCTCTCTCTCTCTCTCTCTCTCTCTCTCTCTCTCTGTCTCTGTCTCTCTCTCTCTCTCTCTGTCTCACGTCACTGAACGACGTCTGTATTCGAGGACACCTTGACAGCCTCCCACAGCATCATCATCACCACGCTCAGCACCGTCCTCTCTCTCTCTCTCTCTCTCTCTCTCTGTCTCTCCCTCACACATGCACTGTATAAAATGGCTAAAACTATCCGGTGAATGTTATTACAACAGGAAGTATAAAGGCAAAGCTGAAATTTCATTTTAAAAGCTGGGAATTTCAAATTGACCTTTGAACTTCGCTCAGATTTGGAGGCGCATTGTTTTTGATACTTGGAAAAAAATGAAGTTTTTTAGTTTTTTTTTTTATGATTGTACGTAAGTGTTTATGCACCTGTTAAAATACCAGGGATAAATTATTCCTATATTTCCAGACTTTCCTTTGCACACACTTTAGTAGTGACCCCTTCTTGAAACAAAGGTTTCGATGATATGGTTTCAACATCCCGGGAATATTTTGAAGTGTATTTACGAAATGTTCTCTTAAGAGGTCGCACGCTGTTGTTGGATGAGACCAACTTTGCTCATTCATGCTTCATGCAGTTCCTGCTTTGTGCACTGGTACTGAGTCCTGTTGAAACCGAAAGGCCAATCTCCAAACCGACACCAAAAAAAGCTGTGGGAAGAAAAATATCTTGATGTGCTGCAACATTAAGTGCTTCTATCAATGGAGACGGGCGCCAAATCTAACCCTATGAAAGAAAAAAAAACATAATCTTTTTTCCAGTTGACCAAATCCACTAAGAAAAGTTTTCTGAAACTACCAGTGACTCACACATTGGATTATCATACAAAGAAGTACGATTGGTCACTCTAGGAAATTTCCCAGAGGCACTTATTGCTCAGGTGGCATCGTGATATGATTACACGCTGGGCTTTTCTGAGCTCCTGAAAGTAACCTGAACAACTGAACTCCGGGATTGGCAGGAGTGATTCAGTACTGTTGGCAATATAATGTATAATGTATTTGCTATTGAACCCAAACCAAATTTGTTAGGGAACAGTAGTGTGTGTTTATACACTGTAAAAAAAAAGTTTTAAAATGTTCAATGTACACCTTTAAAACAATACTTAAATTTTATAAAAGCATTTTGAGCCAATTCCGGCATGTAGTCTGTTGGCTTCTTATTTGCTCACTCTGTAGATATTTTTTAAAAAACTACCAGATTGTGAGAATATCTCTTATCCACTATCCTTTATCTGTCAAATATTGTTCTAACTCTTATTATTCAACACATTTTGCCATAATATTTGTGAAACCTAAACCAGTCCTGGATGTTTCTTTGTGCCTTTCTCTGGCTGGTTGCCTTTATATGTTGATGTGATTTTGATCTCTTGTAACTTCTCTGCAAACTAGCGTTGATTAAAAGATGCAAATGGCCAAAAGCTTCCAGAAAAGGTATTCAATTTCTTAATGTGTTTATTTGTACAGTAAAAATGACAATAAAGACACTTTATTGCTCCTTTGTGTTGGAAAAAATAGGATATGATAACATATTTACTTCTCTATAAGTGAGTTAGATTTTATTCACACATATAATTTGGATACAGACAGAAAACAATTCACTGAATTCCTGACTCTTGGGTTGTTATTTCTTCATTTCTGGCAGAAACATTACTTTTATGGATGGCTATTCTTTCTACTTTGGATGCTATGCAGCTGGAAGGATTTTTGCTGACACTCTTTTTTTTTTTTACTTTTTTTTTTTTTTTACTTTTGAGCAGTTGTTATGATGCATAAACAGAGCAGCACAGAGGTTTACAACTGGGAACAGCTGGTTAACATCACAAAAGCTCCAATAATACCTACACTGCAGCCACAAATCCCAGATGAGTTGAAAAGGTGTGATATATCCAGAGCTGGAGCAAAGAGGTGAGAGAGAAGGAGGAAGTTCAAGCCATCGCTTAATGTGAGACAGTTGGCAAACAGGTTGGATGGTTTCGTCATAACAAGAATCATAAACATTATGGACAAATCTGTTCATCAGAGTGTTATACAGTAATAAAGTGTATTCAGTCAGAGGCTTCTTCAGATCTGCACTATTACAGAATGCTGCAGGAGAGCATTTATCAGTTTACAAAACAAGTATTTACAGAAACTTAGATAATATTACTTTCAACAACATTTAATTCCACTTCCGTATATATAAAGTGATATTGAATTGAATTGAATTGAATTGAATTGAATTGAATTGAATTGAATGTGATGTCCGAGCAAAACTGATTTGTTTGGAACAACATTGAAATCAAACTCATAGTATTATTTCTCTCTATTTTAACTCGTTATCATTGTGAGCTCTGTTTTTGCCTATAGGTGCAGTATTTGTTGTTTTTATCAAGTGTGTAGTTTGTTTGTTTGTTTGTTTGTTTGTTTGTTTGTTTGTTTGTTTTTGCTGTGGGCAGCTTTTTTTCTGTGTTTTGTTAGGAGGTAGAGTGAAATGACCAATTAGGTTACCAATTTGTAAATATCCAGAGAAGAGTCTGGGTGACTGAATTAGATGACAAGCATTTTCAGAGTAAAGTAATTCCCTTAACTTTTCAGTCAATGCTCTGAAAACTTAAGATAAAATCAAGTTTTGAAGTATTTACAGTAAAATACAAAGATAATTATTATTATTATTTTTTAAATACTCACTTAAAGTATTTATTAGAGGGAATTTTCCACTGGAAGCTGGGCCCCATAATTACATTCTGCTTGTGGCCTCAGACAACCTTGGGCCGGCTCTGCGTGACATGACCTAAAACACACACACACACACGCACACACACACACACACACACACACACACACATACACACACACACACACACACACACACACACACACACACACACACACACACACACACACACACACAGGCGAACATACCTTCCTGGGCAGTTTGCGGTGATAAAATGCTTCTACATCATGCTGCAGTTGGAAGTTGTATGTGTAAAGTTATCCAGAGGTGTTGGACTGACAGGCCCACAATGTGTTAACTCATGTCCTCCAGTGAATTCTGACCCTGTTACTAAAGTCTGGAGGAGAGGCGTTGCAGAGGAACACGGGTTTGTGGGAGAAAGCCCACAATGCAACAGTCTGTAAGCATTTTTGCTGCGTGGCGTGGAGCTTACAGGTCTGACTTGGCTACTTCCAGTGGGTTCTGGTTTCGACCCAGAAAATGGATTTTAGCTGTAGTATGTAACTTTAAAACAAACAAAAAAAAAAAAACAACAACAACAATATAGATATAAACTCAGAAAACAAAACAAAAAACTCATTTTTTGTTGTTTTAAAGTTACATACTGGAGCTAAAATCCATTTTCTGGGTCAAAACCAGAACCCACTGGAAGTAGCCAAGTCAGACCTGTAAGCTTGGTGAATTAAGGCGGCAATGGCTCGGACTTGGGGCTCCAGGGTACGGTTCCAAGGGCCCAGCCGGGCCCCTGGGAGTACCTGGACCCGCCCCGCCTGGTGCCAGCTCCCTGGCACCCGAGGAACAGGGCGTACCCCAAGACCAAACTCAAAGTACAGAGGTCCTGGATCTCGTATGTGGGGCTCCAGGGTACGATTCCAAGGGCCCAGCCGGGCCCCTGGGAGTACCTGGACCCCCCCCTACCTGGTGCGGGATGCCTGGTTGGTTGTAAACAAGGTTGTCAAACTGGTGTGATTTAAATAGCCTTTTCTCTAAATATAATCAAGATGGAGACTCCATTTAGGTTTACTTTCCAAAAGCTTTCCAGATGAAAATTCCGCCCGCAATTAATAAACCTGCCCCTAAAGCTGCTCCAATGAGGATGAAAGGAAATATTATGTTTTGTTTTTTGAAAATCGCAACAAGATGCCAGAATGTGAGATAAAACATTAATTGTGAAACAAAAAGTGAATGTTGTGACCATTTAAATTCCCTCTTGCAAAGGAAGGGATTGGATTTGTTTTGATTAAATATGCGATAATTAATTTAAGTCAACATCTGAATGTAAATCAGGCTATGTGATTGTAAAGTGCGACAACATAGCAATTCTATCGTTCGATATCGCCATGATAAGATCAGTTATGATTTACCCATATTTTCTTCTGGTCTCTTCCTTTTAAATATTATGTTTTCTAATCTTAATCAATAGATACATAAAAATTGTAGGCAAACCCCTCCCCCCAAAAAAAAAAAAAACAGACAGTGACCCGAAGTTCACCTGATAATTAGCCAAAAGCAGAATTGAATGCTTTTCTAAAGCCATACCAAATATAATCTCTTGCGCTTGCAATATTGCACCCACTGATATTGCCGTAGCGATTGGGGTTCATCACATCGTTCTGTGCTGAATGTAGGAATCCCGCCTTTCCTTGCTCCTCTCGCAGGCTACAGTGGAGGAGCTGAAGGCGTCGTACCGGCGGCTATGCATGCTGTATCATCCTCAGAAAACAAAACAAAAAACTCATTTTTTGTTGTTTTAAAGTTACATACTGGAGCTAAAATCCATTTTCTGGGTCAAAACCAGGACCCACTGGAAGTAGCCAAGTCAGACCTGTAAGCTTGGTGAATTAAGGTGGCAATGGCTCGGACTTGGGGCTCCAGGGTACGGTTCCAAGGGCCCAGCCGGGCCCCTGGGAGTACCTGGACCCGCCCCGCCTGGTGCCAGCTCCCTGGCACCCGAGGAACAGGGCGTACCCCAAGACCAAACTCAAAGTACAGAGGTCCTGGATCTCGTATGTGGGGCTCCAGGGTACGATTCCAAGGGCCCAGCCGGGCCCCTGGGAGTACCTGGACCCCCCCCCTACCTGGTGCGGGATGCCTGGTTGGTTGTAAACAAGGTTGTCAAACTGGTGTGATTTAAATAGCCTTTTCTCTAAATATAATCAAGATGGAGACTCCATGTAGGTTTACTTTCCAAAAGCTTTCCAGATGAAAATTCCGCCCGCAATTAATAAACCTGCCCCTAAAGCTGCTCCAATTCCTATTGTCATTTGCTTTAGGAATTTGCTCGATTCTTTTTTCCTGTCTTGATTTGCTTTCATTTCTGCCTCACTGATATCTGTCACCTCCTTCTGTTTTTCCATCTCTGAGTTTTTTTGGTCTTCTTTCACCTCCTTCTGTTTTTCCATCTCTGAGTTTTTTTGGTCTTCTTTCACCTCCTTCTGTTTGTCCATCTCTGAGTTTTTTTGGTCTTCTTTCACCTCCTTCTGTTTGTCCATCTCTGAGTTTTTTTGGTTTTCTTTCACCTCCTTCTGTTTTTCCATCTCTGAGATTTTTTGGTTTTCTATCACCTCCTTCTGTTTTGCCATCTGTAACTCTTTCTTAACTATCGTTACTTCTTTTCCTAAGTTGTCTATCTGGCTTTCCAGCTGCAGCATTGTGTCTATGATTTCCATTCCTCTATCAATTCTAAGTTTTAAACTTACATTGGCCTCTTCCAACAGTTTATGAAGAAGTTCAATTTTTCTCATTTTGTCTTTGTCCGTATATATCAATTTGGAGTCCAGCTGCTGCAGCTTGTGTATGTCATCCACTGCTCTCCCTAGTCTAGTATTTATATTTTCCATATTAAAATTGTCATTTGAAAGGCGATTTTCAAGCCCTTGTGCTAAATTTTCTGCTGACATGTTGTTTTGATCTTTTAAAATGAATCTTATTTCAAAGATGCCATCAATTAACTTGTCCAGCTTTCCATGTATTTCTATCTCCTTTTCTTCATCCATCTGTGGTTTTTTGGTCATGTCCATCTCCTCCTTTTCTCTCTCTGTCTGTGTATCTTTCATCAGATTCATTACTGCTTTCTGTACATTTTTTATCTGGTTGTCAAGATTATCCAATTTTTGCATGGCCTTCAGTGCTCTGTTGAGTCTCAAATTTAAACTTAAATTTCCCTCTTCAAGTAATGTCTCTAACACTTCAATTTTTGTAATTGAATGCTTGTCCATCATGGTGATGTCAAGCTGGTGCAGTTTATCAATCTCCTCTGCTGCTCTCCAGATTCTTGCTTCCAAGCAGCTCATATTAAAGTGGTCTTCTGGAAGAAGATCCTCAAGTCCATGAACTACATCATCTTCGCTAGCCATTATGTTTCTAGATTTCAAAATGAATCTTATATTATTCATATCATCATTTAACTTATTCAGCTGCATATTCAGTTCCCTAGAGATCTCTAAGTTTTTCTCCATTTTCTTTGTAGTTTGTCTGTTTAACTCTTCTGGAATGTTTGAACTCTTTACTGACTAAATGTGTCTTGTGATGAACTTATGTTCAAGAATGCAGCATTGTGATGTAATGCAGAAAAGCGTGATGTCACAAATTGATGTCACAGCCTCAGTAGATCAAAGGGCAAACTCATCAAGTTTGAATGAAAACATATTTATTTTTACATATTTTTTTAACAAACCCAAATTTATCTACAGCAACTTAGACCAGCTGTAAAGTTGTGTATGCATGATTTTGGTCATGGTTTTAAGGAAATGTTAACAGATATATCGATATTGCGTTGAAGAAATCTCGAAACTTAACACCTGTTTTTCCAAGAGCTCCATCTTTTCTGTCCTCTTTCGTTTCTCTGCTCTCTGAAAAATATCTGGTTCATTCTCATTAGCGTCTCATTACCACGCCCTGCTGAAGCAGACGTCAGCAGCCGGCCAGAAGGTGGCGCTGGTCTGGTCCATGTGGAGGCTGTGTCCGTTTCCTGTCGAGCCTCTGCAGCAGGAGCTCAGAAAGTATCTGAACACTAAAGGTAGAGAGAGCCACTGCACGCTGACACACACACACACACCCACACACACACACACACACACACACACACACACACACACACACACACACACACACACACACACACACACACACACACACACACACACAAACAGTGGACGCCAACATAAACACATCATCAGCGTCAGTTCATTACTAATCTGCTCTGTTTGATATGATATATAGTCTATCTAAAGTCGTGTTTGTGGAGTATTTTTTTAGTTAAGCTAGAAACGTAATATTTTTCATTTATATATATATATATATATAGCCTATATATGTTTTTTTTGTTTGTTTGTTTTTTTGAGTTAACATGTCATATTTTACAGTACACAAATACACACGACTTTCCGGCCCACACACACAAGCATAAGTACAAACACAAACACACACACCTTACACGCACGAGCAATTTCTTCGCATGCAAACTCAGTGGAGTGTTGAGAAATGCGATGTAAGGTCGCGCCTCGCCATAAATTATGAACTCCCTCTTGAATTTCAATGAAAAGAACTGGCTGAAAGTCACTCTTTTTTTTCTTTTCTTTCTTTCTTTATTCCCCGAAAAAGGCGCGTGGGCCGGCGGGGTGCTGTCCACTCGCCCGTGGTGCTGAAGCTCGCGCGGCGCTGGCGGTAAAGTAAGGACAAGGCTCCGCACGCGCGCCCACGCGGGCCGCGCGCGCGCGCTCCCGGTCGAGTCTTTCTCTGAGTCGCGTTATTAAAGCGAAGCGGTGATGGGTCAGAAAACAAACTCGCAGACGGAAATGAAAAACATGCCCCCGATGTTCTCTTGTTTAGGCCGTGGCAGTAAATCGTTAAGCGCCGTCATAATATCCCCGCAAGAAAGTTCGGATCGGGAGGAGCCAATCGCAGCGCTCTCACTTGAGGGGCTATTTATAATTCAAAGGCTCCACGCTCGGTTATCCCTTCTAAACAGTGGGGCTTAACTGGGACCATTTTGTTGCCCTTTCCAACCCACTCTGCTGTCACTCTGCCGCGGGGTAGAACACCCCTTTTGTACCAAAGCCCCCAGTTCGACAGGGACAATCCTCTCTCCAGACAGGCGCTGTTGGGGAGACAGAGGTTCTGAATGCTTCGACACTGGATGCCTCTGCTCCGCTTTGTCCTCCACAAAAAGGCCTAATGGAGGCCATATAGAGGCCATATGGGGCCATATGTATATATTTCACCATCCCCACATTCTTAAGTTCAGATATTTGCTCCCTATGTTATTTCTCCTTCATCTATTGATTGTGGGAGACTATGAAGAAAAAGGAAAAAAGAAAAAAACGAGACACATAAAAAGAAACGTTTTAAAGCCGGCAAGCTTGAACCAGACAGTGTCTGTTACAGCTTCAGGTTGTCTGTGGAGCTCAGTCATTCAGTTCTGATGCTCTCCGTGGCGTCATTGCAAAGGCCGGCCTGCAGATTGTACACAAGCCCTTGGAGGAGGAGGCCACAGAATACCCCTGGAGGAAGCTCACTGAGGTGATTCACAGAAGAAAATGTGAGCCAGGAAATCAGTTTACAGAGAGTCACAAAAAACAAAAACAATAATAGACAAATAAGACGTTGTTGAGCAACTTGCAAGAAGTTGTCTGATGGAAATTGGATGCATGTGCAGAAAAGGCAAACGTCAGCATCATTAACACCTAAAACAGAAGAAAACGAGGTTCCAGTGGGCTGAAGAGACCCAGTCGGGGAGTGTGGGTGATTGGCTGGAAGTGGCGTTCGGTGGTGAGTCCTGGATCTGCCAACATATTGGCCAAGGAGATGATGCTGGAATGATCGCTTGGTGGCAGTCTGAAGGAAAACAAACAGCACATTTCCAGACTCATTGAAGGCAGAGCGCGTATCAAACAAAAGAACAGATGGTAGCGACACCCTTTACACTCAAACACAAGTGGAAATTGAAATTATAGACATAAAAACAAGGCTGCATGACATGACTCCATGTAAAACAGATTTGAGAATAGAGGAGAATCTCAAGCTGTTGGAGCCTGACTTGTGAAGAATGCTGCTTTCTGTGCCTTGGGGAATTCAAGCTGTCAGAAAAAAATGAGTGGAAAAGTAACACACAGGTAATTGTGTTTTTTGACTCTTTATATCAGTTTTTCCTTGGAAATGAGCAATCCAATACTTTCTTTCTCTCTACTTGTCCTCCATCAATAGTAATATCACGAGATTTCTAAATAGGGCTGTTTAATTAAATGGGGGAGCTCATTCTGATTCTCTCTCAACTTTTACATGCAGCACCAATAGCTCAAAAATATTACAAACATTTTGTAGTGTGAGGAGTTTCCAAACACTTTTATTTTGGAAAATATAAAGTTCTTCTGCATGTTTGTTGTTTGCATACAGCTTTAAGTAGTTTTGACAAGACCGAAATAAATAAATACCAACTACAGTTTTAGTTAATACCTAAACTTTCTCTTTGCCGTTTGGCTCATGTCGTAGTTTTTCCTCAAATTGAAATTCAACCAGCAGAGGGCGCCATAACAGATCCAAGCCCCTCAAGCTTCCCATCTCGCCGACCAATGAGCTTGCAGAACACCAACGCGATGGGCGGGATCAAACGGAACGACACGCAAACATGGCGGCGTCTACAGAAGATGATTTTGAGTTCAATACTCAGGACTACTATTCTCTGCTCAACGTGAGGAAGGAGGTATGGTTTGTTCTTGGTTGGGTGCTGAACTCTGTCTTGTTTGCCGTGGCTGTTTGATAGTTTGTCATTGAACCAAAGCGGCCTGCAGTCGGTGCATCGTCCTCCAGTTAAGCGCCGCTCCTCAGTCAGACTGCACCTCCTCCTCGGAGGACGAGTCCGGGCTGATGCTGCGGACACTGATCAGATCCCTCATGAATCTCAGTTTGTCTTAAAACCGTGGCGCCTCACGTTGCTTAAGCTTATTTACTGTAGGCAGCTAAAACCCTTAAGCTAAAAGCTGAGGAATTATTACATTCTTAGTATCTTAAGTAATATAAATAGGAGCAAAAGCTGCTTTAATACCACTTGTCCTTCTGTATCCATTGCACCCCCTTAACTTTTTCACATTGTCATGTTAAAAGCATAAACTTCATTGGATTGTTATGCATTTTATGCTGCATACAGTCTTTTAGGGGTTTGCTTTCGTATTGGCTTTGCACATCTGAACATTTTACCCATTCTTCTTTGTAAGATAGTTCCAGTTTAGATACATTAAATGAATTAGAGGGCAAGCATTTTCAAGCTTGCCATCTGCAAGAAATATATAAAACTTTTGCTATGGCGAACGGTATCTTCCTTTATCACCCTGCTGGAGGAAAGCAATCCCGCAGCATGATGTTGCCAAAACCATTTTTCACTGCATGGGCAGAACATCATGGTCAAGTTAAATTCAACATTTTGTCCTGCCCCTACCCTCCAAATACCATAAAAAACTCTTTATTTATTAAGAGCTTTAGCAATAACAATGAGTCATCCACACTGGAACTGAACAAAAGAGACACAAACACTGGCCAGGTCATCAAAGGTACCGAAACTCACAAGCTTTAGAGTAGACACAAATAAATAACAAAATGGATAAAAATAAAGTCACAGACAACAACTCAAACTCTGTTGACAGGCAGGGGAAAACATTTTTTTAAATTATAAAACAGAAAGCGGAAGTGCGACTACCTCTGAGCAACACCATGTCTTTAAAACAATTACACTCATCCGGGCTTCTGAGCTGTAAGTGTTAAACAGTACAAATCGGTTCAACAGCTTAATGAATGGGGCACAACTAGTAAAAATCTGCAAAACAAAATCAAGGAGTTTCAAATAAATGCATTCATTTGATGAATGAGGCCAGCGAGGGGAAGTCAAAAGTAGAGAAGCATCTCATTCGCTTGCAACAGTTAAACATCAAGCAGGGATATTTCACTATGTACAAGAGAGAAATGGAAGATTAATTCCAAGAATCTCATTATAGTATTCAAGAACATATAATATATAGTATAGTATTCAAAAAAAGAATTTTAACAAGTGCTTTTTTTGTTTGTTTGTTTTACTGTGTCAGAGTTCATTTAAAATATACCACGGTTTATTTTTGAGGACCCATTCAACTGCAAAAAACGGATTTTTTAGTGGCGTCTTCATCTTATTTTTAAGTTCACCGGCAGAATCCATTTTGTAACCTGAATTGGGGATGATGGCGTTTTCAAACGAGGCCGGGACAGAAAAGTCAATACTGGCCAAAAATTTAGTGCCATCCATCTCCTGCTGTCAGCGAAGCAATGAGGAGGCTGGACTGAGCGTCCACCGATTCACCCCAGCTTTAGGTGAACCCGGCACTCAAACCAATGAGGATGAAAGGAAATGTTATGTTTTGTTTTTTGAAAATCGCAACAAGATGCCAGAATGTGAGATAAAACATTAATTGTGAAACAAAAAGTGAATGTTGTGACCATTTAAATTCCCTCTTGCAAAGGAAGGGATTGGATTTGTTTTGATTAAATATGCGATAATTAATTTAAGTCAACATCTGAATGTAAATCAGGCTATGTGATTGTAAAGTGCGACAACATAGCAATTCTATCGTTCGATATGATAAGATCAGTTATGATTTACCCATATTTTCTTCTGGTCTCTTCCTTTTAAATATTATGTTTTCTAATCTTAATCAATAGATACATAAAAATTGTAGGCAAACCCCTCCCCCCCAAAAAAAAAAAAAAACAGACAGTGACCCGAAGTTCACCTGATAATTAGCCAAAAGCAGAATTGAATGCATTTCTAAAGCCATACCAAATATAATCTCTTGCAATATTGCACCCACTGATATTGCCGTAGCGATTGGGGTTCATCACATCGTTCTGTGCTGAATGTAGGAATCCCGCCTTTCCTTGCTCCTCTCGCAGGCTACAGTGGAGGAGCTGAAGGCGTCGTACCGGCGGCTATGCATGCTGTATCATCCTGACAAACATCGAGACCCTGATCTGAAAAGACAAGCCGAGCAACTTTTCAATCAGGTTCACCGGGCCTACGAAGGTAGGGGTATTGATTCACAATAAGCGCTTTCATTGAGTTGAATAAGGTATTGATTTGAATTTAATCTGCAGAAAGAGTGTCTTAAAAAGTATGGTACAAGGAAACATGGACCTGAACTAATATTTTACTCCTCAGTGCTGAGTGACGCTCACTCCAGAGCCATCTATGACATCTTTGGGAAGAAAGGGCTGGAGGTGGAAGGCTGGGAGGTCTGTTTACATACTTAGTTCTGCATTTGTTGCCTCAGTGCACGTCGCAGACGCTTCTCTGTACAATATGATGTCATCGCGTAGGTGGTGGAGAGGAAGAGAACACCTGCAGAAATCCGAGAGGAATATGAAAGGCTTCAGAGAGAAAAAGAAGAGAGGAGACTGCAGCAAAGAACGAATCCCAAGGTTTCATCTACTTTTTCTTTCTTGACTCTTTTTACCCTCAGTGCTTTCAATATATTTCTGAAAAAAAGACACCTTTTGTGCCAGTGTTAAAGAGATCAACCTGCGTAACTCATTTCAGCATTTCTCCTGCTACTCTTTGTTGCTGTGTAATCCTCTTTTTTTTTTTTTTTGCTTTAATACCTTCCAGGGCACAATCAGCGTCGGTGTGGATGCGACGGACCTGTTCGATCGCTATGATGACGACTTCGAGGAGATGCCCGGCGGAGGCTTTCCTCATATAGAAATTAACAAGATGCATATTTCCCAGTCTATTGAGGTAAATCAATGGGCACGCTGTCAGCGCTCCATGTCCACTGTTTCGTTCTCACGTGGAAACGGCGTCATGTCTTCAGGCTCCTCTGACCAACACCGACACAGCAATGCTTTCGGGGTCACTCTCCACGCACAACGGGAGCGGAGGGGGCAACATTAACGTGACTGTACGCAGAGTTACATCAGCTAAAGGCTGGGGAGAGGTACCCACAACTACTACTAATAATAATAATGAAACTTTTGAGCTTTCGAAACATGGAGTTTACTTGCATTTCTGTTCATCTTCAAAGGTGGAGTTTGGTGCTGGAGACACACTGGGGCCACTCGTTGGGTTAAAGGTGTTTCGTAACGTTACACCGCGGTGGTAAGGCCCGGGTTTTTGTGCAGCATGTCCGAGGCAGCGGTAATTCTCGCTTTGCAGCCAATATACATCATCTCTCTGTGCAGTTTTCTCACAGCCCAGTGGGGTTTGCAGTTCTCGCCTCGAGGCCTGCGGCCGAGTTGTTCTCTGATGACGGCGCGCCACCTGGACCAGAACACAATGGGCTACCTTCAGTGGCGCTGGGGGCCCAATAGCGCCATGACAACCAGCCTGGTGCGGGACACGAAGAGTAGCCACTTTACTTTAGCTCTGCAGGTAAACACAAGTATAATACTATATTTACAGGAGCTCCCATGCACTCATTACCAGCGTTATTTATCTCATTAGTTCAAGTTGCATCACTATTCGGTTTCATTTTTTAAGGTGAAATGATGATATAAGTTCAATAATTTATTAAAAACAAGAGTCAAAAGCACAAGTTCACTACTCACTTTGGTAGAACTGGTTCAATTCATTGAAACTTGCTGCTTTTCTGACTCATAATCCAGATTTTGATTTAATTACCTTGTACAGAATGTCAGCCGTCTGAGGAGAAATCTACAAAAGAGCCATTCCTTCACCTGAGTAACAGTTTGAGTCAGATGGTTAAAACATCCGAAACAAAAAACCAAAATTGACAGCTATAGACATACACAAGTGAAATGTCTTATCAAATACGTTGATTAATATTGCGCCATAATAAAAGGTCCAATATTTTGTGTTTTCTAGGTCTGTAGTGCCATTTTGTACCACAATAAAGCAAGTATGTCACCCTCAGTTGTCATTAATCAAACATAACTCGACTTCACAGTTTGACACTTTAAATTTCCCCCTTAGTCTCTTTGAGAAGCTCCAACTTTTTAACTTTATAACATAATATGGGCCTCAAAAAAGCTGATTTTTCAAAATACCTCCTGGCCCTTAATGACACATGAACCATGTCAGTGTTTGGAGGATGGTTTGAGGTGAAACCTTCAATAAGGAAGGCTCGATCTACACCGTATGTAAACTTCTGACCAGTACCCTAATGTTTTAACGTCATGACTTATCATGATTGATCTTCCTGTTTGGTGTGTGTTTTCAGCTGGGTGTGCCTCATTCCTACCTGATGATGAGCTACCAGTACAAGTTCCAGGATGAGGACCAGACCAAAGTGAAAGGCTCCGTAAAGTATGACTTTCCACAGAAAAATTTTTTTGATCGAGCTGTTTGCAAGACAGGCTCTCTGAGCAGCGCTTGTTATGAGTCATCGTACCGTTTATCGGGTTTTTATCATATTAAACAGCTGATGTTTGGGGAAAAGGAAGCGCTGTCACTTTAACAAATTGGGCTTTTTTCCCCCTGTGCCCATAGACTGCTTCATTGTGTCCCTGAAGAACATCCAAAGCACAAGATGAAAATAATCCAGTTGTTCTGGTGTGACTCAGTGGAGCAGATTGTTGCTATAAACAGGATGTTTAGCTGCTAATCCTCCTCCCTCTTTTCTTTTTTTATCCCAGCAATAACGTAGTGACATACGCATTAGAAACTTCAAAGAATTTCAAAAAAAGATCTGGATTGCAATTGAGAGTTTTTATTTATTTATTTTTTTTACATTTGAAACTAATTCTTAAGCTTTGCCTTTTTCATGGAGTTCTGCAGTGGCTGATTTTAGGTGCTGCGGTTTTGAGACGAACCCGAGGTGACGTCTGCCACCTTGAAGGCAGCAGTAAATGGAAAATGATGACTTATTTCCCCTCTGAGTCTCGTTGGGTTTCTTCTAAAACATTTGCGAACACGTTCCTCCGTCAATTGACCTCAACACAGTCACCTTTTCATAAAGTGGAGACCAAAAGAGATTTCTACAGCGACAAACAGTGTCTTTTGCCAACTTGCCTTATGGTTGCTACATGATAATAATGACTAAATGTCGTGCAAAGTTCAATTTTATGTTATTTTTAAAGCAAAGTTTATGTCAGCAAATTTTCTGACTCAATAAAACTGAATGTCCTCTGCCTCTTACTTTAAAGCTGTGAGGTTATTTTGTTGTTTGCATTCATATTTACTACTTCTCCTGCTCCCTGGAACATGAAAAACATCTGATGTCTTATTCACTGAATTTTGTATGACACGTTGAGAACTCTGACTGCACTGTTTGTGTACCTGTGCAAAATTTATATCGGTTGAAGTTCAGGAAAAACTGAAAAGCACGCATTTTTAGTTCCACCAACTTTGCACACTCTTCGGCATGTGCCCGGTCCGATTTCTCCACCCGTCTCCGCTCACGTTTTTTTTCTTCGCAGGACAGGCTGGTTCGGCACAGTGGTAGAGTACGGCGCGGAGAGGAAGATCAGCCGTCACAGCGTTTTGTCGGCCACGGTCAGCATGGGGGTCCCACAAGGAGTCACGCTCAAGATTAAGTATGAGCCACCCTGAGACACCATCTCACACTTTTCTGTGTCCCTGTCCGTCTGAATGACGGTCTCGTCTCGTCGCCTGTGCTGCCGCTAATACTACTTCCTGTATTTGTTTTAACGAGGCTGGCGCGTGCCAGTCAGACGTACCTGTTCCCAGTCCACCTGACAGACCAGCTGTTGCCCAGCGCCGTCTTCTACGCCACCGTCGGACCTCTCCTGGCCTACGTCGCCGTCCACAGACTAATTATTATCCCGTACACGAAAGCGCAGAAAGAGCAGTGAGTACTCTGACTGCATCGCCGTTCAAACCTAATTTGATAGATATTGATCCTTCGTCACCAAGTCGCCATAATCACTGAGTTATCTGTGGTGATTTGCTGTTTGTTTCCCTCCGTTTCTGAGTTTCGGATCAGAAACGAACCCCTCGTGTCGGTGAAACATTTAGCATTTCTGTTTACGGGCGTGTCGAGGGGATTCTTTAATGCTTGTGCTACCATCAGCGAAAGCCTCCACAGTGAATCCCAGCGGGTGGCTGTTGATGTTTGCTTTGTGTGTCTCTCAGAGAGCTGGAGTTGCAGAGGAAGAGCTCCGCCACAGACATCGCCAAGAAGAAGCAGGAGGCTGAGACTGCTGTGAGTACCTCCTTCCAGAAACGCTTTTTTTTCTTTCTCCCTCCATTGTGTGGTGTAAGTGATCTCTGTTCATAAGTCAGGCTCTCCTCATTATGAACTCATGACCGAATCTCATCTATCCTACACTATTTTCCTTGGCCCTACCCATCCTCTTCCTCCTCCTCCTCTTCGTCTCTCCCTTGGCTCCCCTGCAGGTTCTGCTGATGCAGGAATCTGTGAGGAGAATCATAGAAGCAGAAGAATCCAAGATGGGTAAGGACACACACACACACACACACACACACACACACACACTGAGCCGCTGTACAGCAGAGTAACAAAAAGAAACTTTTCTCTTTTGGAGCCAGTCCAGACTTGGTGTAATTCAGGTACATTTATCTTTGTCGCTTTCGACACTTTATGATGCTCTGTGGCTTCAGGATCCTGGTTGTCTTACTTTTATTATCTGCTGCTGTGAAGCAAGTCATGATGTTGGTATAAACCACGTCTGTGTGATATATGCCTCCTGGCATCCGTACTGGTTTGTATCTGAACTTTGATTTCAGTTTCCCGCGTGTTTGTTTATAAGCAAACAAATGAAGTTTTGGGTGAAAAATTGGAATGTACTATTATATATATATATATATATATATATATATATATATATATATATATATATATATATATATATATATATATATATATATATATATATATATATATATATATATATGAGAAGCTGTGGTTTTTGTTTTATTTTATTGGAGGGCAGGTGAGCTTTCTATGTTCTTTCATTTTTTGTCTTTGTAAAGTCCCTTAAGATGACATTTGTTGTGAATTGTCACTATAAAGATAAACTGAATTGAATTGAAACTAAATTGAAAACACCAGACTGCAGCTGAAAAATCACAATAGATTTGTGGAAACATTCCAGCTGCGTTGTTATCCTGGTTTATGCTTTAATCCAGCATAATCAGCTCCTGGTCTCTGATGGAAACATAAACCATGCAGATTCTAATCATTTGATTTGGCAGCAAGATATCAGCATATGATCATTGCGCCATAAAATCACATTACATGTTTTCTGATTGGTAAAAATATCAATTGAAATGTTAAGAGAGTATAAATCCTAAAAAGACAAAGTCACTTTTATTCAGGGCCTATCAAAGAGAGACAGACATGACTGTGTTTTTCAGAAAAAGCAAAAAAAAAAAGCCCAAATAATGCTGGTTGTTTCACCGTCTTAAAACCCTGCAATAAAACGCTTCAGTACCGACGTCTAAGCATCACCTGCAGCTGTTTTACGAACCCCAAACACGCTGTGAATTACCACCCAGGCCTGATCATCCTCAACGGCTGGTACGGAAAGTTTGTGTCAGACACCAGCCAGAAGCAGGAGAAAGCCAAGGTGATTGACGTCACCGTGCCGCTGCAGTGCCTGGTCAAAGACTCCAAGCTCATCCTCACCGAGGCGTCGAAGGTGAGCCGGAGCAGATGATAATGGCTCCCTGAGCATCTGTAAATCAGCAGGCGTGCTCTTCGTACGAACGCTATCTCTGCCCGCAGGCGGGGCTGCCGGGCTTTTACGACCCCTGCGTGGGAGAGGAGAAGAGTCTGAAATTACTGTACCAGTTCAGAGGGGTCATGCATCAAGTCATCTCCGCAGACATGGAGCCACTACGGATACCCAAGCAATGTTAGTATTCAGCCACTTTCATCTGTGACTCATAGAGCTGCATGCTTATGTACAGTATTACTGAAAGCCTGAAAGCTGAGCATTAAATAATGATTTTTTTTTTCTTTTTCCAGCTCACAGAACTGAGTCTGAATCCTAGGAGTCCTCTGCTGTTGACGTAACAGACTATGTACGCAGAAGAACCCAAGAGTAGAAGGGATAGATTTTTTTTTTTTAATCCGTTCGTTTCCCTCCTCTAGCTCTCCTCTGTCATGGTGTTAGTGAATCTAATTCACAAGTCTGTGCTCCTTCCTTTTTCTAAACTACAGTTTTTTTTTTTTTTGGGTGAAATCAGCACCGGATTTCCCCTATTGGCTTCACCCGATACACCAGATCGCATATTGATACGCTGCGGGAGATCAGACAGCGGCCCCAGATAGTTTTGTAAGACACAAGACAGTCGGATGGCGATTTCCCTCAGTAGCGAATGAAATGTCTGTGGTTTCTCACATTCCTGTTTGAAGAAGCTATAATTTGGTCTTAAATATAATCTTCATTTGTCGCCATGGCAGTGTTTTGAGTCGTGAAACGGTTTGGGTTAACTATGCAGGATGGCGCCTCAGGAACCTCGAGGTCAACCAGGACTTCGCTCATGCTTTAGATGACACTCTAAAAGGTCAGCCTTTCTAATTTAGGAAACATTTTACTCCAGCGTTTGCTGCTCGATGGGATGCAAGTGTAAACCGGTCCTCAAAACACGAAGGTTTGGAAAAGAGAGGAAAAGGTCTGCCTGTTATTACAGAAAAAGTTGAAGACTTTTCCTCCTGGATTTCTATCGCTCCACGCTGCAGTCTGAAGGCAGGAATCTTGCTCGGATTTGATTTGCGTCAGTGTTTATCGATCAGCTCTGCAGCCGCAGGAATAAAAAATAAAAAAAACCTGTGCTCTCTAATGATATTTGATAAGATGAAGGTTGTGTTTATCCTCCACAAAGCTGTTGTGTAATCATTAAAGTAATCGTTTTAAACCTGAAGCTGCAGCGTGTGCTGAACTCGGTTAGAAGTGTTATTAATGTGGGTCCTTTGACGATTTTTGTTTTTTAACTATTAGCTTTTCGGGTAAAATGATGATAAACACACATTCTCAATGAATTTTAGAAAACAATGCGATTCATATTTAGTGCATTTCCTCTCTTCCAAACAAAGGCCATAACTATACATACAGTATCAAACAGTCTAAAAGAAACAGTATTACTCTGCATTACTCTACCTGGGATCAGTGCTGTTTACAGTCCCACAGCATGACGCTGCCACCGATGCTTTAATGTGCTGGTTTGGTAGGAAGCCGTTCACATTTGATCTCCTTTCAGTCCACAATAATATGACACATATCGATGCTTGAGTATTTGTTCCCCCATCGCAGGCTCAAGCTTATTGTTACCGTTTGTATAGTTTTGACCATGCATGTGCAGACAAAAGGACAATAAATTCTAACTAATGCATTAATTTATCCTTTTGTAAACGTTCCACCCGAGAATGACGAGACATATCATGCGTTAGTGGAAAGCCTGAAATTAATGCCAATTTATGCCCATGTTTGGTGCATGTGAACTTCTGACCAGACTGCTGCACACGGAGAGATGGAGAAATGCAGCTTCTTCACTGCTAAACCAGCTGCGGCGTCGGAGCGTCGCGGAGGCCACTTTGTCTATTCGTTGATTTTCGGGCCCGTGTACGTGGAGGAATCGCAGAGGGGTCTTACTTTAGTGGTTAATTCACACTCTAATTAACATCTGCTGTAACTAGTTTTCTCAGCAGATTGGTACACGATACACTGAACCGCTGATGAATAGGCAAACATTGTAACACTTAAATCCCGAAGTTTTTAATTTCCGCAGCACAATAAAGCTCCCCGTTTAAGTCCATTAAATTAGATTTTACTCCCTATCTGATTGGTGCATCTGTTGGTAGATGGATTGTGCAATAACAAAGAGGTTGTTACTTCTTAGTTTTTTTTTTGTTTGTTTGTTTGTTTGTTTTTGGAAGAGGGTATCTGTGTAATGAACTATGGGGAACCCTAAACTTTATTAAAACCATTAAAATGGAATATAAGCTGAGTTTTATTGTATAGTATATATAAAAAGGTTAGATTTTGCACAAAATGCACGGTATATCAGGCATTTTGTCCAAATGGTGCTGAAGACCTTAATTGTAGCTGTACTTTTACTGAAATGCATCAAACAAGTTAAAAACCCACGTTCAGATCAATCTGCAGGCTGTTTTGCACCGTTATCGTTATGTGTTTGTCCCTTTTTGTTGTTTAGGTGTGAAGTAAAAGGTTTCGTCTGGTCATTTGTTCATTTATGCCATCATAAAAGGCGAGCGGAGAGTCCTTTGCCGATTTTACATTCCAGCCTGCGAGCCAAACGGACCGGTATAAATGTTCAGTATGTTTGAAAGGAAGATGCGTGTTCTGTCCTGTAAAGTTAATAAACATGGAATAAAAACTTGACGTCTCATTTGATTAGGTGTTCAAAGGCACAGCCGAGTCAACAATCACTGTCCACATTTAAAACTTTTCAAAACCGTCTTTAGACCAGTTTTGAAAGTTCAAGTAGAAAAGTTCAAAAGAAATTTATGGCAGATATTTCTGTAGGTATCAAAAGTTTAGCTATGAAACCTGCTAAGACTTCAGAATGGATGGATGACGGTTGGATGAATGAGGCGTGGAGGAAAGGTGAATGCATCGACGAATGAACGGGTGTATGAGTCAAGGATAAGTGAATTACAGATGAATAAATGATGAACTAAATGAATAGATGGATATATTAAATGGAGTGGTGGACAAATACTGATTACATTGATGAACAAATGCAGGATGGATAATGAATCAATAAAATGACAAATGGATTGACAAAATTGATCAACAACTGTCAGGAAAAAGATTAACAGAGGGACAGACTGACGTTGGACAAACAGTTGAAGGGACAAATGGACAGCGGGACGTAAACAGGTTTCAGACGACAGGGCAGGAAACGTTTATCCAGACATGGAAAATACATTATTTCCATAGTTTTCCAGAACACCCAGTGCAACATGACACAACAGAAGATCCCCCTGGGTAAAATGGTACCTCTTTATTTACAATAGTTTCACAGAAACAGTTTGCACCACAGTACAGACAACGCTTTCTCAGTAAGGGGATGGGACAACCCGGGATCAGGATAAGCCAGCGGGATCACAATGAGCAGATTCATGTCTTGGAGACAAGACACTACAATTTGGAATCTGAGCCTGAAGACGCCTTCAGTTTCTCTTGAAAACAAACGCCCCGCGGACCGACAATGATTCTGGTTTGAGAACGTCGTGAAGACATCTCAAGCTGTGCAACCGCCCGCTCTGCGACACCAGAAGACGGGTGCACAGGTAAACGTATCCGGTTCAAACTCCACCTGTTGGCAAACAATCGTTTTGCGGTTGCCAGTCGTTCCCCGGTGAAGCTGCTGATGCTGCATTGTTAAACTTCCCCTCAATCCTGGATTTGGATCCTAAAATTCCTTCGTCTAAAAATCTGTCTACAATATGGCTTTTTATATAATTGGAAACAATATGTAGTCTACGCGTACAGGCCCAAACAGCAGATGGCACATAAATAACAAAGCTTAGGACTTTCATCCGAACTGGACCAAGTTTCAGAACCAAAAAACCCCCCCAAAAAAAGAAAATCCCATTAAACTTTTATTCAAATGAATACTGTAGGAGGCCGACATCTGCTCTGATTAAAATGTTTAAAAGGCAACACAATCCGACTTTTCTTCGCAAATATCCATTTAAAAACAATCGAGCACAAAAGAAGAAAAATACAGAGCTCTAATGGGAACACATAGCAGCACGTGTGTGGCAAACACGCTCGTTCAACCCGACTCCGACATGCACATTTCCACCCGGAGTCTCCAGAAGGTTAGAGAACTCCCGTTTTCTCATCCGTTGACTCCGGAACAGGACGGCCTCGCGGTTCTCTTAAAGGAATGTTGCCCTCCGCCCCGTTGTGAAACTTTTGACGGCGCGAACGAAGGAAAGACGCGAACCAAACCGAGTCCTGCTACAGAATGCGCCGAAGCTACACTGACCAGAACCAACTGAAGAACATCCGTAGAGAACGCCGCGATTCTTCTGTCATCTGGCTTTTTGACTCGTTCAAATACAGTTCATTGTAAAAGTGATTTTTAAAAAAACAAACTGTTTATAAACATTAGAAAACAAAGCTTGACGTTGCTGAATATGCAGATGCATCTCAATAAAGAAAAAGAGCTGAAAAGTCCCTTTTATATTTTCATCGCAGAGTGATACGTTTTAGTCATAGTTTTGCTGTCAATTTAGTGATTAACCAATCGTCTCAAATTCATTTTCTCATAAAATCTGAGTATTACATAAGAGCAATCAACAACTTGCCAGCGCTGAAGCAGAAAGTTGTTAACTCTTTTCATAAAGAGCATATGGTACCAAGAAGATGGCTGATTAAAAACCGCTACGGTCAAAGATGATCTAAAGTTCAGTTGAAGGAAGAAATCTGCTATAAAAAATGTGCAGAGTTAAGAGGACAGTCTACTTCCACTGAGCAGACTGATGAATTTATATTAGCTGCAAGCTATGATATGCTTCAAATCTATTGTGTTTCTAATAAATTTAAATGTCATTTTTTTCCAAATCGAATTTTGCTCATTTTCCAGTTTAATGCGATGAACCTGTACAGTCAACAAACGTCTAGACTCAGTGACTGGAAGACAAGAAGCCGCGCTGGGGTTGGATCGACGCTCCGAGATCGTCTTTAACGAGGAAAAGCAAAGAGTATCAAAACAGATAAAGCAGATGCAGACCTTAGTAGTTGAACCTACATCTTTGTTCTACAGGATTATACCTCAGCTTAATATTATAGCACCATCTCAAGCAAATGACGAGGTTTTTCTTGTTTAAAAAAAAATGGTACATGGTGTAACAGTGAAGCCATCCTACAGAAAACAGATCCAGTTTAATCTGAACAGTACATGTTTCTGTGTCTACCTTCTGATAGGTTAAAAAATAAAAATAAAAAACAGTGAGGAAAAAGTGCAAACTGTTTCTCCTACAAATCCCAGAATGCACCAAGGTGGGTGGCAGTTGTGAAGATATTCTATACATATGGCAGTTCAAACGTTTCCAGTGTACCAAGTCTCAACATTGATAGTTTGATGCTTTTGTGATGCCCTCTGCAGACAGGTATCCATTCAGTGATTGCCTTACGCACAAAGTCTGGAGGAAGCAGAAACGGAGCCCGATAACTCTAAAAACAGCAATCAAACCGTCTACAGATGGGATAAGGCCTGGGGGAAGAGTTCCACCAAAGTGTTTTGTTTAGAAAATGTGGGTTCCTGGTTGGCCGTGAGGAGGTCAGGTCCAGCTGGGTAAACCGAGGGGCAGAGGGGTTTAGAGTTCATGGTCTGACCGAGAGTCAGTCGAGCAAATGTTTACGTGAGCCGATGCGCGAGCGGTGGGAGCGCCGGGCGTCTGGGGGTCCGTATGTGTCTCGGCAGCTTTGGCATATGTATGTCTCTGGCACGTGACTCTTGCGGATTTTAGCGCAGGACAGGTGGATCCAGGTGTTGCACTTGTTACATTCGATCATTGCTCGGCCGGCGAAGGGCTTCATGCAGAAGCACGTGACCAAGTCCCACGAGTCGTCGTCTGAAAGACACAACAGGGTCGGTGAGTTTCCTTTGGTTAAACAATCAAATAGCGATATTGACATTTTGTAGCGCAATGGGACCTTACCGGAGTCCACCATTATGTCCTCGTCCTCTCCTGAGCCGTCTTCGTCTCGAAAGACCACTTGCTTCCCCTGGCGGAACACGGTTCGGTTTCCTGAAAAGCCCTCCACCTTCTGTACCTTTACAACTCCCTCTGCCAGGTCTCGACCGTCCCACTGTCGATGTTCCTCCTTTGGCTCCTCCTTGCAGGGTGAAGGGCTGGGCAGGCACGTGGGGATGAGGGGAATGCTGAACTCATCTTCGGGCTCTTCTTTGATTAGTCGGCTGCCAAAGGACAGAGGGGGCTGGAACTCGGGATCTGCTCCGTGGGTCGGCTGGGCCCTCAATTCCTCACCAGAGTGACACTCCCTCTCCTTTCGCCTCTTCTTCTTCTTCAGCTTCTCAGCTTTTCTGTGATCGTCTGGATGCAGGGTGGAGATTGTGCGCTGCAGAGAAAGCAAAGTTCATATAGCAAACTGACTGAACAAAAAAGTTAAATTATGCGTTGCCCGTTGAAGCGTACATCTCGCTTGCTATGAGAGGACAGCAAAGGCGTCGGCTGTGGACGCTTCCTGCTTCTGTCTTGGGGCACCTTGGGCGGCCGCTGGGGGCAGGAGGCTGCGGGTCCGGGGGCCCAGCCATCGCTGTCGGCAGTGCTGCCTGTGCTGTTGGGAGGACTGGAGCTACTGCGAAGTGGAGAGTCCTGGAAAAGGAAACCAGTGATGTTCTGTCAAAACTAAAAATGGTGCAACAAATCGGCCATTGACCAGAACCGGAGTATTGTTAGCTCCACAGAACGGCTGGAAGCCCCAGAAATGCTAGGTTTCTTTTTGTCCTGGTTCGTGAATGCAACTGTTCTGCACTGACGTTGTTACTGAATCAGAAAGTGAAGCTGTTTAAAAATGAAGCCAATTCAACACAGATGTGCAAGAAGCTGTTTTAAAGTGAACAATTTACTACAACATGCTGAGGGAGGGAGACCTTTAGCAGAAAAGAAAAAGACTTGTAAAAAGAGAGGTTACAACACAGTGTGTTACAAATATGTGTTGCATTTTAAGACAATAATCAATTCACTAGAACAAATTATGTTAAGAATGAACGGCTTGGTGTAAATGTGAGAACAGTACTGCTAGTTGTGGCGATCGTTTTAAAAAAAGCAAGCAAAACAAAAAATGACAGGAAGCAGCGTAGCCAGGTATTAAATCAGTAGCGGTCTACATGTCAAAAAACACACTTTGGGCAGGAAGTGCAAAGGCATCGCTACACGCTTGGACCAAGATAAAATACAGGCCCAAAGGAACCTGTTTGACATGACGCCATTGTGTTTCAATCTTACGTACCGAAATCCAAAATTATGTTGGGTGAGAGGAAATCGGCACTCTTATTCTGTTTTACATTAAACATAATTCAAGAACAGAAAATTGAAGCAGGTCAAAAATCTTAACGTTGAAATTGAAACTTTTCTGAACAAATAAAACCAAAACTGGGATTTCTGCAAGTTTTAGTAACACATTTGAAAGTATTTTTTGAAGACTTCTATCATTCAAATGTAAGATCTACATTAATTACAAAACAATGAGTAGCTGACCACAAGCTACCTCATTGGGCTGACGTAATAAAGAAGTACATAAATATTTGCCCACTTGCTTATTTTTTTCCAACTTCCTACCCCTTTTGCACAACATCTCACTTAGTTATCAACAACATGTTTCAGACAACTAACAAAATCCCTGCATTCTAAAAAAGACATACACATGTCACAAGACCAAACATTTCAGGTCTTAAGAAATGTTTGATTTCTTAAGACCTGAAATGTTTGATTTCTTAAGACCTGAAATGTTTGATTTCAAAAATGTTTAAACCAGCTACAATAGTTGTTTTGCAGGTTTACTTGAAAGACTGAAGAATCAGAGATAAATAACCTTCTGACAGCATTGCCATTAATCATGGGCCTTGTTGTTTTGTAACAGTGTAACCACATCCAAATTCCTCAGCAAAAACTACAACACTCAACAAATCCTGCAGCTGAACATGCTAGAAAACAAAATAATGGAAGACGAGGGTCATGGGTAAATAAAGGAGTATAAGGACTAAATTTTAAATGATTCCATTTTAGAGTTGTAGCAAACTATTGCCCAGAGATCAGAATCAAAGTGCATTTTTGGTTGGCAAGTTAAAAACAAAAAGCGACTGCTTAGAAACTAAAAACCACTAGCATTCCTAATGTATAGTACATCCCAAAATTATGTACTTTGACGCACTTTTCAAATATCAGTCGAAAAAAGCCAACGTTTTGGAACATGCGTTTTGATCTGTATCTTGTGATTCATTGATTTTCTGTTGGATTAAAACCTATTACACCTATCGAGGAATCGAGAGCATATTTTATGCCTTACGAAAATAAAAACTAAAGTCTAAATCAACCTTGAGAGCCCCAACATCAAAGAAAATCGTGAATTGGTGTCAGCTGGAAAAATCCTGACCAATGCAAACTACCACCCATTTTCATCTTTGTGTTCAAACAGATCAATTTTTTTGTTTTTTTGCTCAAGTGGAATTGAATACAGTTTGCATGAATATATGAGTAAATCAATAGTTTTGTAAATGCACTTTGAGATTAAATCGTTTTGACAGGATACTTAAAAATACATTCCTGTTATTTAGTGTAATACTTTTTTTTGTCTGTTTACGTGTAAAAATAAATTAGATAAAAAAAAAACCATAAATACAAAAAACAAAAAAGTACACAAACTGTTAAGTTCTGCTTAGATCAAGTGTTCTGACCACCTACCTCTTGTGGGTATGGGATGTAACCGGCATAAGCCAACACAAACGTGCAAAACTTGTTAAAATCCTCCACTGTCCTCCTCCTCTTGTACGGCGGGCTGAAACCCTAAGAAACACACACACACACACACACACACACACACACACACACACACACACACACACACACACACACACACACACCGCATTGTTGAAACCTGCACATCAACAGCCTCAACATGGCGATGATGACATTAACGAGAAGTGACCGTCTGTGCACCATCCACACACTGTGTAAACCAAACAAGAGTTGGCACTGCGCCACGAACAAAGACTGCACTTAACAATCTCGTCAAAATCTTCGACGAAACGTGAAACCAATCATCCTCAATTCATTGTCGGGACGTTATCTGGTGACCAACCCCCCACCGACAAAACCCCAACTACAAACTAACAGCTACGGCTAGCTGCTGTGGCTAGCGGTAAACAGCCGTTGCTAAGAGGCTAGCGACAACTCAGACAAGCTGCCGAAAACGCACGACGACGCGTCAAACTCGCTTGATCCTATTGACAGTGTCCGTTTAAGTTATAAAAAAACATGCATGTTAGCAGACTGTTAGCTGACGACAAAGCTAGGTTGTTTGACAGTTCAAGTTAGCCAGCCTTGGTATTAGCATCCCCGGCTATGATGATGGAATGTGTTCTTTTCGATGAAACTCCGGGTTGGCGAGCATTACCGCGTCTCAAAGCCCCGCTTGAACGAGCAGAAACGACGTGTTAAAGCAAATGGAACAACAACTTCGCGTACAGACATATAAACATCCCTTCATGTTCAGCGTGCGCAACTTTAAGCACTATGACAACACGAGCGTAGCATGCTAACATCGGCTTGTGCCGTGTGGTGACAAACCTAAATCAACTTGAACACTGCTAGCCGTGACAGAAAAACTACTCGCTGGGATACCGTTATATAAATCACTCACCTCCGGCTGAAATGCATGGGATGTCGATGGGTTTATGTCACCCATCTCTGCAGAGACTGCGACCACTCGACGTGTTATGGATGAGCTCCACACAAGCTACAGAAGCGGGTACCTCGATGGGTCCGTAAACGCTTATTTAGCTTCGGCTCGCTCGATGCCAACCGCTAACTAACGTTACCTGTGCTAAGACTCGAAGCAACAGTGTTGCCTCAGGTTGACATCGCAAACATTACTTTTACTGGCAATAGATAACTAGATAGTCGGCAAAAAAAAACACGCGGAAAAGTGCGACAATCTGATGAAACCGAACGTCGCTACACTTTCTCCCCTCAACCGAGCTATTCAGGGAGGTCGTGGTTTGATCCCGTTTACCGACTCTTCAGCGGTCCACTTCTGCTGTCACTTGCAGCCTCCCTCCCCACTTTCTTCTCTGTCTCCGGCCAAGTGCTAGCGCCCTCTGCTGGGCGCCAGCGTGAGGCGTTACTGGCTCTAAATGATTTCAGAGGTCCGTCATATTCTTTAAATAAATTCAATCTATGTTTAAGTGCTGAATCCTGGCCGTGTGTAACTACTGAAGATGGAAAAATACTGCTTGACAATGAAAAAATGGGAACTACATATTTTTGGCACAAAAAGAACATCGTTACCTCTTATGAAGAATTTATTACATAATCTGATGTATTAAAGTATTCTTGTGTACAATGACATTTTGGTGAAATATGTGAAAAATGTGTGCAATATTTACAACCTAAACAGTGTGTTCACTTTTCACTCATAGGACAAATACTGCAAAAATAATATGAAGAATTAATTATTGTCATGATGCTCATATCATCCCTGATATAAGAAAATCGCATTTGTATCAAGTTCATCATTGTGTTCCTTCTGAGTGCACAGTGCCGTTTGTCCTGCAGAGGGCGGTAGTGAATCCGAGTCAACGCTAGTCCGACAGAGCGTCCGACATCTTTCCATTTCCGGTTAATAAGTAGCGGTCTTACTAGGCGGCAGCCGTGCTCGTGTTTGGAAATTGATATCGTTTAAAATGGACAACGTGAGGCTTCAGGGTTTTAAGACGTTTTTGACTGAACACTTCACCGCGCTGGCCGTGGAGGTGTTTGGCGAGGTGGAGAGTATGATGGAGGCCTGCTACGAAGAAAACAAAAGGCTAAGGAACATGCTGCACATGGTGCTGACCCCTGAAATAAAGTTAACGAGGATAGGTTCGTGCTTTAAAGTGTTCGCAATGTCCACTAACCTTCCTCTGTGTGGCTTCAGCTTAACACCAGCCTTAAATCGACCATAGAAGCTGATTGGCATGACTTTTAATAGTTAGCGGGGATGGGAAGCAGGAAAGTTGGTTCAGAGTTCCTGTCCAGATTTGAACGAAGCAATTGTCTGGTTTGGATAAATTTAGGGGAATATTTGTATTTTCAAGCTTAATTCCACATCGTGGTGTGTAAATGTTGTCCCCTTATGCATCCATTCAGCCATCATACTCTTTGTCCTCTATCTATCCATCAGTTATTCTAACATTTCCATTTTGCACTGAAAGGTTTGCTGATTTGTGTGTGTTTGTGTGCCTGCAAACATTTAAACCTGAAAACAATAGTTACGACGAAATCTTTTTAGGAATTCACAAAATGGGTTATTTGTTTATGTTGGCTAATGTAAAGGTCATGGTATTTGATTCTTTAAGTAAGGGACAAGATGTCAACTAATATGTCTGTTTCTTTGCTCTTTCCAAATGATAGATGTCAATTTGTTGAAAGAAACACCCCAAATTACCGGAAAGCAACTTTCGGAGCCAAACACAACGACTGGCCTTGAAACAGCAGAGCCACTGAATAAAAGACCTAAAGAAGAGACGACTGAATATGAAATTAGCTGGGAGACAGAGCAGCAACAAGGGCCAGCAGAAGTGGAAGAGGCCTTTCAAGTCACCGTAAAAGATGATCCAGAAGACGAAGTGGAAAAAACCTGCATCACAGAGATGCCCAGAGAATTGGCTGTGGAGCACCAGGACTTTTCTGCCAGGATCTCGGCTTACGACAATTTATGCAAACAGGAAGGCTCGACGTCCCCGGGGGCAGATGAAGCTGCACATGCATCATTGCAAGTAAATGAAGACAGAACGAATGCCAACCAGCAAATACATCCTGAAACTACAAGTAAAAATGTAAGTGTGACTAAATTCTCCCCTAAATCTAAAGCTTTTGGTTAGTACATTACATTGGACCGGATAGGCGAGCATGCATAGCCAAACATGGTTAAATATGTGTCATTACTTTTTTGTGAAAATTATTTAGCAAATATCGCTTTTCTACCACAAGTCTGAGCTCAAAGATGGAGAAACTTATAAAGTAAGTCCTGACCTGGCAAAGAATAAAACAACAATGCTGCCTTTGCCTGTCTGCTGCTGCTGCTGCTGCTGCTGCTGCTGCTGTATAACAAAACAGCAGCACAGATGGGGAAGTCATTTTTTAGTCATTTTTTAGTCATTTTAGTCATAGGTATCTGCTTGTGAAATGCACAGACATTAGTGCCACCGATCACGCTTCGAAGACTCGGGTATTTTCAAAAGTACATTTAACAGCTCAACAAATTAACAATCACTAAATTGCATTTACACACAAAGACACGCTTTATTCTAAAGTGTGTGTGTGTGTGCGTGTGTGCGCGCGTGTGTGTGTGTGTGTGTGTGTCATTTTTCAAATACCTTACTACAGAATGCAGTCACTTTTGACAGAGTTCATGGAATCCTGTTCAAACAAGTATGTTCAAAACGCAAATTGGTAAAGGAGCAAGTAGACCTGAAGACCTTGTCTACGTGCTTGGTTACACACTCATTTGTTGCTTAATGTTTACAGCCAACCCGGATGATTAAAAATTATTTGATGTTTGTTTTTTGTTTTTTTGGGGGGGGGGGGTTGTAATAAATACTTTAATTAATGGCAAAATTAACAACTGAGTTCCAGTGCAGTGTCTTGTTAAACAGTAGTTCAAATCATTTACATTTTGATGGCAATAAAATAATGTTTATTTTATTTTATAATTTTTTTTTTCTTTCTTTGTATTGAAAGGAGTCAAAGTTCTCCCAACAGAAGACAATGCTACAAATGCCAAGGTAAGATTTTATTTCCTGCTTTATGCTTCTATTTTTTTTAAATCATTTTTACCTTCAGTATTTCAATAATTTTGCATGTAACATCTTTTTTCAGGATGATGCTCCACAAGTCTTTTACGCTTTCCCGAGCTGACCAACAGTCCTTTTTAGACAGGCTTTCTGAGGCGTTTAATGATTTCCCTGACGACCAGAAGCCGCTGATAACCACGTTGGACCTAAAACTCGATGGGGAATGGACAGAGTGTGCTTTCGGTGAAGTCCCTAAAGGCTCCCCCATTTCCTACCAATGCCCACTGCCATCCAGTCAGGATTTCAAGCCTCATTATGATGCCCCCTCTCAACCGTTGCTTCCCCTGTCCCGTAACACGCTGGACCCAGACACTGTCGTTCCTACGCTCAGTGCTCAAGAGCAGACATTCGTAAATGCCATGAATGTTACCTGGGAGGAAGCACACAACCTGGAGGAAAGCACCCGGGGAAATAAGGAGGCCGCAGATCAGCAACTGAAGATGCGTCTCACTGGCCGATTTAGAGACATCTGCAACCTGAAGCCAGGACGGAGCCACGCAGAACACCTCCTGTTCAAGATTCAGAAAGGAAAGCGAAAGTGCAAGACTGCACAGATCGACATGGAAATGAAGCCAGAGGCTCTTCGGGAATACTGCCGGAATTTGTGCGTCAACTGGTCGCCTTGCGGTTTGGTCGTCCACCCAAATGCTCCGTGGTTGGGAGCGATGCCTGATGGGTTGGTGTACGACCCCAAAGAGACGCGCAGCTTTGGGCTGGTGCACATCCAGTTCCTCGATGTCAAAAGCTTCATAGAGTGTTCATTTCTGACCTGTAAGAACGGAGCGCTGCTGGTAAAGAGAGCCCACCGCCATTACTGGCACATGCAAGGAGAGATGCTGGTGACAGGCACGCCATGGTGTGATCTGGTGCTGTACGCCAGGGAAGACATGCTGGTCCAGCGGATCTACCGCGATGAGGCTTTCATCAAACTGATGAAAAAGAAGCTGGAAGAATTTTTCTTCTATTATTATCTGCCTAACCTGATTTAAGTTTGACATGAGAATCTTATGTTTGCAGCATCTCAGGGCTTTTGTTGGATAGTTTTTCACAACAGCTTCAAGCATATCAAATAATCCAGCCCGAATGGCACTGGAAATGTTATTTCATCACATGTGATTAAAAGCTTTGAATCTAAAGCGATATTAACAGTAAGCTGTGGTTTGGCCAAATCATAAAGAAGATGTTTCTATTCAGTAAAGCCAATGTAGGAAGAGTAGCTCAATTTTCTAGATTTTTGTCAAATGTTTTTTTAGCAGTTCAGGTTCTGAGGATGGCGTTGGAGATGAATATTGGTTCCCTGGATTTTTTTGGAGTTCCCTGTTCTAGTATATAAATTTGAAAAGTTGTGGTGAGAAATAAAAATATTGTACACAATTCTCTGCAGGTGCTTTGTTACCATGTTGCACATTAATTTTATGAGCTGTAACTCTAAAGCCAGTGTTGTTTCAGGTATTGGATACTTTGCCTTTAACAGATTAAAAATGGTTGCCTTTTCAGACTGACCACTGTGTTTTTCTTCTTTTTTAACTTTCAAAATTTGCTCAAATTCAGAAGAAAATTAACATTTGTTGAATGATTAATTTTCTCAATAATTTTGGGAAGTTGGATTGTTCAGAATTAAAGTTGCTTTTAAATCTTGTATTATTTCTTATCAGTCAAGTTTCCTTTGCAGTCGACGAGGTACGGTGTAGATATTTTTCTGGTATAGAGCTTAGAAAAATTACTTCTGAAACATGATAAATGTATCCATCAGTTAACTTGTTGACTAATTCATTGTACCTTCTTAGTGTTGTACTTTTCCTCTGAATCTAATGGTAAACCTTTGCAGCTGTACTTTAAAACGAGGGAGATGGATTACGAAGCGCTCTAATTCAAGTCTTGAAATGTTTGGTCAAGAGTTCAGAGTAAGAACCCAGTGCTAAGGTTAAACTTTTAAATCTCAGATTTAATAAACACCTTTTTTATGGCGTCCTCAGCCTTTCCATTCAGTTTGCTGGAGGTTCTGACTTAAAATAAAACACAAGTTCATTCTTTGACTTTTCACTTGCTGGCAGGGGCACTGCCAGGAATCTTAAGCCCCCTGACAAAACATTTAATTGCCCCCCGCCCCCCCCCCCCACGTAGCCGCTGTGACAATTTTTTGAGTCTATCTGATCCATAAAAAGCATCACAATTTCAAAGGATTGCAACTGCCTTGCTTTCTTGGGTCCAATACGGATAACTAGCACAATATTTACTGCTCGTGAATTTTACATGCAACAGTCTGCATACAGTGTACTGTATAAATATATATATATATATATATATATATATATATATAGAGAGAGAGAGAGAGAGAAAGAGACAGAGAGAGAGAGAGAGAGGTATTAGTTTTCCAACACCTGTACCGATTAAATATGAAACGGATGTGAAGCAGGTGTCAGAAACACTGTAAACAAGCGAAAGCTTTTATAAGGAGTTTGTGATTTCACTCCCTAACTTATTTTAAACACAACCAATTCCTAATATGCGAGGACAACATCACAACAGTCCTCTCCTTTCATTGACAGGTCAGGACTGTCAATGGAAGGACAGTCCTGATCTCGACTACTTTCCACAAGGCGGTGGATTGTTGCTTTATTTGTCCGGTAGTTGGCGCTGTGCTCAGTAATGCGGTAAACACTCGCAGGTTACTTTGCTGCTGGGTGTCCAGAATGTTTTTTTTTTTTTTTTTTTTTTTTTTTACCCCCCGCTGAAAATGATGCGTCATGCTTTAGAATCGGCGTTTCTGTGGAGTCATAACTATCGGTCAGCAGATCAGCCAGTTATTTTGCGCTGACGGCTCTGCGTGTGACTAAACGTGGGAGGAGTGTGTGTGTGTGTGTGTGTGTGTGTGTGTGTGTGTGTGTGTGTGTGTGTGTGTGTGTGTGTGCGTGTGTGTGCGCGCGCAGGCTGACGGGATGCAGCTGTTTTGCAGTCATCAGCTCTGTCCTCGGAGGGACGCGCGGCTCTGCTGCCTGAGTCCGCGCCGAGCAGCCGCCTCCGGTCGAGTCCCACGATGCCGATCAACAAGACCCACGTCAGTGTCGCCTACTCCTCGCTCGGCGTGATCCTGGGGGTCTCTGCCTTCCTGGTGTGGAACATCGTGTACAAACAGCCGTGGACCGGGGCCACGGGGGGTCTGTCAGGTGACGTAACGCTTTCCAAATTTACACTCTGGCAACAAGAGAGAGGTGGTTTGTTTTGTTGTTGTTTTTAATGCATCCTGGCTGCTTCTTACTGAGTGTCCCTGCGTGCATAGAGGTCACAGTTCAAATGTCATGAAGGTAAAAAAACCAAACAATTAAACCCATGAAGGCTGATGCATTTTTTTTTTTTTTGCTTTACGTTAAAATAAAAATGTTTGCTCTTTAAAAGGATTAAACTTTATGTTAGGGGAGAAGTGTTCATGAGGCGGTCAGGGTGTATTCCTCATTTTCTAATCATGAGTTCAAAGTTCACTGTAGTGTCTGTTAAACCATATCTCCAGATTGAGTGTTCAGGAGTTGGGTGGTTCTGGAGACAAAAGTGTATTAAAACTAAACACAAGATTTAGGCACAAACAACATGACATGATGGGTAAAAGTAATAAAATGGTGCAGCAAGAGTTGGACATAATCTCCTGTCTTTAATTTCATGAACTTAATTCTATTCAATCACGGTCACATTTTTTGAGTTTAAGGTACGTCTTTTTTATTTTCCTGCATTTATCGGTTTTATTTCTTGAATTTATTTTTTTTTTCTTTTTTTTTTTAATCCCTTGGCTATTTCAGTGCTGGTCATTTATCAATCTAACATGTATATGGATTTATTACCATAGATATGGACATAAAGAACGCTGGTAGTCTTAGGACGAGTAGAGATCACATCTATTGCCTTTGCACACATTTCGTCTGGGCATATCCTGTAACAAGTTAGGAAAGGACGAGAAGTAAAATGATGCATTTTTATGATCAAATTGTGGGAAATTGCTATTAAAAGCAACAGTGAGGTGTACGTTATTTAAGCATGTCCATCTTTACAAGGAGGTCAGAGCAGTTCCTGCTGCTGTAGTGCAGACTAAGTGAAACTTGTTGACTCATGAAAAAGTTTATTGTCTACTTCAGAAGGTAATGACTAACCAAACTTAGCTGAACAACTTTGTAATGATTTGCCAAAATCAGATGTCACAGTCTTTTCATGTTAGCATCACTGCCGTCATTGGACATTGCAATCAATATTTGCTGATGACGTGAGTTTTAATAGAAACAGTAGTCAAATTTATGATGTGCGAATTATTTTTTATTTTTTTGGAGGCACAAAATACAACAATGACATTGAATACTTCCAGCTGTTGAATAAAAGATGGTGATGTTTAGGCTGTAGAGTCTCAGTCTGTGTATGAGGTTGGTGTTATCAGGTGAAGGTCATTGGGTGACCTAAACTAAACTAAGTATTCAGAGTTTAGCTGTACTTTGATTTGTACTTAGTCGATTAAAAGCCTCTTATTTCTTTTTGGTGTGTAACAGTTTCAAAAGAGAGCTTAAATAATCATAATGCTAAATGTCCTGTTAATTAGCACAATTATTTTTATGTGGCATTTCTCTGCTTGTAGAATTGCAATAAGTAAAACTCTTACAGTGTAGCTTTTGTACAACGCAACAATAACATGAGACATTATTTCTAGATTGGAGTTTTGGAGTATTGTAATGTGAAACCAATAGCCACAAGATCTGCTAGAAACATTGGGGTCAGTTTGTGATGGAACTGCAAACAAATGGATTTTTTCATCAGTCCTTCTGCTTCTCCCCTTTAGGTGTTTTGGCCCTGTGGACCCTGATCACTCATGTCATGTACCTGCAGGACTACTGGCGGACGTGGCTAAAGGGGCTCAAGTTCTTCCTTTGCGTGGCGATTTTCTTCTCTGTGCTCGCCGTGGTGGCCTTCATCACCTTCCTCTCCATCGCCATCAGCAGGAAGGAGTGTAAGCTGTGCAGGAGGATTAAAAAAATACAAAATTAAGTAGACAAGTTGAACTAAACAGGGCAACAGATGTGGGTGTGACCAAGGGAACAGGGTAAATCCAGATGAAACCATCTAGTTGCGTGCACAAAAATCTTTTTGTTTCAGGACTCTGTGAATTAACTTTGGAGTAATCTTGTTTTCTGAGGGACTTTTTGAAATGGTTGATTCAAACCTTTTACCGTAAAACATGCAAATCTCTGGGACACAGAGTCCATCTCCTTCCTCAACTTTCTGATGACTGCACATCTTCATGCTGTGCATTCTTGTATATTAATGTTGTAACAGAGGAATGAGGCACCTGCAGGCATCTTGAAATGGTACCTAAGACCTAAGCAGATTTATGGAGGTACATGGTACATTTTCTTCCTGATATCTTGGCTTATTTTTGTTTTCTGATGATGTAAAACAAAGTGGTAACATGTTTAAGATATTACCTAGAATATATTCGCAGGTGTGTTCCCAATTAAGTCGCATGTGAATTATCAGATATCATCACCTTATTGTCGTAAGGCATAATATTCTTAATTTGTGTTAGAAAAAAAATATCTCTAAGAATTCTAGTTTGGTCTGATTTGATGTCAGACCATGAGATTTGCTAACTTTTGTTTCAATATTATAACAAATCACAGAGTGTTTAATTTAAATTTGCATGATCTTACACAATTCAACAAACCCAACAAGTGTTCAAATGTTTCACAAAAACAAAGGGTTGGTGTATTATTGATCCTTTAGCATTAGTCTTGTGAGACTTGCAGCAAGAAGGAATCAAGATTTGGAGACACTCATTCTGTTGTTTGAGACCAAGATATCGAAGTAACTTTATTTATTCAGTCAGTTGTTTATTTTAGCACTCGGCTTCCATGTAATCCGTGTTGTATCAGTGCGTGTATAGATGCGCCTCTGTGGTTTTGCGCGGCTCTGTGTAACACATGTCTCCTTGCTCCAGCTTTCGCTGACCCTCGGAGTCTCTACCTGTCGGCCGTGTGGAGCGCCATGAGCCTGAAGTGGTCCTTCCAGCTCCTCCTGGCGGCCAAACGTTACCGCAAAGAGTTTGAGGACATCAGCATCCTCAGTGACTTCTGAATCCGCTGCCCTCTCCTGCAGCCGCCACTCAGACTTTGGAGTCTAGTCAAAGTCTGTGCTGGCTCTACCGGCATCACCGCCTTATTTTCTTACTGTAGGAAGGACTTCTGTTGAATCCAGCACTCTTCTTTACTGTCCATAATAGATTTACTATTTGGCATCTACAAGTGTGATCATTTGCACATTCCAGTCTTTCTTCTTTTCCTCCAACACTAGAATTTCAACACTCTTGTGGAAATGAGTTCCAGTTTCATGCTACTGCCACTAGAGGTCCCTGCTTCTCCGACTATAACGAAACAGTTTGGATTTCTGTTTGTTAACCTGACTCTGGCTCCCTTATTCATGTTGCAAATCATGGATCATCTGCCCTAGAGTATGAATAAAGTCTTTTTCAGATAAGTCAGCTTCCTAAACGGTGTAAAAAGAAAAGACTGACACATTTTGACTTTCTTTTGCAAATTCCAACTACATATAAAAGGCCCACGTGTCTCAATTCTGGTGGATTTTAATGTAAATAAGTTTTGGGGTATTTATAATTGCCTGCAAGAGTTTTGTTGTTGTGTGCTCAAGTGTTTGTTATTCTGTCCTGCTCATTTATGCCTACTGCCAGATTTTTTTTTCCATTTTCACTTTAAGCCTCGTTCTTTGGGATTCATCTCTCTGAGCTAATATGAAGCTTTATGGCGTTACATATTGACATGGATTTGTCAATTGAATGTAGAACTTTGGAGAATTTTTGTACAAGATTGGATCTGTTATTAAAGTGCACTTTTCACATCCACGAGGCATTATGTGGTGCAATGTGGACAATAAGTGTTCCTCTTTTTTAGGGTTTGATAGCACTTTCTGTTCCTCTGAAACTTTTTATATTTGCTATAGTTAAAAAAAAAAAGTTTGTTTTTGCTGTGTCACGGTTGCAGTTTTGTTTCCGTTGTCTCTTTATAGATGTGCTACACCATAAATAACGAGGTTAAACCTGTAAATGTTACAGATTTAGCCAGAATAATTTTCATCTGAAATCCCGACTTTAAGAGGAAGAAAATATTAATTCCACTGACAAAAATCAAACTAAATACCTAAAAAATGCATATGATGGAATAAGAAAATGATAAACAAGAAGAAAAAAAAAGAATTCAGTGGAGTTTGACAAATTGCACGTTGCTTCAGATGGTCAACCTGTGGAGGCCTGAAGACAGAGCATGACTCTTCAAGTTGAGGATAAAAACTGATCCAAAACTTCCTTCGTTTCGCAGTATGTTGTGTCCATGCAGCACATCTCCTCTAGAGGTGGTGGCTGAGTCAGCATGACTTTGCTTAAAATCTCTCTAAAAAGAGGTTGGAGCCAAGTCCCTGCAAAAATGCATATAAAAACATAAATTTGTAAAATTGATGTATTTCTCAGAAAGGCATCAGCAGATTCGTTCTCTTGTAAAATGTTGCAATAATTAAATTTAGAGGTGATATGAGAAGTTACATGAATTACTAATACACCAATCCAAAATGTGGGATTTAGGCACGTTGGTATTTAATAATATAAAACATTTCAAGAGCCGAATTCTGTTATTGTGTGAAAATCCCTTTTTTTTTTCAATGTGGAAATGTCACCGTGTCATCTGCATAAATTGGGATTCTCACATCTGGTAAATACTTAAATATTTGAAGATAATTGAAGAAATAGTGGAAGATTGTGGTTTTTAATTACAGCAATTAAAACATGGTTTATCAAATCATGTGCATGTAATTTTTTGGGATACATAATGTGTATGTTGTCGTATTTTCAACGTAACTAAAAAGATCTGAAAACGCACATAGTATATACACACACACACACAAAAATTACAAACATTTTTCAACATATTTGTGAACAGCATGGAACAAAAATGATCCATACTTAAATTTAAGTCTGCTGTCAATATTGCTGTCTTAACTTTCACTTTATTTAGGGACGCGTCTCCAAAAACAAGGGTTCTTTTTTTTTTTTTGTCCCTGGCCACTTATGCAAACAGTAATCCGTCTTTTGATGTTGTTTTGGAATAATGACTTCTTCCTCTCTCAGAGGCATTTCAGCCCATGTTGGTACAGGACTGGTTTCTCTGTGGATAATTACAGAGTCTCAGCAGCTTCCATGCTGTTTATACTGCCATAAAGTTGTTAGAGCAGATAAACATGGCACTTTCAAGCACCTGGAAATTGTGACCAAGGATGAACCAGAGTAGGAAAAGTCCCCATATTTTTTCCCTTGATACATTAGTCGCCTCTTCTTCTTCTTCTTTTTTTTTTTTTTTTGATGTTGCGATGTGTCCAGATCAGAAACTTAAAAAGCCATGACATCATCTTCTGTGCTTTCCCAAATTGTTTAAAAAGTAAACTGTTACACTGTTGGTAGTCATCTGAGTTTGAAGAAGGTAAAACGATTAACAAAAAGACAAATAATTGCACTTCTGATTGGACGCATGCTGATTGATTGATTGGAAGGTGTGTCTCTAATGATGAGATTTGAAAGCAGACGAGCAGCTGCATCAGGAGTTTAACCAGCAACTTAAAGAACTGACTGGACATGCAAAGACACGTTTCGAGATGGCCGTTATTGTTTTGTCCTTATAGGATCATTGCTGGCCTTCAGAGAGTGAGATTTCCATCATAAGAGGAATGAAACAAACCTCCCCCTCCCTTTATGCGAAGAGAAAACACCCCACTGCATTGCAACAGTAAATGCAGCCCAATAACCTGCGCTTTGAAGTCAAGCAATTATTCCATCCATCCGCGTTTTTATTCCACCCCCTTTAAAGGAAAGGTGGGGCGAAGGGGGGGGGCAGGAGCGGACGTGCAGTTTTTTGGGTGCCTGATTCGGTTAATACGTGGACTTTGAAGTTGATGTGAAAAATATGTGTGTGACTTATTAAAGCTCTATCAGTTGCTTTTGGTGGATTTGAACTCGTGAGGTGATTTGCTAATCGCATGTTGGAGGACAAAAAATGTGCCTCCTGGATGCATTTTTGCTGCTGGAAAAGACAAAGTTAAATGATCACTAACTGCGATGGGAGCACTGTGATTATTTCACTTTCTCTGTGGCTTTCCTGCCTCCTTCCTTCAGGACATTTTCTTGTGGCGCTCATACCTTAATGGCATTATACTGGTTTATTTGCAAGCCCCAAGAGCCTCGTTGCACCGAGGTAATTGGGATGTTGTGGTTAAATCCCCATGGTAACGTTTTTTAATCCGGCTGTTATAAACTTCGACATTAAGAGTCTGAAAAACAATCTGCCTCACTTTCCACTGAGGAGGCCGGGGGCTTTTGGAACCAAATGCGTCTTATTAAGTTTTATACACCAACCTTTAAAACGTATGTGTGTGTGTTGCATGGAGGAGAAAGGGAGGGATGAGGGAGTGTGTGTGTGTGTGTGTGTGTGGTGTGTGTGTGTGTGTGGAGGAGGGTTGGGGGGGGTCTTGTTTTATTCAATTATAAGTCTCCTTTCTACACAAATCAAGGAAGGAAGCCGCCTTTAGAAGAAGAAGCCAAAAATATCCCAACCATCCTGCACAATTAGACGACAGCAAGACAAAAATCATAATCTCCAACAAATCATCTGCTGAGGTTCTTCCTCTGATCTGCAAACAAACCCAATAAAAAACGTCAACATGACAGAGACACATACGTTGCATTTCGGTGAACCTGTTTTGAGGAAATTACGCAGATATGTTTTTGGAGCAACTCTTTCTTTTTGCACGTGTGTCGATACGCGATTTAATAGGAGTTCATAAAAAAAATAGAATCATTCATAACTTTGTGGAAACTAGCTCTGCCTGGTGGGAATAATGAGCTGCTGTGCAAATAAACTACCCTGACAGTTTACAGTTATGGTAGAAGACACCTTTAAATCTGGGCTATAAAAGATTTGAAGAACTTTATGGTACAGTATTAGTTAAGTCATGCTGCCCTCCCTGTTTCCTACTTCTGATACAAAGGTTTTAAATACACACAGGTGATGCACTCCAATTTTTTTTATTACAAAAAAGGATTTTCTCATTCTTTTTTTTTCTGCTTATGTTTGGCATAATGTTTTCTTATATTGACAATTTCCAGAAGATTTAACTTGAAACTCGCATTACATCTTTGGTCTGAAGTGAGTTTTTTTTTTTTTTTCAATTCTCGTGAGAATTGTTCTCATGCCAAGAAATAACTGATTTAGAAAACAATAAACATGAAGCTTTGCACCGCATGCTCACTGACAAGTACGGCGGATGCTTTGTTATGCTGTGGGCTTGTTTCTCGTCAGATGGCTCTGCGAGCCTCGTCACAGTACATTAACTCTCAGAAATGCCAGAGAATTTTAAATAGAGACGAGGTGGCCTTTTGCTAGCTGGGGACGGATGTATCAGTCGGGTGTTTTAAAGGGTTAATGTGGCCTGATCAGCTCAGAAACAGTTCACCAGATGCAAAATCACCTGCACTCGTAACAATCCGAGCTCTGAGACTTAAACCCTTCAAAAGGGCCTGCAGGGTGAGCGTGAAGAAAACGGAGGATGAGCGAGGACCTAGAACTCCAAACGATTCAGACAGATTGTGCAAAGAAACGAGGAGAGATGTTACAGGCAAAGAGAAGAGGATTATGCCAAAAGGAGGTTTAAGAAGTGTTGATAGAAAGAGTGCTGATAATTGCTGCACCTGTGATTTTGTGAGCCAAATAAATAAAATAAAAATATAGATGTTTTCCAATTCTGGGATTTTGTTCTGACTACATCAACTGTCCTCAAATTAAATGCTGATTTGTTTTCCTGTGTGAAACGATGCTACCGCAAAAAGAAAACAACAACAACAGAAAACAAGATTTAAGGCTTCTTTACACATCTTTATGAAAAGGTGTACGTGTATTGCATGACATGGAACACTGGGTATTGCAGGTGTCCCATGTATTAAGACTAAGTCGGCTGTCCGGGTTTTGATTCCCAGCCTCTGCCATTTACTGTATGTCTACTAAGCTTTGACACAAGTCCAACTGTGACAAAAAATAAATAAATAATTCATTGAAAAAACCTAGAAATAAAACTGAAAAGAAAAACAACAACAACCCAACAATAGAGGTTTTCATAACTGCACTAAAGTTGTTTTGAGCAACTTCAACAGTCGAACTGTGATTCATTCATCCCCGAGCTTTTCCATTCCAATATTTCAAGAGCATTACTGATGATACCAAACTAAATCATTTGATCTAAAAAAAAAAGAAAAGAATGACGAGAAGGAGGGGAAAAAAAAAAGAGCAAACATCTTGAATTGGTCGAGAACCAGATGGCCTTTCTGACTTTAAGAAGCTGCTTTGGCATTTTAAAGAAGGCAGCCTCAGAACGGTTACAGAGGAACTTCCGCAAAGCGTGGAACAAGGCCCACAGATATTTGAGCAACATCCAGAGCAATTTACTGTTTTATTTACAAACTAAAACATATGTCCTCAGAGCTTCAGAACCCCCTCCCAGTCCACATCCACCCTGTTTCCACACTAATTAACTGTCACTGACTCTTTTTCCCCTCTAATTTATTTGTATTTTTCCCCACTTGACTTTCCCTCGCTCTGTCTATCACTCAGCAGTCAGTGACGACCTTTCTGCACCCCACCTGTGTGCCGACTGCACCTTAGATCCCCGTGCTTTAATGCACTTTTAGATCTCCTGTTTCTTGTGTTTCTTTTTATGCTGGTGTTACTTTGTGCGATGCGCTCCGTGCCTGTGGGACCATCTGAAACATCTTACAGAGAGAGAGACACATACTTGCCGTTTCAGAGCACAAAAGGAGATGCCGTGGCAGAGGGTGTTTGAAGTGGCTTCACAGGGGGAACCAGAACCAGAGCGATGGATTTGAGAAGCCATGCAGAAATGTTAACGCAATGTAACTCTGCGAGGGCCATCTAATCTAATGGAGGCGGATACTGATTCAATGTGAAGGCAGACGCCTTTGAAGCCGGGTTCTGTTGACGTTTCTCATGCAACAGCTCTGTTGGAGGGAAGCGGCGTTCCTCTCCAACCCCCCCAGGCAGCGGCTCTCTGTAAACGTCTGGCAGAACTGGCTGCGTGATAGCGTCCAATGCTGGAGATCCCAGGTTGACGGTCCTTTTCCAGGACCATTAGGGGAGCAATTAACAGTTAGAAGCAGCTGACTCGCGGACAGGGCCCTCGTCCGAGGAAATTAACCTCAACGTGATTTGTGGTGTTTGGTTTTCCACTTAAGGGCCAAACAGGTGTTTAATTATCCGGCAACATCCAGGTACTAAGTGTTTGAAAGGCCTCAGGGCTTCATCTGTGCTTCCCATGTAGAGCAGGGCCATCATCATCATCCCTCTCTGTCTTGTATCAGCATCCAGGGGGTTATTTGCTCACCTGTAGCTTTGCAAGCTCTGCACATGATTGCACAAGCCGATCGCCACCTTGATCGAATGACTCTCTGAGTGACCCTCTGCAGAGAATTGCTAAAGTATTCATACCTCTTTTTTTTATACTGTCGCATTACAACCGCAAATCTTAATGCTCCCCATCACAATTTTATGATAGACCAACTAAAATATAGCTTACAATGGGTATTCTTTTCTGATTCACATTTAGCTATATAGTATGTAACTAGTATAAACAATATATATCTTTACAGATAAAAGCGTCACCATGTCATAACAGTATATCATGTCACAGATAATTTGAAAAAAAAATCAATCTCATTTCGCTCCTTCTGTAGAAATGCACCGCTCCCTGTCGAAAACAACCAATCAGAGCCAAGAGGAAGGTCTTAGCGTTATCTATCATGCTCAATGTGTTAATCACCTAGAAGCAACTTACCGTTACAAAAAAAAACCCCGTTTATCTGTTGGCTATGCTAACTAGCCTTAGTATTCATGGCAGGCTCTGCTGTGGGGAACCAGCTGTAGCGTAGCCGAAAGAAAGTGGAGGGCGTGAGTAGCTCACGCTCGGTCAGACTGGATGAACAGTGGGTCCATTCGGCGCCATCATTCTGCTCATCAAATCTGACGCGCCCTCGAAAATAAGAGCACATTCGCATCACCATACAACCATCACGGTTAGGAAATATGATTGAGTGGGTGTGTTTCAGCCCGGCTGCTTGGAGTGACACTTTAACTGAGATGAGATGAACTCTTTTTTTTAAAAATGTATTTCTTTCCCGGTTGGTTCCACAGCAGATCTGATGGAAATGCAATGTGTTCTGCATTTGCCGGGTCGCCTCTGTGTCACATTATCACTTTCAGAATGAGTTCATGGGTCCTGCTGTTTGCACACATGGACACGATGTGATGTAACACTGCAGCAACATTTCAGACACACGTTCTCACAGAGAAATAAACGAGCGTGGTTTCGAAGGCGCTGTCTCTTTCACGGGCCTATAGTTGCTTAATTTCATTTGCTGCTCAGATGATTTTTGCCACATCGGGAGTTCACGATCCCAGCTCGTGTTGTCGTTGTTGTCTTGTTTGTTTTTTCTGTCATATCTTGTAACAGCTGAGCCTCTCTTATCCCTGCATGTCCAAAATAATAAGAACTGTACGCGTCATCGTCCAGCCCGACCTGCCGTGCACTGTGCCATATCCCCAGCTCCATTGGGAGCTCCGCTGGGACTGTTCGTAATGTGCCTCAGACGGACCCCTGTACTTGAAAGGCGTAATCAGTGCCAGAGCAGGATATTAGCTAAATTGCACATGAAAGAAGGGATATTTAAAGGAAGCTCGGGCGCTAAATATTATGATAAATTATGTTCTCATATGAGAGGATACGTAAGGGTTGAATAAGAATAACAGAGGCTCGCACGCAGCAGGAGAGGGGTGTGTTTTTTAAAAGCACGACTGTACCTTTTATTATGAATAAGATAGAAATGAGAAGCTCGGAGGTCACAAGAGTCACTGTACAACAAAACAGTTGTATTTCTGTGTTTAGCTCTGACTTTTACTGGATGGACTTTGTGTGTTTTCTTTGTTTTACTTTTCCATATTGAGTACATTATGGGATTAATTATATTAATCTCATAATGTTGACAATGCTCAGGCTTTCCCTTTTTTAATACAATTCTCAACAGAGGAGATGATGATGGGGGACCATATGGTGTCTATGGTCTAGATTCTCTAGATGTTTGTCTCTCTCAGGCAAACATCTCAGCTCTTTGTCTTAGATAGAACTATTTTAGATATATAAGTTTACTTTCTTGGTTTTTCTTACCATAAAAAAGTATGTATGGCTCACTTCATGAGGTATTTCTGACATTAAATTTCTGCACTCTCTCTGTTTCTCTTTCAATAGAAAGTATCCCTGACTCCCTGTTTCTACGTCAATCCCGGCCTGAACTATTAACTATTAATTACTTCTGAAAACTAGATTTTTTTTTTCCTGCTAATCGAAAGTACCACCTCCCTCTTCCTTCCACGTTTATATGTATGTGTGTGTTTTCTGTTCCTGACAGAGCTATTGGTGCCATTAACTTTGAGCACTCTATTTGCTTTTCTTTCCAGGAAAAGTATTTCTGGCTCAGTGTTTCTGTAGTTGTGTATGTGTCCTGAATGCAGTCATTGATAAAACTCGTGCTGGCATTAACTTTGTGTTCCTGCTTTGTTTTTTTTTTCTGTTCATAGAAAGTACTCCAGGATTTATGCCTTTGTGAGGCTTTGCTGGGTTCCAACGTTGACTAAGTTATTGCTGTAAGTAGCTGTATTGTTTTTATTTCAATGAAGGAAATAAAGTGTGGACCACCACTCAAAAGCTCTTTGCTTTGCATTTGGTTGTGACACGCTCATGAATTTTGAATAAGAAGTGACTTAATGGTGACAGAGTGATGTAAAATGAAAATCCAGTTCACCACCTTAAAGCCTGTGTTCGCTGTTGTTCTTCGACGCTGACAGGATTGTTGCTTCCCTTCAGCTTTTTCTTACCGTCCAATTTCACACGTCGAGCTCAGCGTTTTAGTTCAGCTAATAAGGGGAAGACCAGTGCTACTCAAATTATGTGAATAAAATAAATTCAACTCAAACAGCTATTTCTTTCAAAAAGACTAAAACAGTTCATCCTGACTGTAACACAATACATGTATCAGGGTAATCTTGTCCAACATTTTCCCGGTTCTGCCTGTTTGGGCTTCTTTCAGAGTGAGCTGTTTTATGGCCTCTTGTCACTTTAAATCCGAAGAAGCTGACGCTGGCCACGCCCCCTGTCTCAAAACGTCCTCACGGAGGTGAAAATCCGGCCAACGATAAGGCAACCATACATGTTTGATGAACAGAAGTGGAGCCTCTTGCACAGCCCGAAACATTTCAGCAAATAGTTCCTGGATGGTAAGTCAACAAAGAAACACCTGTATTTATCGGCAGTCATTTTACAGCGCATAAAGCCGTAAACTAGCTGACCAAACCTCGGGCTCAGCTAGGGGTGCTAGGTGGTTACAAGGTAACGGGACAGGGTGTGACTTAACAATTTGACTTTTGTAAACGGCTTATTTTACACACAAAAAACAGGAATGTTGTGGCTCAAAGAAAAAAAAAAAACATGAAGTTATTGCCAAAAAAATGGCTGTTTTTTTTTTTTTTTTTTTTTGAAGATTGGGTTTTCCATTATTTTTGCCTCTAATTGATGTCCAGGTGTAAATTGTTCGTCCCTCTTGTTGTGAATATGGTTTTATTTTGGGTTCACCTGCTTATGGTGGGTTTCAGAAATAATGTGAAGTAACATTTTCTTAATTTACGTTCATATGTCTTATTCGCACAAGTGGAAAAGGTCTTGTTATACAAAACTAAATACATTAGTTTTGGTTTGATATTTTTTCTTGTTTTGGAAAATTTCACCGGATAAATTTTCTTGATCTTGTTGGGAGATAATTTTTCTTATTTAAAAACAAATATATTCCTAGTTTTTTTACACATTTTTCTTGTTTTTGAAAGGGAACTTTTTGCAGTTTATTTTTTGTCCTAAGAGTCAAATCAGGCCTCCATGTAACTCAATTATCATCCACACCTTTTGCCCAATCCCATCTCCTCCTCCTCTCCGACTCCCATCACCTCCACCCATAGGCAGTCCTCTCTCCCCACCCCGCTCCTCCTTTAAAACCTTTCCAAGTGGATACCCCACAGGAAGGGTTTCTCCACAAGGGGAAATAGGTCCCAGATGTTTGTCTTTTGTGTCCCCATAAGCTCCTCCTTGGATGGCGGGCTTGAAGGGTGATTATAGGAGAAGAGGGTGTTTGGGGGGGCAGAGTGTGCTGTGTACAAACATTAATACTCGCAGCCCAGGAGGGTGAAGAAACTCACAGGGCGGAGGTGAAGGTGAGGAGAAACGCAGTGACTGGATCCCTTTGCTGGGCCGGCGCAGATATCCAAACACACCAGTTACGATTGGTCACACCGCTGCGCTCCTACCAGCTGAAGACGTCATTGCAGGGCTTCGAGCTTTTGTTCTTTGATGGAAATTGAGTTGACTGCATTACAAATTTTAAGAAACTTTCGGGGGGGGTTCTTTCTCCTTGCCTTTGGACTTCAAAGTTTAAAGCACGGCTTCTCTTCAGTGTTTTATTCCTGTCAGGTCAGAACCATCTGGTGTTGAGACGCAAATAGACAATACATCTGCCTGTTTTGATATCCAAGCTATTCCTGGTGCGCATAAAAGCCGGCGTACTGTACAGTGATGTATGTTTTCTCCAGAAAGGGTTAATTACGAACCCTCGTGGAAACGGAGCAGAGATGAGAGCGGGGCCTAAGTGTTTAGTGAAACATTATGTCAAGACTCTGACAAGGAAATGAAATGTGCAACATCAATCAGCCTATGAGGATCGAGATCAAACGAGCCTCCACACTCCTGCATCTGGTTCTGTTTGGACAGCCGCACCATTTCCCCCCCTCCCCACCCCCAGACTCCCACCCCTTCCCTTTTCTTCTCTTTTTCCTTTCCCCCTTCCTTATTCTTCTCTTCTCTCCATTCCTGCTCTTCTATTCTTCTTTGAGCCACAACATTCCTGTTGTTAGCTCATTTTTTCCATCACGGTGGCACAGAGCCACACTTTAGCTCAAGGTAAGCAGCAACTCCAGAGACTGAAATCAGCAACAGTGTCTCCCTGTGTTAATGTCGTTCAATACTGCAGTTGATGTGACCTGTTCCACGAATTAAGCCTCACTGTCTCTGTGCACGGTCTTGCTTTGATGATTTTTTTTAAAAAAAAAATATTTTGCTCTCCCTTTCTCTCTGTCTCTCTCACTTGAGAGACAATTAAACCCAACAGGCACTGACTTCAGTTTCACAATATGGATGAAATGTGAACCAGTGCAATCACAGGGCTCATCAAAAACGTCCTGCCCTTTGTGGAAATCACACTCAGGTTTTTGTCTGCAAATGCTCAGGCAGCATCAACAGGATGACATGGAAGAAAGAAAGAAAAAAAAGTCGCAACAGAAGTACCACTTGCTTGTGAATAACACCAGTTTCTTACGCAACGTCTTCTTGTTCAAAAGTAAATTTAAACCAGCGTTGTTCCTGTGGAGACAGATAGATTTGACATAAAAGCCACCACAGATCGCGCTCTCGACGAAAAGTCCAGAATTTCAACAGCAGGAAACTCCCCACACCATGTTCTCCAGCTATCGGGATGAGTCACTTTGCTCATGACGCATGTTGGGTATAAATGGTTGCTGCTGGGGAAACTGACAAGGATGCAAAGGCAGATTCACGGACCATTTAGTAATTAAGTCAAATGCCCAGATTGAACAAACAGAACCTGACGTCATTTTCCCAGCAGGGTCTACCTGCTGGGTCACGACTGGCAACGTGAGGAAAACGTCTCCTAAGTGGCTACAGACGCTTCAGCGGCTGTGGAAGTGAAACATGTGCTGGCTCCAGCCCCCGAGGCGTGGATGGCCCAATTAGATGCTCTCTTACCTCTACTGGCTGAAGTTCTCAAGGGGGGTCACTGAGGTCAGGGGTTATTTAGGGTCCGACCTTCATTGACTTCCTAACGCGAAACTGATGAGTTGGACAGCCTATATCAGGAGCGTTCGTAGAGACGCTAGATGGCTTTAGCAGAGTTTTTCTCATTTGCGCGTCTTAAAGCTGCTGCTGTCTGACATCGTGGTTCTCAACCTGTTGCACAAGACTGATGGGAATTATTTGCAAAGATAAGAGCAAAGAAATAGTCCAGGATGTAGAGAAAATATACCAAAATCATAACTTTGAGAATGTCGATGTTTGCATTTGCAGAGACTTCTCAAAACGAAGGCGCATTAAAAAAAATAAAGAAAACTGGCGGTTCCCTGAAGATGATGACAACAGGAACGAGAGCTAAAGACTATTTATGCTACATTTCATGTATCCAAATCCAGTTTTTGACCTGGGAATTACATCGAGCTCAACCTTAGAGGGATAGTTTGTGTATTATAAAGCGAGGTTCTGTGAAGTAGAAAAATGTCAAGTCATCACTGGTTTTCTGAAAATTAAATAGTCATGATGTTGTAAAGCTGACAGCTGGATGGATGCACCCGAACCAGCACAAACATGTTTTATATATCTGCGTGTTACAAAGTTACATTTTTAGCAGTCTATACTCCGAAGAAGTCAAAGACCACTAGTTAGTGACCCTAAAGATGGGAAAACAGCAGCAAGCGATCCATGCTAATTCGCCTCCATGCATTAAAGGATTTCAATATTTTCAGATTTTTCTATAAATTGAGACAAAAACGCAGCTTAGGAAGCAGAATACCACAGTATTTAACAAGGTATTGGCTTGCATTTGAAAAGAAGCCAATCCAAAAGCACCTTTCATTTATTCTGAGGAAATAAGGAAGACTGTGGATGTTAGCTTCGGCATTGGCTGCAGTTTCCATTGTGTCCTATAAGGTATATTAAGATATTTAAACTCTTGAAATAGACAGTTAAAAGCATTTATTTATTTATTTATTTATTTTTTACCAGAAACTCTATTAAATCAACGTCCACTAATGTATCCAACCTCGCTTTTCTCAATGATCATTTTAACCAAGAGACGTAACAAAATACATAATAATAGTGAAATTAAACAGCTTTCTGCTGTGAGGCCACTCTGCCTGCAAGAGTGTTTGTGTCCAAAAAATTTCAAGAGATGCAAAAGGTCCAAAGTTTTTTCTGTACTTGGCTCTCAGTAGGTTTCAAATGCAATGTTGCTACATTGTGTGGCTTACTTGCATGAAATCCCAACTTCAGCTGACGTTCCTGTTTATTTGTCAGACATGGACCCCAGAACTTCCAACTTCTGAGCAGGAACGTAACACGAAGGGCCCAAAATCTGCTCCGTGTCACTTTTGAAACACCCGTCATTAATACCCGTTAATAAGCGTTTGAGAGACATCAGTCTAGCAGAGTTACGAGAGCACTGGCAGATCTTTATGTTGCTGTCATTTATAAGCATAAATTTCTCACATATTTCATAACACACACTTTCCCCTCTGCTGAGATGCGTTTCAGTCCAAATTTTATGAAACTCTGGAGAAACGTGACGCATCCCAAAGTCATTCAGTGTTGGCTCAGATGATTGCAAGATATGGCAATAAAATAAAATACCAAAAAAAAAAAAAAAGAGATGCGTCTTTTTCCCTCATACCGTAAATCTTCTTCATCAACATAGCTATTATACTGCCTGATCGGGGGTGCATCAGGTTGTTTTTGCAGTCTGGTCACACAAGCACGACCAAAAATAATAAATATCAGTGTGAATTTGCTAAATGTTAAATAGCAAAATGCAAACACATCAACAATGTGTAATTTGCGAATGTTTCTGATCTGCCTGACAATTGAACTGTATAATTATCACCATTAAGGACTAAACCATGCATGTGTCAGGAATATAAGGAGTGTCTGAGCATGAGGATGCTGGCGAACTGAAGGTCCAGCCCCAAATCTGGAACCTATAAACCTCAGACATCCTTGCAACGTTAGGCACAGTTCTCCTCATTGGCTGAGAGCGCCACTTACCCCCTTTTCTCCATCACCCGCCCAACTAATGTGTACTTCCTGCTTTCCTGGTTATTCCAGGCCAGGCCACACCCTCCAAAAGTCTGCAAAGCCAATGAGGAGCGACCGCAGGCCCGAGGGTTAGCGTTTGGCTATAAAAAAGGCGGAGGTGGACCTGCATGTCAGAGGACTTCTTGTTGCTCTGTCTGGTCGGCAAAAGGAGGGAATGTAAAAGTGTGACATTTAATAAGGTAAAGCAGGACGCAGGACAGCCGGGGGGGGGGCCCAGTCTGATGGAGCTTCAGCAACTGTGATTTTGTTGGACGAAGGAGAAAAGCGTGACCTGTTGAGAGTGTCGGCAGAGCGTGAAAACGAGCCATACCTAAACCGCTCGGCGAAGCGGAGGTTGGACACCGCGATGAGAGAAGAGGTGTCCTGCACCAACTCCCCTGAAGGAGGGCTGGGGGCCAGTGAAGAGGAGTTGGAGAGGGCATCGAAGAAGACCCTCCAACAGGCAAACCGAAAGCGCTCCCCCTACCCAAAGAAGGACAGCCTCAGTCAGACGGAGGAGAGCAGCACCGGCAGCACCAACAGCCTCCTGTCCGTCCTCCGCTCTCCCCTCAACCATCGTGTCGTTGGCGCCCACGTCTCTGGGGCCGAGGCCAGAGCCGCCCTTCGAGGAGCTCCACTCCCAGAGGGTGATCGCCAACGTGCGAGAGCGCCAGCGCACCCAGTCCCTGAACGACGCCTTCGCCTCCCTACGCAAGATCATTCCGACGCTACCCTCAGACAAGCTGAGCAAGATCCAGATCCTGAAGCTGGCCTCACGCTACATCGACTTCCTGTACCAGGTGCTGCAGAGCGATGAGATGGACGCCAAGCTGGCCAGCTGCAACTACCTGGCCCACGAGAGACTCAGCTACGCCTTCTCCGTTTGGAGAATGGAGGGGGCCTGGGCCATGTCCACCAGCCACTAGGACCCCTCTAAACTCATCTCATACACCCTCTCGTGTCCACACCTCCACCTCCCTCCCTCCCCAAGCCCTCTGTCTGTGTTTGACCTCTGACCCTCTGAACCTTCTGTTTTTCTGCATGGTCTGCTCTTAACCTTTTTACCTAAAACCTTTGCGTACAATTATTATTTTTTTTCTTCTACGCTGCATAATGTTTCACTTATCAGCTAAATATATGTTGCTGCCACCACCTTCCCTCCCTCCAACTCCACCTCTGCTGCTCCCTCTTCTCTTCCTCGTCTGTCCCTGAGTTTAGTCCAGAGCAGCGAGTCACAACACTGCGGCTTCTCAGGTAAGAGCAGTACCCACAGACAGACAAGCAGTCACAGACAGGGCAGGGTTTTAAAACGTGCATCCGCAATTGTTTACTGAGGACACTCTTCCTCACACACGCCAAAAAAGTCTTTTTTTTTTTTTAGAGCCTTTCAGCCTGCTAAATATTTAATAACCAAATAACATACAATTAACCAAAAACAAATGAATACAGTGTTGAAATGAAGATGTCTTTCGTTTAAGAGAAGGCTAATTTAGCGTACATTCATGCATTTACCAAATGTGCTACAAAAGACACTGCATTTGGAAAAACAGGAGAAAATGTGATTGATTTGCCTGACTGAAGATTTCAAACATTTTAATTTTAGTGCATGTCCAAGCCAAAAAAGCGTATTTCTCAAAGAAAAAAAAAAAAAACGAAAACTAACAGCATAATATAAAAGTGATCTTTCTCTGAACATGTGGCATTTTAAGTTCAAAATAAATCAGAGCAATTAAAAATGTTTCGCAAAGTTTTGTCTCCAAAACATTTTGCAAGAGAAACTAATATATTAAATTCTTAATTGGGATTTTATTTAGATTTTTAATGGTCTCGTTGAGATAATATTGCAAAAAAAAGAGAATTTGCAAAAACTTGCAAATGGAAACAGTAAAGCTGTTGTCACTAATTTGTTCTCAATTAAAATGAATCAGGTTAATAAAAAAACCTGTTTGATGGATTAAATTAAACATTTTGAAAATTTGGTCACATTTTTTTCAAACACCAACTAGAACAAGCAAATGGAAACGTAAATAAAAAAACCCAACAATCCCATTAGATGTCATTTTCATGCCACGTGCAGCGATTTGCAATTTAACAATATATTTAAAAAATAAGTACATCATGTGTGTTTCCATTGCTGCAGAATAATTCCTTTTACAAATGAAAAAAGATACATTTCTAACTGAACATAATAAAGACAAATCTCTTTTATAAAAGAGATAAACTTTACTAAGTTTATCTCACCCCCCTACAAACAGTAACACCTGGTGCAGTAGCAAGAATCCAAGGCAGCAGAAAAGCCTTTTTGTTTTCTGTTTATGATCTTAAAAAAAAAAAAAAAAAAATTAACGATTATCTGCATCTTAATCTAACCTCTGGGGCTCCGGTTGTTTGACAAATGTTTTCCTTCCAAAATCTCCAGGGTCTGTTTTTCTGTTGGTTTTTTTTTTGTTTTTTTTCCAACCACTTCTAACAGACACCAGATTCCTGTACAGGTACAGCATGAAAGAAGAAAGGGAGAGTGAAAAGGGAAAAAAGAAAAGAAAGAGCACAGGCACATCAGTCCCTCTCCCCCTGCAGCCTTGCCCTCTTTCCTGAGGATCTTGTATCGAGCAATCAGGCCTCGCCGGGGCCCAGACAAGCAGGAACCTTTAGATTGGAACCAGTTGTGAGGTATTAGGGAAGGTGTGTGCACCAGGGTGAGGGTCAGGCTGTGCCTGCTAGCGTGTGTGTGTGTGTGTGTGTGTGTGTGCGTGTGCGTGCGTGTGTGTGTGTGTGTGTGTGTGTGTGTGTGTGTGTGGCTGTGCTTGGAGGTTTAATTGGCGTTGCAGGAATGATTGTGTGCATACAGGTAAAAAAAAAGAATACACAAGTGTATTTGTATATTTTGTGTGTGTGTGTGTCCCTCCTATCTTCCATGTTTCTTTTGATTTAAAGGAGTTGCAGAAAGGAGAAGCAGTAAAAAAAAAAAAAAAAAAAAATCAAAATACATGGCAGCATTTCAATGAAATCAGCGCAGAAATCTGGGCCTCTGCCGCTCAGTGACACCCCAAGGTGACGCTTTTCAAGCAGGTGCACACGGGGCAAGGCATCAAACGCAAACCCGCACAGAACGCATTTCATAGCAAGAAAGCAGCGAGTCGCAACTTCTTCATGCGACGTCGACCTTTAACGCTGTCCAGACGCACACGTGCAGCTGGCGGCCATGTGCTCGCTGCAGGTGCTCCACTCTGAGCTGCTTTATTAATCCCTCTGCGGACTCCGCAGCAGACAGACAGACACACACACACACACGCCGGGACTCATTCAACTGAGAGAGCACGGCTGAAAGCTGGTGTCCTTGAACGCACCTTGACGGTTCCTACCAGCTCTGCATGTCATCATCACCTCCTCTGTGGAAACTAGAGCTGCAGGTGACCGAGCTTCACCTGCAGCTCCAGAAAGAAAAGGCCTTAAAAGGAGGGAATAGAAAAAAAAATCTATTGGTCTTAAAAATAGTTTACACTTTTTGGGGTTTGGAAAAAATATGAGATTGCTGCAATTGTATTTTACATTTTTTTCGTCTGAAATCAGCACCTGTACGTTGTTGACAGCATGAGGCAGGGGATTTGATTACAATATTGGTTGCATTTATTGCAAATTTAATAGCAAAAATAAATTGGTTTAAAAAAATATATAATGGAGTCAAACTATAATGGGAACAAATTAGTCACCAGCTATAGAGACAGAGCTCCACAAATGAAAATCATCCCAGGAATTTAAGTGATGTATGTAAATGTTCATTACATTAAGTAGAGCAGTTGTGAAGCTAAACAACAGTTAATATCTGCTTTCACTTCCTGATGCTTTCCTGGAGCTGACAGTGAGGAAAACAAAAATATTCAAACAGCAAAAGGAGGCATTGGACCCTTCCTGACAGTTTGAGCTCATCGTCATAACGTTTCTCCCGACGATGATAAATAATCGGATAATGACGGCTGCTCCTTCTCAGCGTCAACACAAGCACACGTCAGGTTGCTCCACAAGGCGCTGATGAGCTGAAGCCACAAGTCGTGACGTGGAGCGGGTCAAGATGACGACCGCAACACACTTTTCTCATTTTGATTGACATTTTCTCTTGGAATTTGGGAAAAATTATGCTAGTAGTTCCTAAAGTGACAATAAATTGTACATTTTGCTTAAATTCATGCCTTTAAGTAGTAGAATCTGAGAAACTGAACTTTATATATGCACATTTAAAGATTAACCTCACAGTTTAATTTATGTAAATTTTAGAGGTGGTTTTGATGTGTCGATTTTGTTGTTGTTTTTGTTGTCTCTGAAAACTACAGATTATTGGTTTGAATACACAGCCTTCGGTGTGAGTCACTTTAAATTGAACATGCATTCAGCTCAAGGCTTCAAACCAGCAAATTACAAAGTTGCTTTTATCCACATCGTGTTTTTGTTAGATTTGATCTGCATATAACACAAAACAGCGTCCTCCATATTTTACGCAGCAACAGAAGCATGCACACACTTCCAGCCGCAGTTTGCCGTGTTTTAATGAGCACCATTTTGGGACATGTGGATGTTTGGCTCTGCGTGAGACTTCAATTCTGGGAGGATTGTTCTGTCGGAGTGGAAGAAAACAAAACTCTCTCTATTGTTTATACAATAATCACAAAGCTTCTAACTGCTCCTTCCTCTGCTGAGACTCCTGGCTCCGCTGCGCCCATGTGTGTGTGTGTGTGTGTGTGTGTTTTATACGTTTTGGAGTGATCTGCAGTTGGATGCACTTCTGTACATATCAGATCTCTGGCCTCCGCTCCCGGCCGATCTGGGACCAGATGTAAGGGCCTCTGCGGCTCATCTGCAGTTTCTTTTAAAAACCCACGTCCAGAAACTCGTGGGTTCTGATAGTCATCTTTATTTTTAGGGATTCAAACTAAGAGCTGGATGCAGGTGGGAGGGTTTTGTGTTGTCTGCGAGTGTGTGTGTGTGTGTGTGCGTGTGTGTGTGTGTGTGTGTGTGGTGGCCAGAAAGCAGCAAGGACATCAGACACGTTGGCAACAAAACGCCACATGGACTGAGGCCCCGAATGAATTAGGCTCTGTCAGACACCTCAGAATGTAGAACTAAAAGGCACAAATAAAATAATAATAAAAATAAAACCCTGTATTGTGTTGCAAAAGAAAAAAGTCACATTTTCGCTAAATCTAATTTGTGCTCTCTCGTCTTGTGTTGCTTCAAGTCATTCAAGAGACATTAAATAGCACATTTTTAAGTGGAGAGCGAGCTGCAGATGAAATGTTTCGTTGAAGTCTCCACAAACGTTCGTGCACATATTCCACGGCCCTAGTAATTATCTTTTAACTCTTTGGCGCGCAATCTAACCGCCTGTCTCTCTACTCTCTGCAGAAATCTCCACAACCTGGAATTCCCTAAACTCCAAGGAAGATTCACTCGAAACTTTCAAAAGATTTTCTCCTGTTTTTCTTCCCATCCTCGTGTGGTTCCTTTCTCTCTTTTTTTTTTTTTCCTGGACTTCTGCTCGACTCGAGGCGGCAGAACTCAGCGGCGGTTGCTTCAGCAAGTGCCTCTGGGCCTCTTTGTGGAGACGTGACGGTGAACTGCAGGACATTTGAAATAATTAGAATAAAAGACAGGAAATAATGAAAAGGAAAGAAAACACAAGAAAAAAAAAACAAACAAAAAAACAGCTGGCCTGAGGTGACAATGAAAACAAAATGGCTGCTGGATGGAGCGCCTTCGATGACACCGCCATGATAACCGTCATCCCATCCTCCCCCCCTTTGACTCTTCTCTCTTCGGATGACTCACAGCCTGACAGACATTAGGATGACTAATGATAATGGCACAGTGATGGTTAGAGGGCGGTCACAGCCAATTTATGTTTACAGCTAAAATGCTAATAAGCTAATCGCTCTGGCTCTAAAAGGCGGGAATCTGGTGCAGATCCTTCTTTTTGGGTTTGCTGCAGAGACTGGATCGCTCCCCTGGTTATTTTTCTTTAAACATATCTTGTTTTGGTGTGCGTACACGCTGTTTCACTTAAGCCCTGCTTACCGCTTTATTCCGTTTCAAACCACTGATCACAGTTCAGCTAATTGTTTGTTTTATTAGCAGACTGTCTGTCTTTAGAGAGTGTTGCAGCTTTGAAATATCTCTGCAAAGCTTAATTAAAAAATAATGCACCAGCAAAACCTCTCAGAAAGTGTGCCAAAGTGTTGATGGTGTGATTACACGCAGAGTAGAGCGGATACATTTGTAACTGTGGGCCCGATTGCTTTTGATCATGTTCCTTTTGTACTGTTTTTTTTTTTTTTTTCATTTGCTTTTCATCATTTGTCTTGTGAACAATAAAGTTTTACTCAGCGCTGTATCAATGTACTGCATTCGTGTCACCCGTTACTTTGCGCTGGTCAAGAAAAAAATAGAATAAATCAAATACTGGTGCATCTTAGAAATTAGAATATCATCAAAATGTCATTGTTTCCGTTCAAATTTCCCAACTTGTAGGTCATATAGACTCATTATAGGAATTATTGAAAATATTTCTGAGAAACAGAAATGTCAACTTGGTTGGGGCTCTTTTTGCGTAAACCATCAATGTAACGCTGGATGGTCAAGGTCACTCTGTGTGACCGGCGAGGCGTTGTGTAACTCTGAACATAACATTTCTGTACCCCTTATAGAATATTTGAATTTTCAAGGAAATTTTAATTGCGGTTTTCCATTAATTGTAAATGACTGAAAAAAGCCTGAAACACATCACCCTGCTGTACATGTCGCTGTTGTGTCTATGACTGGAACATAACAAAGACTTAGAGGAAATAAAACAATCATTCAAATGTGTATAAGTTATGTTTATTAAAAATGGAAAACAAAATAAAAAAGTCAAAAAGCAGAAAAACGGGTCAGAGGGGAGTAAAGTAAGGCACTATTTACACTGTACAAAAAAGTCAGTCAGTTATCAGTAAACTGGACTTGCCCCCCCAGTTTCGTTTAAGCTCCACATGGTTCAGGTCACCTTCACAGGTTGGTCAGTATCATCTAATAATTTGGTCTTAAGGCTTTATATCTGAGCTCAAATACAAAATACAAACGTTCTATTCGTTAAGACTAAAAGGATAAGACACGTCAAGGTTCTTTCCGCTGGAAGCCGTTTCGAGGAGCAGAGATGCCGGACGCGGGCCGCTCCGTCCGTCACGCGGTTTACAGGTTTTTGTTGCACCGACAAGCAGTGGACAGGTGCTGAGCTGCATGTTCAATGTCACACAGGAATGAGCCAAAGAGGGGAAGAAAAAACAAACACACTGGTTTTTTAGCACCGTCTTAACTGCATTGGACACGCAGAGAGCACTTCAAAGACGCCAAATCTGAAAGCATAAATACACGTAATGTCAAATGGATTTGTTTATGTATCTGTGCTTTTGATGCTTTTTGACTGTTTGGAAAGAGAAAAGAAACATTCACAGAGGCTTTGAAGTTCTTTTTTTTTTTTGGGACATGCCAATCTATGGACAGCACATTTTTCTCATAAACTGTGGTTGTGGTTAACCTCTGTCCAATCGCACTGTACGCACATCATCGATTATACAATCAACTGCGTTGGGTTTTGTTGCTCCGTCTTAGCCGGCCCTTCGTTTGGCCGATAAGTGACAGTAAACAGAAAATTACACATGTGAAACACGCATCGTATTGTCCATATTAAAAATATCAAATAGTCAGAAAAAGACACAGCAGGAATGATTCTCCACAGGGAAAGAAACACTGGTCCACTTTTCAAAGTTCACAACATCAAAGCTGAGATCTCTGAGGGAGGTGTAAGTGCACTTTGTCTCTGCGTGGAGCTGTCTTAAAGGCCTTGGGCGTAACAATCATTCAAAATACCAAAACGTGGCTTTCTTTTTGCACAGAGTTGAAGCCATATATTTACATACAGTGTAAAAAGACAAACCTTTTCTCACTTTTAGACATTTAATAAGACTAAATATTGCCAATTGAGGTCACTGAGAATTACTAAAATCATTCTATTAGCAACATGTGAGAAATAATCATGTAAAAAGATGATTTTTTTATTACTCTCAAATTCAGAAGTTTACATGCACTTCCTTGGTATTTGGTAGCATTCCCTGTAAACGCGGGGCCAGACTTTGTGGGTCTCCTTACACAAGCTTCTCACAACAGCTTGCTGGGCATTTGTCCAAGTCACGTTTGTAAACTGCCTTGCTCACTTACAAGTATAAAGTTTTTTCATTTGCGCTTTGCGTTGGCTCGTACAAAACATTCATTTTGTCGTCACCAAACAAAATTTTCCATTCAAAAGATCCATTTGAGGCCCAGTTTCACTGTTGTCTCTGATGCCTTGCTTTAATATTTCGACGTGATCATCTCTCTGCATGATCCCGTCTGTTCTGTGAAGCGCACCGGTCCCTCCAGCAGTACCCGACGATGAACCAGACCAGGACTGCCCTCAGTTCTCCATCTGATGATTTTCCCATGAAGTCACACAAAGAAGCGGCGCGTTTGAGCGATCAAACACGACATCCACAGGTCTTCACTCACATACTGCGCCTTAACCAGTCAGAAGCTTGTGACGTCATCACCTCGGCTTTCCCAAATCATGTGAGAGCGTCTCAATCTCAGTTTACAGCGTATGTAAACTTCTGAATTTCAAAAAAAAAAAAAAAAAAAGAAAGAAAGAAATACCAGACGCGGTCAAAGTGGACCTCAGTCATTAGTCAGGCAAAGAACAAACACAGATAACTTTAGGAACATTAACTAACCCGAAACAGGAAAAGTTAAATGTCAGATGAAGAGAAAATATGTCTCTTTTTATACAGGGCGTCTTTGGTTTCGTCTGTATACAATCTTTAGAAAGTGATCACAATGAGCCGGAGCTTTGTTCAAATCCATATCTGTCTTTCATAATATCAACACCCCAGCTGCTTAAGGTATTAGCTCTAAACTGTGACTAATCGCACCAATACGATGGTATTTCTACGTATTTAAGATGTACTTTATAAAAGAATGATGTGTCTTCTTTTATCTGTCAGAGGGTGATAACTATAACTGCAGCTATTTAAACTCCTGCTGCATGTGCTCGGCTGACAGGCCAAGGAAGAAAGAAAGAAAGAAAGAAAAAAGAGATTTAAGAAAATATGTGGACACAGAAAACAATATGAAACATATGTATCTCAGATTCCACTGTAGCTTCACTCTGGATCTCTTTAAGAAAATCTCATGCTGACATCCACAGAAATGTGTGCCATATGTCGAAAAAAAAAAATGAATATTCAAATGAAGTAGAAACTCGAACAAACGAAAATGTTTGATTGTCGTCACGCTTCACGTTGCTTCCTGTCCGGTCACAGAACGATCACAGTGCAAGACGATCAGAATAAACCCATCTTCTCCTTCATTCGATGTTTGTCAAGTGCAGAAAAACAAAACAAAAAACATCACCTTTCACCTGCCGTCCTAATCCACGCCAACGTAACATTTGCTAAAAAAAGAAAAAAAAAAAAAACCCTCAGTGGTCTGTGCAGGTTTCGGCACAATCAGTAACAAATTCTCATCTCTGCTCCTGCTACATCCTGTTGCACCAGGTCTTCATTATTCAGTCTTTGGACATATTTTAAGTTGTTTTTTTTTACTTCAGTGATCAACGTTGCTTTCAGGAAAAAATCTTTTGGGGATATGAATGTGGCACGAGATGAAGACTCTTCCATAGGGAGTGTCTGAGCCAGTGGCTGTGCTGCAGCCAGTAGTAATGCAGGTTTGTATGTTCCAGTGATGATCCAAATGCATGTATATATAAGTGTGTGTGTGTGTGTGTGTGTGTGTGTGTGTGCGCATGTTTCCACTGAGTCTGAGTTGAAAGCTTTAATTGGGTCGCTCTTTCCTCAGATGGGTCTTTTATGTTCTTCACATTCTTTCAAGCGGTTTCCTTTAAAAAAGAAAGAGAAAGATGTTAGACATAAAATGCAATACTGTTACGTTTAGGTTGTAGATAATTAGAGATGAACTCATTGGAATTTTACCATTTCTGATGTAAAACAAAACACAACACTTAGGAAGATAGGCTGAAAAGTATATATTGAATGCCTTATTTCTTTCTCTGCAGTGAACAATCATAGATAATTTATAATTCTAGAAAAAAACAGCATCACACTTTGTGTCAGAGAGCGGACACTGAAGCAGAATTTCACTCTTTTAACACAAAGAGAACCTGTTTACAGAGTTGACATTTTAAGCTGTCATTAGCATCTTAAACCAGTAATTAGTGTGGCTAGCATTACTAAAAGGTTGGCCTTTTTCCATCGAGAATTGGAGCTGTGACATTTACAAAAGCAACAAGCTTCATTACCAACAAACATTGAAAGCTCAAAAGAATAAAACAGGGTGTTCAGTCTTCCTGTTACCTGCAGAACATCTTGTTCTCTCTTGGTGTCTCACTGTCCAATAAACCAGACTTATCTCGATATGTTAGAAAGTACAGCTTGTTTCCCAGTTCTTCCTCACAGATTGGATCCAATTTTGAGTTTTGAGTGGGGATAAAACTCAAACGTGGCTAAGCTGACAATAATTACAATGTTTTTTTTTTTGTTTGTTTGTTTTACCTCTCTGATGTGAGGGACCCCATTGACAGGGAGGCAATGGCATTGACCGCTTCACTGTCCGAGTCTCGTCTGAATCTGTGTCTCTGTGCCTGGAGGTAGGACAGATCCACAGTTGTGGCTGAATCCCTCACACTTTGCCAGAACTCACCTGAGAGAAAAAGGAAAAGAGGAAGGATACAAGAAAGGAAAAAATAAAATAAAAAGATTAATGGCTTAAGTTTTGGTTTTATTCCTGTTTTCATCCTGGCGTTCTCCTTGAGGGGACACGCCTGAGCTATCCGAAAGAACAGCTTGCTGTTTGATCTGCTAGATGTACATGTTTGATGTGAATATAAGCAAAGACTGTGGTATAAACAGCCTCTGGTCCAAATATCCGTTTTGATAATTTCAGAAATGTAAACTCAGACTCAGTCTGCTCTCTCGGGGCTCACAGTCCTTTGTCACACAACGGGGGGAAAATAGAAAATAGAAAGAAATCAGTGACTGTAAATTTGCTTCTCTATAAGTGCGTGTGTTCTGGCTGCGCATACAACTTACATATACTTCACCCCAGGCCTGAATTATGGGCTTAACATTCCTGTGGCTATTCAAATATTTTTAATTAATCTAATTTGGTTGGGATAACATTTGTGTGCAATCAGGAGGGGATGTTGCGAAGGTCGTGTGCCAGAGAAGTGTTTGAAGATAATTGGAGCCAGGGTAGCTGTGTGTGCGCGCGCGTGTGTGTGTGTGTGTGTGTGTGTGTGTGCTTTGTGGGACGGCTGGAGGGATGGGAGACAGGGATGGAAGGGAGGAGAGGTGGTCAGAGAGCAGAAGCAAAGAGGTCTAAAACGTGTTAAATAGAGTGAAAAGGGGAATTGTTACGAGTTACTGAGAACATAAATGCTAAGAAGACAAACTGTTTGATAAAAGCCGGACAGGAAAACAATTAATTGTTAACTTAAAGCATTTTGTTGAGGCTTTATTGATGCATATCAACAGTGACTTGAAAGCCTCATTTTTATAAGGTATTTATAGGGTTGATATATATATAAAAATAATGTAATCAAATCATATACGCATACACCTCATTCATCACCAAGGAGTATGAACAATGTGGCCCACATAAATCATCTCCTGAAAAATATTTGTTGATGCAAGCCTGTATATTCCCTTCCAGCCGACTGAGGGAAATTTATCTTCAGCTCCTATTTATTGTGACAGTTGTTGTACAAATGATCTGCAAGGCTTGGAGTTTCTTTGTTAGTGTGCCCTAGACTCATTACAACAGAAATTACTCAATCAGTGCTGCAAAATTCTGCAGGGGAACATAAAGTGTCTTACAAAGTATTCGTGACTAGTGAACTTTTTCACGTTTTGTCGCTTTGGAACCAATATTTTCGCTCCGTCTGGTTGGGACTGTATGTGATACACTAGCTAAACAAAAATTATACATGGTTTGGACATTTTTTGTCGTTGTTTAGGAGCAAAAACCAGAAAATAAATTCAGCCTCTCCAAATTGATATCTGGTAGAAGCACATTCTGCTGCAAAGTGTTGTGGGTATTACAGCTTTGAACATTCATAGGCTGGAGTTTTGCTGTTTGTTTAGTGTTTTTGTCTTGCTGGAAGGTGAACCTCCATCTCTTAGAGCCTCTTAAAACCTTTGAATGATGGACTAAAAAATCATTCAAAGGATATTTGTTTATAACATGTTTAACTCTTACTCAGTTTCATACCTGCCCGGTCTCATATGTTTCTAGGTCTTTATAATAATGTTTGTTCGCTGATGTTCTCAAAATAAATCTCTGAAGCTTTACACAATGGCTGTTTGCAAAGCTTTACAAGGGACTATAATTAAGTACATTTACTCCAAGTACAACTAATAAGTTTGCTTTATTTGACTGTTTTTTCCCTTGTAAATGTTATTCTTCACAGTCAAGTTAATGTTGTCTTTCTCACCCTGGATCTGGATGACTCTCTGCAGAGAGCGCACCGCATTCTCACAGGGCTTTTGGTCCAACAGCGACTGGGACAGAGGCTCCACCTGAGACATGCCACACAGTTAGTGATCTGAGGACGTGACACCCTGCGTTAATCTATGCAATGAGATATGACACGTCTCACCTCCATGCCGAGCAAGGCGCTGACACAGGCTTCAGAGGCATCGCAGATGGCTTTGAGGTCATGGCCCCCCTCCAGAGCGAGGATGACCCGGCCTCCTGCCAGCGACATCAGCTGACGAGTCAAGAAGCCAAAAACTAGTAGAGATCAAACCAAGCCAAAAACACACAGATTGGTTGAAAAGGAAACAAAAATTCAGAAAAAGCTTCACTTGTAGAATACAGAATAAGTGGGGTTCTTTTAGCTCTTATTACATCAATATAATGCCAATATGACAGATTTGTGTCAAAAAGGTTTCATAAGGAAAAAAGATGTCTGTCAAAAAATGTGAGACGCATAACAAATATGGGTATTGAACTGTTTTGAGAAACTCTGATGAGTGCACACTGTGCGCTGGCTGATCCTTACGCTTGGCTGTGACGGTGTAGCCTCCCAATGAAGGTTGGTGTCCTTCAACAGCATCGAAGCCGGCGGAGACCAAGACCACGTCCGGGGAAAACTCGTGGGCAATAGGCATCACTACAGCCCTGAAGACAAGACAGAGAAAATGGAGAGCTGTTATAGCAGCTCATTCATGTTCAATAGCAAATCTGAGATCCCATTCACCATTTCAACAGGTGATCAGGAGAACTGTTAGGAGTAAATAAAACATAATGATGTGTAAAGAGGAGTAGTCATAATGTGATTGGATTCATTTCAGAGCAGCATGGGGAAAAACCCCCCCGAAAGATTTCTGATGCCAGCACAACAAAATTGAAACAGGGTCGTTTAAGTGATTTCTACTAGAAAGTCCATCCAGGGAAGGCCTTATCTGGACTGGTAGCTACAAGCATTTACTGGGCTGAACACACTCTTCCATTTTAAAATGGTGAAAAGAAAAAAAAAATTGTCAAAGGCACAGCGCCAAGTGCTTGATCTCAGTTCTTGATTCATGGCTGGAAGACAGCCAACCCTAAGAGGTGGTGCACCTCCCAGGTGTAAATGTGTGCAACTGTTTGAACGTGAATCAGAACCCTGATGATAGCAAAAGAAATGTCTATTTGTTGTAATTGCGAGGGGAAAAAAACAGCAAGGATCTGACAGTAAACAGGTGTCAAACACCAAATATGTTTTTCTAAGTGAAAAATACTTGCTGTTTTTTACATGAGATGTCTGCATATTGTGCACTTTACTGAGCAGGGACCACTTTCCAAGCCTCTCTACTCTCCGTCTTCCTTCCTCTTCTCTCCTGCTGCCAGTTATTTAGCAAGAGCGCATGGCCTATGCCGCGTTTGATTCCCTCTTACTCGCTCTTTTTCTCTCAGCGGCAGTTCAAAGGCATTTGTGCGCGTCTGGTTCCTATTAGGCGCTCGTCCCTCTTCTCACGTCACTGACAGCCAGCCATCTGGGATCCATTGGCCCTAATTACGCCGCCTTTGGATTCCCTAACAATGCACCCCCCACTTCTTCTCTCTTCAGCTGTATTCTCCTTCCCTCCATAAGTTCATTGTTTGTCAGTAACCAGTTGGAAATGAACAGGCATCAGCAGTGCTACCTGTGATGAGACGCACCTCAGATTTCGGCCATTTTAATAACATGTATAACGTCACGGTTCTTGATCTCGGTGATGATGAGCCCTCTGTTGATCGTAATGGAGTCCCAACCACCACAATCAACCACAGGATCACTTCTGCCACTAATATATACCCCAAAACAGACTCACATCATCAATAACAAACTTCTTTTCCATTTGTAAGAGACAGACACATCTTAGAACACCCTGAAATCCAAATTATATATTCATATCAAGCCACAGAACTGGCACAAGATTAAATAGGCATAACTGCATGAAGGTGAAATTATGTTGCTTTTTTTTAAACTGTAGAGCGTGATATACACCCCTGACACCCTCACAATCCACTTCAATTACTCAAACACAATGCTTCTACTTTCTTCTGACATCCGGCAATTGTAATTGTTATTCAGAAAATATGCTTGAACCCAAAATCATATGTGACAAAGGTCCTGCACCAGCAGAATGCGTCTCATTTAGACAGTCTTTTTAGACAGTCTTTGTATGATGTAAGCTTCATGGCAAAAGTAGAATACAGTACTACACTGTGGTTAGCTGAGGAAGTTTTACACATGAAAGCACTTGCAATTTCCTAAACTGGGTGAAAAATACTAAAGCCAGACGCCTGCTCAGGAAAGGACCAGTTGTTTCTTAATCGGGATCCAGAACTCCAGTAAACACTGGGCATAGTGTTTCAAGACAGCCCATTGGGTCGATGGGATTTTACCAGTATGGGTTAGCTCATTAGCATCTTTCCTGTGATGAGGGGCCCACCCACTGTGTCTGAAGCAAGCACCATGAAGAGCTCACATAGCGTTTTATTCATCTGGTGGCGAGCCAGTGCTGCTGACAGATGCATTCTGTGTTCATTGCAGTGTAGCGCACCACCAAACCACATTCATTCAAGACTAACAGCTTGAATGAAGTGAAGAATTTGGTTGGAGAAAAGGTGTGTTCCGGTAGCTCCTGGCTGTAGATCTTTGAATTTAACTCAGCAAAAAGTACTTTTTCCACAATTCTCGCCTTTTTTTTTTAACAGCAGTGCAAAACTGGATTATTTCCAGTCTGTGTACAAGTGATAATGTGATTTAAAGAAGTTTTTCATTGCCTTTCAATGATGCTAAATGGTAAAAGTATTAAGATGCACCTTTAGCTACATGCTCAGAATTTAAATTTAGTGTTGCAGTTGTAGGGAGCACCTCCATGAAGAGGGAGTGTTTTGTATTTGAAGCTTGTTCAGAGTTATAGATGTGTTTTTCCCACTAGAACTCCAACTCATTAATCCAACACTGGTAATAGTGCACATTATTTGCAAAAGTACTCAAATGTCATGTGTATTTTCAAATTTTTTTATATTGAAACCATACACATCAATACATTTTAGATGGGTTTTACACAGAAAGTTGCACAAAATTGTGAAGTGGAATGGAAAAGGAAACAGTTAAATTTTTTTATACAGAAAAATATACAAAAAATGAATGGAGCATATTTTCTCAGCCTTCTGGAGAGGATAAACTCTCGTTCCTTTTGCAAAATCTCCCAACTCTGATTGGAGTGAGAGCATTTCTGAACATTGATTTTAACCTTTGCTGAATAATTTTAATTGGATTTAGTTCTGGACTTTTACAGTTTTTTTTATTTATTTCTTTGTGAATTAGCCAGAGCTAAACAAGGCTCTAGCTGTATGTTTAGGATTATTGTCCTGTTGGAGGGAGAGCCTCCACCCCAGTTTCCAGTCTTTTGCAGCATATTAAATTGGTTTTGTTTCAGGATTGTCTTGTAATGAGCTTCGTCCATCTTCTTATAAACTCTGATCATCTTCTTTCTATTGAAAAGAGGCATCCACTCTATTGTATGCTTCAGTTGTAGTCTCATGTGACCAGATCACCTTCTTCCACATGTTTGTTGTATAAGGCTTTCAGGATGGCTGTTTTGATAGGATTGCAGATGTGCCACACTTTTTACAATCTTAGATGACAAATTGTACACTGCTCTATGAGATGAGTGCTCTGTAAAGCTCATTGTTTTGCAACCCAATAGTGCTTTAATCCTTTATAACGTTCTCCTGATGCTTTAGTCTTTATGATACAGCTTGTTCATCAAAATTCTCCAACAGAGAAAGTTTATATTTACATAAACACATATGGACTCTTGGGTGAAACTTTTAAGGCAATTGCACACATTGGATTTTATTATTTATTCAGAGTAAAGTGACTAAATAGACATGTGCAACATTTTTTGTTTGACTATTTAGCAAGTATGTATTATTTTGGGCTTTAAAAATGTGGAAACAAAAAGTCAGAATTTCAATATTCTGATTGTAAATAGTAGCAGAGGGTCAGTAATGTCATTTGATGTTAAAGACAATGCTATCACACATATACCACATATTAGAAAAAAAAATCTAAAAGTAAAATAACTTCTGTCCATACACCTGCTCTAACAAAGCCTCATTTTCTGTAATAGGACTGTTCAATAATCAAACAGGACTTGCTGTTTGATTAAATATGAATAAACAGTTCAATGAAGAAAAAAGCTCAAAATGTGAGAAGGAAATAGCAAAGAAATGTGTACGACAGCACCCATTCAACTCTTTAATTTTGACTAAATCACAATATATTCAATATCTTTATCAATGCATTCCTGTCTGACTCATCCTTATTCAAACAACACTAGGTCTGATTTAACTCTGCAAAAGCTCAATTAGATAAGATGGATGTGTAAAAAACATAGCTGTAAATTTCAGTGACATTAGAAGTCATCATGAGTTGATCAATGTCTATAAAAAAAACAGATGAACAACTTCTTTACACAAATTAACAAAAGCCTCAATGGTGATTTAAAACACATTCAGATTGATATAATAGATGTCATAATAAGCTAAGAAATATAAAAAGATCCCAGAACGATTATCCTGAACTTCTTCCTGGTTTTAAAAGAATATTTTGCATTTGTATGTGATTATCAGTTGTGAAATATTGAACTAAGTGAAAGTTTTGAGGTGTACACCATAGAATAGACATTTATTTCGAAATAGAATTACTTTTATGTAAATGCACCTGAAATGAGACACAACACTCTACAGCTAACAGAGAAAACTTTGTTTATTTACCTGAATGCAGCCAGGTACTCTGCATCACCCATTGGAGGCTCCAGACCACCAGTCCATCCCACATTGACACTGAAGCCTTTACCCGCTCCTACACCCACCTAGATTAAAGCAGACCAGGAAAACAGTGGGACTGTGAGAAAGAAACAATCACTGAGAATGTCAAAAAAATAAATAAATAAATAACTGAGGGGAAATTCTGAAACTCCACGACAATGACAGATTTGTATCAAATGCTCGCAAAGTTAGCATTGCTGTTGCAAAACTTTGTATTGCAGCAACAGAGGGAACGTCGCTGCATCTCTTCAGGCAACATCAGGGAGGGATTATGATTCCTAAATGAAATACGGATGGCTGTTAATTCAACACCCCTGTCCCTCCATTTTGATTTCTATACAGTTTGTCAACTGGCCTTTGTAAACCAGTGAGCCAGAGCAGAGCTACAGCCGTTTATAATTCCCAAGCTTTAATGTACAACTTAAATGGGCTAAACGCTGACTGGTCTACAACCACTCCCCCATCCCCTGCCGGTGTGTTAAAAATATACTATCTACTGTAAACTATGATAATATAGGTAAAGTATAATGACTGTCTATTATGAGTTCTGTGTGAGAGTTAAATCAAAATCTTGAATTCCATTTTCCACAACTCCTTCATGTTTTAAAAGAGACGGATGCCAGTCAGAGTTGATGAAGCTTCCCTCAGGTTGACCTCGTTTACTCGGGGCAGAAAGTGAACAGAGGCCTGGTTCTTGGAAAGAAGTTGAGGATTCCTGTCTCTCGCTCTTTGTAGTCCTGCAAGAAGCCATTTAGCTGTTCCCCAAACCCTTCACCATCAGTCAATGTGTCAGTTTGGGGAGAATTGTTGGCGGCTGATTGACAGCCACTTGGCAACAATGTATGGTAATTTCCTTTGTGTGTGTGAGAGAGAAAGAGAGAGCGGGCGTGAGTGTGAGTGTATGGGTGTGAGAGGATGCTTGAAAGAGAAAGAATGCTGATGAGCATCACAGAGAGTCTGTCTCCATTCTTCTCAGTGGACGGGATGTTCGCAGGGCAAACGAAAAACACATGAGGCCTCCTGTCTTCTGCCAACTGTTAATGTACCAACATGCATGCGCCTGTGCACACAGTCAGATACACAAGCACATGCACATTAACCAAACATACCATTTCTGCTATAGCTCCGAGTGCATTGCGCTGTTCTTTGTTTTCTGTCTCTCTTTCATGTTTCAGGACTTACTGGACTAAATTAAACCGTCAGTGGTATTTGTGAGCTACTCCGCACTCTATGTTATGATGATGACATCACATCCTTTACCCCATGGAGAGATATATACCTACACGAGGGAATGAGAGACTCCAGAGGTTTACCACACTGCTTCTCAGAGGTTGCAAGTCCACTTCAGGGAAAGCCACATCCAAGCCCAGAAAAGTGTTTTTATGTGTGCTCCCCGTGAGATTTTGTGGGAGAACACTGAGTGTTAACGTGGGGGAGGATGGCAGCATGAGAGGAGTGAATTCGGGGGATTGGAATGAGTGGCAAATGTCAGCATGGGTTGGGGTCAATTCAACTGACCGGGGTAGTCATTACACTTGGTTTTGGGTAAGACCACAGGAAGGAAACAGGCATCTCCATTTCTTGGATTCAGACAGGCATACATCTCAACTTCATACATCCTGCTGAGAGGGCTAGACCTCCAAGACCTCAAAGTTTCTTAGCCAGAAGTATGAACGTAAACATATACACAGTGGTTACTAAAACATACAGTAAAACATCTCCTTGGTACTTTCAACGGATAAACATGTTTGAGAAGTGTCCCAAATAAATTGCCACACACACAAAGATGATGAAAGACTTGCAGTAGGTGAATGAAGACCATGATATTTTAAACTTGCTTTATAAAGCATTCATACTAAGGGATTATGAGAGAAAAACATAACTGGACAATAACAATCTGAAGTTACAAATACTTGCTCAAGGGTAAAATGCAGGATTTAGATATAAACAAATTTAGTCCAAAACTGATAAATGATTTATTTGTCAAAGCTTGAAATGTTTTGTCAGGGGCCAACTAATAAAAGGCACAATTTCATTTGTCTTCATAGGCACACTCTGAGCTCTTGTGGTCCTTACTGGTTCACTGAACTCAAACAGATACTAGATAAACGTCTGTGTAAAAGCAATCATATCCCTTAAATCTTTCCACATTTTGTTCTATCACAATTATAAACCAGGCTGTATTATATTGGGATTTTACATCGTAACATAGCAAGTAAATATGAAGAGCAAAAAAAGTTTCTACAAATAAAAATATGAAAAATAAGTGTGAATTTGTTCATTCCTTTTGCTCTGTTATTTGCACAAAAAACTGTGTTTTTAGTAGGTGCCTATGCAATAAACAGAATACACCTGTGTTTAATTTAATCTCAGTTTTAATACAGCTGTGCTGTGAAGGTCATTCTGGAATACATCTGTGAAGAAACAGGGCCATGAATACTCTTCATAAATAAGCTTTGTTTAGTCCGGGTCTGCAGTTCGCAGACTCATGCTATCGATATGTGTTTTTTAACAGAGACAGTGAAGCTGGTCAGATGTGAATGTGAGGATAAATTAAGCTAAAGACAAAAAAACAAAAACATGAAAGGAAACCTGCTAAAAATATGTTTAGAGACAGTCCTTGTCTAATGTAACAGTGAATTGGTTTTAAAATAAAACAAATCTAGCTCTAGATGTGTAAAATTGACAGACAGACCTCATTGAAGTTGAAGTGAAAGGTGATTGTACAAAGAGCACCTGACCACTCACCTCAAGAGTGGTGAGGGGCTGGTAGGCTGAACATAGATGTATGTCACACTTTTTACTTTGATCACATTTTGAAAAGCACTTCTCCTTTTCCTTCAGTTATGCTTTATTTTGTTTGTGTCCTCTAGATACATTTTTTATAAACTAGATAAAAGGGTTTGTGGCAGCATTACAAAGTAGGAACAAGTTCAAAAGGTATTATTAATATTGATAATATCTGCTGAATCCAGGTAATAAATAATCCACAAAATAAAGAGTTTTATTTTTGTGGGGTTCTATTATTACAATGTAAATAAAACCATACATAGATACTGTTTAAGTACCTCATTTGGATTTCCACTACCAGGAAAGAAGTTTCCATCATCGTAGCGATGCAGAGAGATATACAAAACACTCGGGTCATCATAGAAGGCCTCTTGGGTGCCATTGCCATGGTGCACATCCTGGACAAGATTTGAGTACATAAAGTGTATAAATATATATATTAAAACATATATATATATAATGCAAGTCTTAAACAGTTTGTAAGACTTGCATAACTTTTCACATCAGTGGCAAAAGTTCTGATTCTTTTTTGTTTGATTTATTATAATAATAACTGTTGTTTCATAGAATAATATACTACATAGTGGGTCCTCAAATGCACACATGTTCAGCAGAGATAACGGCTGGCTCTGAATCAGTATATATATGCCGCGGTGAACTTTTATGTGCCTGTGTGTGATTTTGAATTTACTCTAAGCATATGTGGCAGTTCGACTCACACGTGGATAACAGAAATAACTGTCTAAATGATCTCAATTGTAATTAGGATTGCTACTGTAAGTCTGGGTCTTTGCTTTTTGCACCTAGACAACATTTACTTTCACTCTGTATGTTTATAATGTCTCCTTGAAGAGAAGGGTGATCCTGATTGATGTTTTGGTCCTTACCCAGTCTACTATGAGGATCTTGCTGACACTGAGTTTGTTTTGGAGCTGCTTGGCTGCGATGGCCACAGAGTTGAAGTAGCAGAAGCCCCTGTGGACAAACAAACAGGAAGAGTGGCAGCCACGTGTTTATCACAGCACATCTTTTGCAAATTAATTTCACAAAATCCACATATGGCCCGTAGGAATCTGTAAGACAGGTCTTTGGCTTTGTGTGGTGCCTTCTCAGGCCATGACAGTCCCAGTGCTGACTCCTGCCACGTTAACATCTATTGTAAGTTATTCAGGAGTATTATTGTGTTTTAGTTTCTTAAATGTTTGCCTTTTCTTAGCGGACAAACAGAAATGGCTTCCGTTAATAGAATGTTATGCTGACTCTAAAATGTTACACTCCTTAACAATGGAGAAGCCATGCATTTCATGACAAACTGAAGAAAAAGCTTATCATAAAATTTAAGACACATTTTAAATGGTAATTCTGCCAAAAAGCTGGCGGGATGCGAGGGATGATTTCTGAGAAATGAACTCACAGAACTCACAAACGCTGGCTGTCTACAACAGAAGTATGCAAAGAAAATGTTGATGCATGAAAAACAATGGAGGAATGTTGGAAAAGGCAGTGTCAGCATTGGAGTGTGAAGTGTGATTGTCTACGTGCATGCGTATGTGTGTGTGTGAACAATGTACACCATAAGCTGTCCAAACTTAGCTCATCAAGAAAAATCATTACCACGCCATAAATAACTAGTGACAAGCACTGCTGAGCTCACACACACAGCCCCAGCTGAATGTGGTTATTTAGCTAATGCTTGCTATCAAAGGGTGACACAAATCAATGCACGCAGATATGCACATCCACACTTATCCTCATACAGCACATGTGCAGCGTGCGTGGATACACAGCTCCTGCACATCTCTTTGAGGTGCTTTGCTTTGTGTCTTGAAAGCTGTAAAAAACAGTAGAGGAAGTAGATTGCCTCTGGCATTGGGCAGGTAGTGCACACCAGTCATACATTAATATAGACACACTACAGCACCCTCTCTCTCCTTTTCTTCTTCTCAAGTAGCTGATTTTTAAAAAAAACACTTTGCAACCCCCTTAGCTCCCGGTATGCATGCGTGTGTGTGTGTGCATATACTTCTATACTTACAGAGGAGAAGAACGAGTTGCGTGGTGTCCGGGAGGTCTCACCACTGCAAATCCATTCTGTAAGAACATAGAAAACAGTCTTAACACCTCACTGTTTTAACAACTTATTATTAAACATAAAGGTGTTAAAAGACTAACATAAAATTGTTTCAGATATAAATAAAGGTTAACAAAAGAGCTGCAAACACCTTTATTTACTGTGAAACAACTGTCCATTACACTGCACAGTAAATATTGTATATGATATACTTAATTCAAGCTGTATTAACAAGAACTCTTAGATTGCTTGTGTCTTAATATAATGAAATTGAGCTGCTCCAGTTGAGCTCAGTTTGAATTATGAAAATCCTCTTATTTGATAGATTTGACACCTAAACAATCCATCCATCCATCCATCCATCCATCCATCCATCCATCCATCCATCCATCCATCCATCCATCCATCCATCCATCCATCCATCCATCCATCCATCCATCCATCCATCCATCCATCCATCCATCCATCCATCCATCCATCCATCCATCCATCCATCCATCCATCCATCCATCCATCCATCCATCCATCCATCCATCTCACCTTCAGCTATCTATCTCACCTTCAGCTGTCCCTGTGCCACCTTAAGGGCCAGGTCTATGACACATCCTGCTGCTACTTGGGAAGCAGCTGCTGTGTGTTGCTCATTCCAAACTGTATCAATGTCCACCTGTTTATAAAACAAAGGAAAGCACATCACAATTACATTTTATTCATGAAAAATGTTACAGTGTCGATGCAGGATTAGCTGACCAGAGCAGTTTTTCCAGTGGGAAAGGTCTAAGGGTTTTTCATTACAATGGCAAAATCTATTTACTTTTGAAAACATCTCAGACAAAATATTAAATTGTTTAACGACAAAAGTGTGTATGTGTATGAACTTCAAAAAGTTATCTCTGCTGGCGGTCTGGTGCGTTGTTAGGGTAACGCTGAAATTACAGAAATTTCTTTTTTCACAAGGTTTACCATCTTGTTTCAATCACCCCTCTTCACTCTAGCAGCTAAAGGCCGGAAATCCAGGCACATTGGTGCTCTTATCAGCTGCCACCCATCCCCCTTCAGTTTTTCCTTCTTTACTATAAACATAATATAATTTTATTTATCCTACTTCCCTTTTTAGGTTTCCCTAGACACATATATATGTTCAGCACTTTATTTGTATGTTTTCCCTTGTTGTTCCTTCCCCCTCTGACTATTGTACAGACTTTGACTTTTTTGAGGTTTCAAAGTTATCTTAGCCAAAAACAATAGCATGAGCAATTGGTAGTATCATTATCTAAATTGTGTAATAAGGCATAATAAGCCATGTAATGTTTGCTGTTCAGTAATGCAATTAGATGAGTGGAAATATTCCCACATGACTAGAGTTTTAAAACAGATCTGTATTGTGTGTGATTGTGTGTTGATGTGCGCGCGTGTGCGTGTCCGCCTGCGCAGAACTCACCCCCACACCTCCACATGGTAGGTCCACAAAAATACGTGATCCTGCATGGAAATATTTGTAGTATTTAAGAGTTGTAAATATATCACATTTACATATGTACAGGATGTACACAAAAAAAACATCTCACATTACAACTACGAACTTTAATTATTTCATTGAGATTTTATTGAACAAAGGAAAGGTTTGTTTGAGAACAGTAGTGAACAAACAGGATCACAAAAACCAAAGAAACACAGCAGACAGGTTAGGTACAAAAGTATGGAGAAGTTTAAAGGTGATTTAGTTTATAAAACAATATCCCAAGCTTTGAACATCTGACAAAGCACTCTTCAATTTATCATCTGGGGAAACTTTGCCCAACTGCAAACCTACCAAGGAACAGCCACCCACTTCAGTTGGGTGGCTGACAAGCAAAACATCAAACAGAGAAGAAGCCAAGAGGCCCGTGTTAACTTCTGAGGATTAGCATAGATCCGCATAGATCTGTCCACTCTCCCAACTGAGAATCAACAGATTCTCAGGTGGGAAAATCTGTTGATTCTATCTGTTGATAGGCAGACTCAACAAGTCTGGCCTTTATGAAAAAGTGGCAAGTAGAAAGCCACTGATGAAAGAAAGACATAAGTTCAGTTTACAGTTTTCCAGACGCAACGTAGGGAACACAGCGTACATGTCCGAAGGTGTAGTAGTTAGACAGAACCAAAACTAAACTTTACGGCCGACAGGTGAAACGCTATGTGCGGCGGGAAGCTAATACTGCACATTATCCTGAACACACCACCTCCAATGTGAACCATGAAACATGGTGGTGGAAGCCTCATACTTTAGCAAGGACACGGAAGTCGGTCAGAGTTGATGAGAAGAAAAATGGAGCTATGAACAAAGAAAACTTGAGACTGGGATGGAAATTCACCTTCTGGGACAACAGCACTAATTATAGAGCTGGCTCTACAAGAGAATGGCGTAGATCCAGCATAAGATCAAATTGCACTGATTGTTAAACTGAAATCTAATCTTTATTTCATACAGTTAAGCTTAGCAACATATAAACAATAAAAATCCAACACTGAAATTTGTGGTTGCAATGGAACAAAATACTAAAAAAAAAACATTTAAAAAGTATGAATACTTTTGCATAGTAAGATGAAGCAGTGGCATAGCAATATTATGAACGTAATTTTCAGTATTATTATTGATCTTACCAGTGCGTCTCTGGTTGTCCATTAACACATGGTTTTCTGAATGGACGGAAAGCAGCTCTGCACGGGTGGCTTTTCTACTGAGGATGCACTTTAATACAGAAATAAGTTTTTTTTGTGAAGCTCTAGCATGTTTGACAGCAAATTCTTTCTCTCATAGCACATCAGTGTACAAAGTCCCTACCTCACATTGGCTCTTAAGCCCTCTCTCTTGCAGTCTAGACCAGATGCTCTGGATTCTCCCAGCATGCTCAGCGTGGCGGCTGTTGTCTCCACAAATACACTGGTGCTTCTGCATCTGGCTATCATAAACCAAACCTGCATACACACACATGAAGACGTGACTTATAGCCCAATATTTTGTTCTTAAGTCACGTTACCATCCTTCAAAATACACAGCCAATGAAATCCTCCACTACTTTAATCAGCGTTTGACTCACCTGTTGTAAAACGTAGCTTGGCATCTTTGGCAGGGCTGGACAGTGACATAGAGGGTATTATGGTGGGCACATGTGAAGTAGGCGCCAGGGAGGTGGAAGGTGGTAGCGAGCGGCTCCGAATCACAGGGGGATGAGACTGATGAGGCCAAATTAAGGTAGGAACTCCCAGGGCATCTGGCTGTAAAGTTGATCTGAGGATTACCTGCCTCTGTGTTTTGTACAAATGAGTTTAAAGGGAAGACAAGGAAGTATTTAACATTTATTATAAGTCACAGGGAGGTAAAGTACTTTGAGTAAAGTATGGTCCTCTAAAGCCTCCAGCTGGTAAAATTACACATAATGTGGACAATTTAATTCTACTTGTGTTGAACAAGAACTTGATAAGCAAAGATACCTTGCTGCTGAAATATATAAAGCAATAGTGCCCCCTAATGGTAAGACAAATTAATTCAGGTAAAAATTAAAAAGGCACATTGATTTTATACTGTTGGGCATTAGTCAGTGGTTTCTATATATGAAACCACTGACTAACCATTTCTCAAGTGAATAATTTAGAATAACACAGAATTCTAAATAACTTCTCACAATCTTTAGAAGCTTTAACCAGTTATTTTTCAGGAAAAGTTAATGATATTTTTTTCTCTACTATTTTGTTTGCATATGAACAGACATTAGTACCTGACTGAGAGAGTGTGATGTCTCAATCAAACTTTCCCGAGAGGAAGTGATGGACTCTGTGTCATAAACTGAATCGGTGCTGGCATTACTTTCTCTCCGGCGATGGCCGTCTTCAGACAGTGAACCCAGTTCAGAGCCGCACAAAGACCCTGTTCCAGAACCTGATGCTGATCCGCTCTCATCCACGTCCATGTCCTCAGACGGGATCTGTGTCAGACGACATTCTCAATAAAATTGCAACGGCTTTTCACTCTTCAACTCTTTTAAAATGTCTGTTGCATTTTTTAACAGAATAATCATAATTGAGGAATTTCAAATGTTTCTGACAGAATGAATCCTCTTTTTCACTCACTCAGTTCATAGTGAGTAATAGTTTTCTGTTTGGCATGCTAATGTTTACACCTGCCTCTTCTTACCTTGCTCAGCTGTGTGCTCAGCTTAAACCTTTCCAATCCAGCCTTGTGGTACAGCTGGGAGAGCTGTTGGTGGGTGTGTGGATATTGGCCGGCATGCAGGGGCAGGACTGAGTGGCTGTAAGGCAGAGGCTCTGAATGCGCTCGCTCCACAGGTCGATGTGAGCCCAAGGCAACCAAGCCTTCTCTTCTGGGTGAGGAGGATATGTGAGGATGTTGTTGCTGAGGAATGGTACTCAAACTATGAACTGAGAACAAGAAATGCAAAAAAAAGAGCGTGACAACAAGGAATAAGATGAAGGACAGGTCACAGGAAGGAATTGAAAAAGGAAACAAGTGACAATAAGAGGGATAGTAAGAATGAATACTTGGCAGAAAAAAACAGAAGAAAACTGAAGCACGTTGACAGACTGCAGGGAAACTAATAAAACTTGACAGTTTGGTTCGGGCTGAATGACATTTTTTGTCGAAAGTGACACTGCATCACTACTCTGCCCAGTAGAGGGTGCTCTTGTATCAAGACATGCAGGATGACACGTGATAGAAGTTTTAATACAGTCTCTGATTTAAAATAAAAGCTAGTTTTTCACTGTAGATCATCTTGTCTTTGCAAAATAAGCAGGACATTTATTACTAAAAGTCATATTGTCAACTTACAATAAAAGGCTGTAGACACAAATTAGATAAAAAATATATTGGAATTTTTGTTTTCACCAATTCATAAAAACATCAGATGAAATCCACCTCCTCTAGAAATAAAACTACAACTTGTAGATACCAAGCATGTAAGATGAGGTCAAAGTATCAACTATGAGCATAATTTAAATCAAATGTGTATATGTGGCTCTGACAGTTATCAGAGCCACATATGGCATATGTGCCATACGTGCAGATATATGCTTCGCAGACAATGTCACTCACGAGGAACAAGCTGCTGGCGCATCAGCCCCATGTGTGGTTCAAATATGAACACTGGCTGCAAGCGCTGAGACATAGATTGGACCTCCAGAGGGAGGTAGACAGACTGCAAAGTCGATGCTGCCACTGGCTTTGTTACACGCAAGTCAGCCTGCAGAGAAAGAGAATGACAAATTTAGAGATGCTACAGAAGTAGAAACACATTCATTATGGGTGTGGCTTAGAAATTAACAAACTGGGTGATTTGAGGAAAAGCAAAGGATTGAATTGCCTTGTTGACTACTTAAAGTATTCATTTATACTGTCACCAAAAAGGTGTACATATATTAACCTTAGATAAACTAATAAAAGGAACCTAATAAAAATATTGTTTTATCTCTACATTACAGAAAAGCATGAATTTTTATGTTTGTTGGAATTTTACAGAACATAAATTAAATGGATTTTAACTTTTTTTTTTTACAAAAGAATTTCACATCTGAAGATTTAAACCCATTTTACAGATTTTCCCTTACAAAAATAATTAAAGCTATATTTAACAGCTGGTGGATACCAGCCCTCTTCCATCAATTGGAACTTCCTCCACATACTTTTTATTGATTCATTTTGAAGTCTGAATCAAATACTACTTAGCAATTAGGTAATTTTGGAGAGGAACTTGTTGTGCTTTGTTTAATTCAAAGGCATCAAAGTAAAAGATTTTTCTTTAAAAACAACAAAACACCACTTACACTTTTTTTTAAAACATGCATTAGTGTTGTAGCTAGGGCACGTCACAAAGTAAGTAGTTTTGTTTGGTTGTGCAAACAACCAAACAAAACTGTTAGTGGGTGTGTAAAAGTTACGTCAGTGTAACATTTACATTTACGTACAAATAAAGAAATTATTGGTGGTCCCGTCATGAGAGAAAAATACAAAAATGACAAAATTCTGACTGAAATTCAATTCAAATTTTTTGCTCACCTGAGCAGGAAGTCCAGCAGTGATGTTGTGCTTTGCAGTGTGGTTGGCAGGCAGAGCAAAGTGGGCTACATTACCGTTGTTCATCAGCACCCTTTTCGACTGGAAAAGAACAAGTCTAAATTATTGTGGCACATTCCACAACGTCCATAATTTCTCAAAACTCATCACATTCAAACTGTTGTGAAACAAACATTCTTAGCAAAACTGAAAAAACCAAGACTACACTATGAAGAAATAGTCCTTAAACTGTACTCATATTTCATTTAGACTGTTCCTCACTGATTGAGAATGTTTCTGTGTTGAAAGCTCGGGCAGCTGAAATTTACAAGCATTCCATTAAAGATGCAAACAAGAAATGCATATGGAAACCCTTAACTATGTCACACTTTTAAGCAAAAGACGTGACTGTGACTGACATGCGGAGAAAGGGTCTCACCTCAGGAGCCCGTGGGAGGGACACGCTGTCTGACATGAGGGTGTCGTTTGGTGAACTGCAGCCTGATGCTGAAGTGTTGCTTCTGCTTGGGGAAGAGTCTAAATGACAGGATAAAGGGAAAAACCAAACACTGTTATCCACATTGAAACATAAACATGTCATGAAGCAAAATACAAATTAAAGGAGGCATTTTTCTCCTAAAAAAATGCAAATTTCTTTTGCGGAATATTCATTTTTACAGTGGAGTAACAGAAGTAAGTCTATACTAATGAAATACTAAAAAGCCAACATTTAATTTTCTCTGTACTAAACAATGAGCATAAGGTCCTTTTCCAATTCCTGATCCTGATACTCAAGCCAAATGTCAGGATGCTAAGATAGTGGACAGAGCTACAGAGAAATGTCACTTGTGTCAAATTTATACCACAGGGTAACATAGAAGTCATAGATTAATAATTAGAAATTGTGAAATCTGTTTAATTTAAAATGTTAGTAAAGACAAAATTTATTTGCTCACCTGTTGCAGTTACATTTTTGTAAACTAAAGTTTTAGTGACGATAACTGACTACTGACTTGATGAAATTTGATGGGTTTCCTTAGATAGAACACTTTTTTAACCAATTTGACTGAACTTGACTGTATTGTTTGAAAACTAGGATGAGTTGTAATATATAGGTCTACATTTCTTGTTCATGTGTGATTTTATACTTCAATCATGTTTAAAAAAATACATGTATGATTAGACTGAATTGAATTGAACTGTGCCACCTATGATTTTGTGAAAACAAAAACAAAATCCTAATACTGGAGTTTTCTTTTCCACTTAAAAATGTAACTTAAATAAGGTTTGGATTTTTTGAAAGAAAAAAATGGGTGATATTTTGCTGATGTAATACATTTTAAGGCTTTTTACATGTCTGTGGCAATGTGTTAAGTGTCTGTCTCTGCAGATGAACATAAAGACACAATAACCTTAAAACAATGCCATATAAAAGCAAAAAGAAGATTAAGCATGAATGTTCATACCCATATTTTCTGTCCTATGTTTGACATCAGGAGGAGCACTGATCTTCCGTTGCAACGGGTTAGGCCTTGTGGAGATGAGTTTCTTCAACTTCCACTTCAGTGTGGGCTCAGATACTGCTCAAATACAGACACACATGTTAAATAACAGTGACAGAATCGAGTTTAAGTGAACCGTGCAAATACTTCAGTGCTAATGAACTTAAAATCATTCATGTTTACATTGAGCATTCTCCAATAATCCTAAACAAAGTAATCAATCACTGGCAGGCTTAGTTCAGATAAAAGCTGTTTTGTTGTCGCCGTGCCAACTAAAGCACTCTTGTGTGTGTGAGCATGTGTGTAGATGTGTGTCTGTGTCAAAGGTTTTAGGGCAAAGTAAATAAATAATAGTTGGAGTGCTTGCAGAAATGTACCAAAAAAAAAGGGAACCACTCCCACTTCGATTCATACAGTGAGGAAGAAGTACTCAGGATTCTCACGCAGTTCATTTTACACATACTTTAGTTAAGGTTATATGACTTCTCTTTGCCTCACCGTTGCCTCACTGAGTTTATGGCTGTCCTGCAGCTCTGATCCTGCAAATCTGATGCTTAGAGCTTAATTCATTCTAACCCAATGACCACACCAACACGTGTTGATTCTCTTAGATTTTCTATCCTTCTTATGCGCAAATCATGTTAAGAGACTTTTAGAGAGACGATTACAGTATCATGTTAAGCTATGGAGTACAGTAATTATTACTTGGAGGTATAACTCAGATTTCACCGTAATCGTCACATCAGAAATGGAAAATCATGAGCATCTTAAAAGAAAAAAATTGACCTGAGGGAGGCAAATAGGAGTCTCACCTGTTCTTCGCAGGGCGAGGTCCTTTCGCTGGTCACAGGGTGTAGGTTGAGGCTTGAGGGACATGTCAGGCACGGGTGGCCTAGGTAACCAAAACAACATAAGACGCACTGGCTTAGTCACGGGAAAATATGGGGAGGGTTGTTCATCAGTTCTTAAGTCTTGTCACTCATTCTCAGCCGAGTTTAGGTCTGGGTAATTCCAACAAATGAATAGGCTTTGATTTTTAGTGCAGTTGTATGTTTAGTGTCATCGTCCAGCAGAAAGTTTTACAGTATCAAGTCTTTTGCTTACCACTAAGAGTTTCAGAGTTTCCCTGCATATTTCTAGCCCCCTAAAGCTCCCATCAACTCTGATCAATTTTACTGTCCCCAGTTAAAAAAAAACCTCATCACCACACCACTATGCTGCCACCACCATAAGTCCCCATAAAGATTTCATTTAGGACCATTCGTTTTTGTCGTATATCTTGTTTTGCAAGGAGGCCAGAATGTTCAGCTTCAGACTCACCTGACCAGAGTATTTTCTTTCAAATATTTGAGGTCAGCCTCAATAGCTTTAGGGTTTCTTTCCATTATGTTTTACTTTTGCCACTCTCCCATTAGGGTCAGATTTGTGGAAGTCATTATATTTTTGCCTAACAGTTCTCAATGAGATGTTGAAAGCAAGGAATATTGTTTTATAACCTTTTTACAACACCCCCAACCCACCTGGTGTCCATATTCAGCAGCTCTATTTACCGATAAGGTGACTTCTGAAGGCAACTTTCTACATTTAAGTTTGTGAATGTATCAAGTCTGTCTTGACAAAAAACACTTGAACATTCTTGTAAAATAGAACTTTAAATAACATTGATTTAAACACACATCAATGCCAGTCTCACCTGTATCCCGGAGAGGTACTGCAGTGGCTGCCAGGAACCCTATCATGAGGCTGGTTCTTCATGATTATATGATCACGCAGGATCTTCTTTACATGTTTGCTAGCTACAGCACCTGCCACACATTAAAATAAGACAATAAAGTGAACATAGTAGTTATTTTTATTGTAATGTAATAAATAGATATTATTTTCGTGCAACTTTAAGTACAAGCTAATATTTAGTCGTAAGCAGTACAGGGTTTCTCAAACAAAACATAGGATACTTCTCTTACTTTCTTTTTAGGACTCTGTTATTTTGAGAATTTGCTTGGAATACAATAATACATGGCAGTAATGGAAATCCCCCTCATTTACACTGAAAAACTGTCTGTACTGTAGGCTGCCAGAGTAGGCAGCCTGTCTGTACTCTGACAAGCTTTCAGAAAATGTCTGAAAACAACACATTCAACTCACTCTGTTCGTTTTTATTCTTTGGCAACAGCTGCTGTGGGTCTTCTCTTTTCTCCTCCATTTTTCTGTGTCTTTGTTCAGTGTTATACTGTGAAGAAAAATTAGACAATAAACATTAGACCTAGCCAGTCTTCTTTGTACCATACACAAGAGATGTGTTTAGGTATTTAGGGAGTGGCACTTAGCTGCTGTCAATATTGGTTAAAAACATTTCATTTTTGTACACCATTACTGAAACAAAATGTAAATATTGTTTACAGCTCAGTCATATATGAGGAGGAAATGATCTGCTAACAACATTCTGACCTGGTTGCTACTTATATCTGCCGAGTTTTATGCTTGTGTACAGCTTGTGGGGAAAGCAGCTGCTTTCCTCCTGTGGTTAATGTGGCAGGAGGTCTTTAGACATTAAACTGGTATGTTTTGTACAAATAAAATATTGATACTCTGGTATATGACAATACATAAAGAGCAACCTCAGTTTCTTGATTTTGTACAGTATATCTGAACTAACGAAGTTAACACAGATTCCTTCTTACTGCATCTGATCATTCATTTCATCCATGCTTATAAATGCTGGGACCTTTATTTGAACACATCTTTGTCTGTACAGAACTAATGCCTCAGTATCACCTCACCTGCAAGTGGTGCTGGGAAAACTGAGAGCAATGTTGAGCAGTGAGATGTTCCAGATAAAACGAAGGCTGTGGAGCCAGCATGGCCGAATCTGGACGCGGATGTAACAACCTGTGAGTTACAGTCAGATCCATGGGCTTGACCCTTTGAATGGCCAACTGTGACTGCTAAGGATCACATCCACTGTAGAAGGGAACAAAAAAAGAAGGACAGATGATCAGTTGAGCTGTGACACTGGGTGAGAGTTACCTTTAGCCTAGGGCTAACAACTATTTCTCTAATGTATTGGACATGTCAGATTATCAATAATGATCTCCCAAAGAGAACGTATGTCTCTTGAGACTACTAATAATTATTCAAAAGTAAATATGCATCTTTGTTCTTTGTTTTACTCATTTCACCAAAAGGAAACTAAATAGAGACCTCTAGTAAACAGAGCAAAACACAGATATTTTTTTTTTCAATTGCGCGGTACCACAAAGGTTTTGGTTCACTGAATTTAAAATCCTAAAAATATCAGGGGTTATTTTTGAAGACAAGAAGTCCAGCCGCAGCATTGTGGGACAAATTTACTCTCATTGTATACCTTGCAAAAGAAAGAGCTGACCAGAGGGCTAAAGCAGACCTAAAAAAAGTGAACCTGACATAATCTTGCAAACAATGTGCAAATATAGAGATAATGTAACACTGACACTTGAAACGAATAAATGTTTCAGTACTGATGCAAAAATATAGATACAGAATGTATGGAAGATTACATCTTGATGCCCTGTAGTTATGACAGAATTGCACAGCAACTATTCTGTCATGACAACAGTCACTAACATCGCAGCAGCTGGGTTAGTGCCTTATAGTTTTAGCAAAATGTTTCAGTTGCTTCAAAAATTATTAATCTTCTGATGACATCCAACCTGATGTCATCCAACTATCATAACAACCAACTCATTTCTTACAGTAAGTCAGAGTGGAAAAGAAAATAAAGAAATGCAGACAGAGTTCCCCTGAAAAAGAAAACACTCCCACACACACTTACTTACTGTGTACTACATGAGACTGAAACTCAAAAACAAGCTGTGACTTTATGACCGCAGATTAATTTGAAAATCAAAAACACATTTTGTATAATTTCAGATGAAAGTTTGTGTGACAGCAAAAACAATGCAGAATTTCTGGCACGTCTCTTTACAGAAGCAAGATAGTCACGCTTTAAAAAATGTCAACAACGCATAATTTTTTTCTGCATTTCTAAAACCACACAATACCAGTTAACTTTCAGCTGGGTTGGGAGACTTGACAGTATGTAACACTGTTTTTTCCTTTTAGCTTGATATGTTCCCTTTTTCATTCCAACACACAAAAAAATTAAGGTACAGCTTGAAGAACCAGTCAAAGCAGCACAGTTAGTATTACCAAAAGAATGTCTGTGTGTTTTTAAAGGAAATTAAACAATCACTCGACGAGTGGTGGTGGAGGGGACTCAGATAGTCTGCAAACACTTTCACATACACACAAACACACATGAGCACCAAACAAGTCAACTCCCCTGAGAGAAAGGAAATAATCAGGAAGTCAGAAAAGGAACACCTGCGGTATATTTTTACACAGAAAAACTGCATGGGGCCTTTTTCTGTCATGAATGTTGAAGATTGTGAAGATTTGTACAAGCCTTGACAACCAGGACAAAAGTCAATGTTAACTTTATGGCATTTTGCATAAATGTTGTGGGAGTTTTGCAAAAACAAAGAATGGTCTGCAAATTGTTCAAAATCCCACTGGGAAAGACGACAAAAGCAGAGCAAATAAACTTGAAAGGTTGTGGAAAGCTCTAATACTATTTTCTAAAGCTACATTGCTAACATACCTGAGCACAAAGCAATCCTTTAGACATTCAAAAAAACAATTTGCATTTTAAGACCGACGCTTTTCTGGTTGTAATTTTCTGACATGCAGGCATTGAAAACAGACATTTTTCTGTTGTGGCGATTGGTAAAAGTTGTAAAAGGAGCTGAAAATCCATTTCATGCAACAAAAAGTGCAGCTTAAAACTGTTAAGAGGCAATTTAGGAAAAAAATACATCTGAGTGAGAGCAAGTCATCCTGTCGGGATTCAGTCTAAAATGCTTTCCAAACACCTGCGTTTGGAGTTTATGCACTAATGATGTATCTCAAGGCTGAGTTTCAGCATGATTCATGACATCTGACTTGACAGAAAACCAGCTTGGTCACTGCACTCTGCATTCAAAGACCCAACTAGAGAGATAAGATTTCATCTGCATTCAGCCTGAGGGATTAGAGGCGCTCATGATTACTTCCTATCATATTACCAGTGTTCTTCAGAAGAATTAAAACTATTATACACTTCTTTTTAACCCTGCTTCACAGTGATTAATATGTTTGTAGTGAACATTATTTAGGTGTAGTGTTCATTCACCAACTGTGCTTCACAAATACAAGAATAAATACAATTACAGGGTAAAATCTGGTGAGAATAAGAAGAAGTTTGAGTTGATAAGATCTGTATCTTTGCTTCTCTGACTCTCTTTAAAGTGTTGTTGTGCTAAAAATAGCAGGAGGCAAACTTCTGGTTTCTGTAATAGCATATTCGCTTCACACGATCATCCTCTTTTTGTGAGCCCAGTGCAGCAGCACACTAACACAAACACACATTCACACATGCACAACAAACACACATGCTTATACTTTACTGGCGTGCATGCACACCCATGCAGAGACTCACACAGAAACAGTGACTTCCTGTTTCTAAAGTTAGCCTGCACCATAACATCCTCTAGGTTCATTTAGGCAAGCAGAAGCTGCTATTTTCGTTGAATGGCTTCACTGCAGCTCGAGAGATTCACAGATATTCTGTCAGCAGTAATTTTATTCATGCTGCATATTAAATAATATGCCGACTTTGCTTTTTGACTAGACTAAACTTCAAGTTAAGTTAAAGTATATCTATATTCTGCCATTTTTAGTCTCCAGATGCTCAAGCATTTCGCCCTTTGCACTTTGTGTATGTCGTGCACTGAGCTCCTTAATACTGGACCAGTTCCTTTGGTCCATAACATGACAGCTACTTCACCATGCTTGGCACCTTCTAGCGGGAGGTGCCAAGCGGGAAGCCCTCCCCGACCCCCCGCACCACCCACTCCTCTTACGTTTATAGGAATCCACAGCTGCTGGGCACATTCTGTCCCCCTGCTTCCGAGCAGCTGGAGTATCAATCTCCAAATGTGTTCATCCTCCTGTGTGCGTCCATCCTATGCACCCCGAGATATTAATAGCTTGCAGTTGTTTCTTTTGAGAGTACACAGCAGGCCTTTGTGTTTGCATAACCAGGGTCTGTTTGTGTGACAGTTGATGGTGCATTCACATGCATTAGTGCATCAGTGCTGGTGCAAGTGTATTAATAGTCACCATTTGTTTCTTTTGAAGGAGCACTGAGACGCTTTGTGCAAGTTTCAGTGCATGTGAGCAGACCAATGTATTTTTAGCATCACCTGTCGACAAACACTGGCGTTATTGAGCACAATTATGCATGCATATGTGTTTCAGAACAGTGAGTTTGCTGCTACCCAACGTATTAATAGCAACACACCACTTGTCTGGCAGAAGTGTGTTAGAGCTTTGAATGTATTATTAGCATTACAAAAGTTAACAAATGCTTCTGTATTTGTCTATTGCTCATTGAAGTGGAAGTCAGAAACTTAAGTACAACACCAAGTTACAGGAAAAAGGAAACATGTTCATGACAGTGAGGTCTGATAAATACATTGCATTGAATAATGATGCCTCTTTCCAGTAAAAAAACCATACAGTTTTTATGCCATGAACTTAAAAACATCCTGAGATTGTAGAGATTGGAGTTGTGTAACTAAAAATTTATATTTTATTACTTAATCTATATCTTCATATTTTTTGGTGTGTTCAAGCAGCCTGTGGTCAATGTGATTTGTAGATGTCATGGTGTGCACGTAGACCAAACCCGATTTACTAAGTAGGTGATGATTGAGCACAACTGATTGTTCTGGATTTTATTTAGGGATGTCAGAGTACAGAAGATTAAACAGAAACATGTCATGCACTTCCCATATTTTATTTTATTTTATTTTATTTTTTTTGAAAACATTGTAAAATGTTTTCAAACACTTGAGCTCAAATGTTGGGAATGTGCAGTAATGACATTCTCAAATTGAAAAGAAACAAGCGATTTTGAATATTTTTGGAATTACTGTTGGTTTTTCTCTCCTATATCTAAAGATTAAGCATAATCCCTCAGAATGTATGTACAATACAACAGTCTTACCACTGTAAACTTGCCCCTGGGAACATCTGTCTTCAGAAACTGTAACAGAATACCTGGATGTTTCAACAAGAGGCGAAAGGCAGTCTGCATCCACACTGAATACAATCATTCAGTTTAAAGAGAAAACATGTTGCCAGCATTTCCAAATTCACCAACTTTCAGGTGCCTCATAAAAGCCAAACTAAATTTAGGACAAGTGAAATGAAAGTTCTCAGCCACACCTCAAAGACAAACCAGTTCATTGGGACAAAGTTAATATGATTTTTTTCCTCGTAGCATCAATAACGATGTTAAACCCACAGCGTACATTCCACCAGTTGGAAACCGGTTTGTTTAGAACTAAAATTAACCTGGAAGTTCAGCAGGAACTGAAGTTCTACAGTTCATTTAGTTATTTAATGAATTCAGCTTAGCTATATTTGTTGGAATTTATTTTCATGGTTTGATCAGTAATTTAATTTAAAAGTAAACATATACTGAGAAATGTTTATTTCTGTGAATTTGCATCATAATGGCATACAGTTATTGAAAGTCCAGTCAGAAAATTTAAAAATATGAGCCTACAAAGAAATATGCCCATGTACTGCATTATATGCACTCAATACTTGAATTGTTTTAATGACAGTATCACCACTATTTGTCATGGAGATGATCAGCCTGTAGCATGTTTATGTTTTGGGGAAGCCCAATTTACTTTAATATCACCCTTCAGCTGTTCTGCATTGTTGTCTCAATTATTTCTCATCTTTCACTGGACAATACTCCATAGACTATAAACAGATTTGAATTACAAGATGAAAAAATAATAAATTAAAGCTTGGAATGTATCCCTGTGTGTTCAAATTAATTAACTTATCTAGTATGTTCCAATTTATCATAGTGCAATTCGCATTTAAAATGTTATAGAATTATTTTAAATAAGTGCAAAATCAATATGCTAGGCCCTATCTAAGGACACTAATAGTTTTCATTACAGCGGGTTAATGTTTTCATTCTGACCTGTGTTACGATCAACACTTCTGAAAATGATAATAATGCTGAAAATATCTTAAAGACAAGAAAACAAAAAAGTGTCCTACATTTTAATCACACTGACAGATCTAGCTACACAACATTCTGTAGAAATTATGCTTTTTTTAAAGACTGCTTTTGCACATGCACTTGTTATGATGCCAATGAAGTCTGAATTGCTCTAGTTTAGTTCTATTGATTTGCATTTCTGCTTTTATGTGAAATCTTCCTGCTGCCTTGCCTTTTAGCAACCTTCTGGGGACTACAAATGCAATCAAAGCAGTACGATATCAAACGTTTCACGATGTTGGTCACAGTGGGCAGGCTGAGAATTGGTATGCAGAAGCAAAAACTCATCCGACAAGATTCAAACACACAGGCCAACAAGTTGTTAAAATAACTTCATCTATTATGGAGGTTGAATAGTGTAATTATTATTGTAAGGTTATATAACATTGCTAGTTACGTCCAAGAGTGCAGTCATGAAAACGGCATCTTCTTGGAAGATATGGAGATAAAGTATGTCTACTGACTGATGTCATTTTATTCGCAGGGTGTTAAAACTGTCAGACAGTTTTAACACCCTGGCTGACAATTATTACTCATGATGCAGATTTGGGACAAAATCTGCATCATTTTGCAGCATAAATAACAGTTTTTCTCAGTTTCACTTTGGTGCATTTCTCAGATCAGAATAGAAATTCTCAAAACCACTTATTCAAGCTTCAAATCCTCGTGTCACTTGTGCAGATCAAACAAGCTGTTTCTCATTTCTTTGAATAAGTTGCAAATGTCTTTGTACATCCATGCAAGTGATTATGTACAATTCTATACTAAAAATGTACCTTTCCACAGACGTATCCGGCAGACACCCACTTTGAGTCTGCTTGGAGAACGCGTGGACCTCTTTGGAGTGAAGTACACCCGAGTATGTGGGAGCCTTTTGACTTCTTTTTCTCAATCTGTCCTGAATTGGTAAGTTGCTCCCAGGTGAATCCTGACTTTCTTCAACATAGGTATGTGTGAAGTCAACAGCCTAAGAGAAGAGCAAGAGAAGTGAGGCTGTGAAGGAGGCGTTAGGAGGCAAAACAGAGGAGAAGGCAGAAGATGAGTCAGAAAAACTGTTATACTAATTGCACATCCCCCATTCAAATACATTGTGTGAGCAGTATCATAGTAATATTACCATGAATTATTCAAGTTAAGAATAGGCCTGGATTTAACCAGGTGGGAGCTAGCAGTTTAGTTCTTTCATGTAAAATAGTTTGAGAGACTGGACATCTTTAGCACTGACTTAATCCGATCAGTGGCCTCTGCATCTCATCTTTACACTCCATCAACCAACGCTCTGTGATCCTGATATTACCTAATGTTGCGTGAAGGAATTCCTTAGCACACCCACACATTACTGTCCCTTATTTTGTTTTTAACTCACCTGCCTAGATTCTCATGCTGACTTCTGCTGATAGGTTTGGCAATAACTGTGAATCACTATTATTGCACAAAAGGTAAAGTGATTAAATACAGAGAAGGGCTTCTTTGTTTTAAATTCACCCTGAAGTCAGTAAGAATGATATGACTACCTTCCAGTGCTCGGCTCTGCTGGTTTTGATAAAGTTACTGATTGTTGACTTCCTCTCTTACCCTTTACTTTTTTGCCCTCTCTATCATACTATCTTCTTAATAAATTCAGTGTTTCTTTTTTTTTTTGTCTATCTCTCTCATTCTTGTTCTCTCTCTCACACACATAGGAATAATAAACAGCAAAGTGATGGTCCCTTTGCTATGTTGTTAAGAAGCAGACTGTATCAGTAGTCAGCTGAGTTGATCTTAAATCAGGAACAGGAAATGTGATCTGGGCCTCTGGTCGATCCAGAACACTATCCCTATTGTCAGCGCGCTGCTGTGGCTCACACGGGGAAAACACTGCTGACTTTTAAAGGTTATCTCTTCTGGGAAAAAGGTTGGCATTACCTCTTACAATTGTGGAGCACAATTATGTGTATTGGATAAAATGTATAGGCTTAAGATCGTTGATTTAAAAAAAAAAACAGCAGACAGGTGTCCACTGCCAGCGAATGTACCAAGAAATTGTATTTTTTGCAAATGTTATTATACAACTAAAGCGTTGAATCACAAAGGCTGAAAATAAATGATTTAATCTTGAAGTGGAAGATCCCTTTTTTGGTGTGACTAATCATCCTTATAGAAAAGAGGAAAAACAGTCTGCAGACTAAAAAGCAAAAAATCTTTGTATCAGCTTAATTTGAGAAACACTAATGTCCCACAACATTATGTCCAGCTAAAGCTAAAGTAACTACATAAAATTGTAAATAGAAAGTGTTCATGGATGTCCTTTTGTTTTGGCCTTTATCACCCATTTGGACGCATTGTACTGAAATCTACAATAACTGCAGCTGTGGATGGTTTATTAAGGAGTCTCAAAGCTTCTGAATAGTTTTGACATCTAATCAAATAGATCAGTGGCTACTTCTCCTTGGAATGCAGGCGACAGCTGTGGGTTGTTTAATAGACAGTAACAACCATATTTTTGACTAGCGTATAAGCTGGCCTTTACACTACTCATGCTGATAAAAGGTTAGATTTTTTTGACACATCACACTTGCCTAAACCTTTGGGACACGCTTACATTCACAATAATCTGATGTTTTGCTAACACTTTGGCACTAAGCAGTTTAGTGAACTCCCTAATGTCTTCTGGCTTGACTGATAAGATAGGCTCTCTTTGCAAAAGAAGGCCCCTGATAAAATTTGAGAGATTAGCTATAAGAAGCTCTTTATATATGCCAATTAGCTGCAAAATACAATGACAATTATTGAGACAAATGAATTTATTATAAAATTTAGGTCTTTTGATTCATCTCACCAGTCCTCCAGTTTAGCTGTTACGTGTAAAGAAAATGTACAAAATAAACATGACCATCTTGTTTGTTTAAAAATAACTCAAACCATGTGAAATGAAACTCAGCTTCATTCCTCAAGACAAGTCAAAAGGATGATCACTGCACACAAACTTGTGATAAGAAAGATATAAATAGAAGACCATAGTTACAACAAGCTAAGCTAAGGTGTGACCAGTTGCTGACACTAACTGTGAAATTACTAATTCTGTTGAGTTGAAAATGCCTTTGTTCATCACGGTCAGAACATTATTTCTTCATAAAGGTAACTTTAACATCAGTAGATCACATAAATTGAGTGCAAAATAAAAATATGTGACTTACAAGACTGAAGTATAATATAAATGTGAATAGGAGTGCAGGTGGTCATTATTCCTCTGGCATGGTGCTGATGAAACTAATGTAACTCTATCTCTGCTACAGTATTATGACTATGACCTCATCTGTGCTGAGAGAGAGCTAACCTGGTCAAATGGGAAACTTACAGTGTGTGTGTGTGTGTGTGTGTGTGTGTGTGTGTGTGTGTGTGTGTGTGTGTGTGTGTGTGTGTGTGTGTGTGTGTGTGTGTTTGGACTTGATTGTCCACAGGCAAAAGAAAAAACAAGAAAGCTTCCAAAGAGTTGGACAGATTATTTCCTCTGATTATTGTGGAACAGCACACCAAAACTAAAAAACATAGATGTTTTTTACTACTGCTTTCTTCACAAACAACAGGGTGAACTGGTTTCTAAAATTTTGTACTAAAAAGGGTATGCAAATCTTGTAGTCTGTTTGTACTTCACAGTTTTCGTCCTTCCTACTAACATTTTGTACCAGTATACAAATCATGATATCCATGCTCACTTAACCCATAGTATATGTGTGTTCTTCTTACTTAATACACGTAAATTATGAACCAAGTTGTTCAAACTATTTGTATGTCTTAATTTCATCTGTGCTCTTGTTGCATGAAGTATGGCATCAGTACTCTGTGACATGAAAACAATCACCCTCAGTCACTACTGACTTGTGCTTCTATCGCTTTTATAGTGATCTTTTGCTAATTTGCATGGCTCTGGTGTCTCAAATTTTTCTCATGGCAATATCCACTAGGTTCACTATTGCACATTAGTCCGGCATGCTTATCAAACACCTAAGCACAGTGATACCAGTGGTCATTAAACCAAGTACAGGTTTAACAAACTTTTCACAATGTGGACAGGTAGAAGATCACATTGGAAAATGAAATTAGCATCATCATGAAAATTGTCAGGAGAGGAAAGAGTGCAATGTAAATGGTAAACAGCGACACTGTCTCTGAACTTAATATAACACAGCAGCAGACAACATGGCTCCCTAAATCACGACTCAAAATCTTCGACTATGATTTGCAAATGAAATGAGTAACAATGCAATGGTTTTTCTTCTTACAATGGGTAAAATGTTTTATAGGTCATCCCTGGATCTAGAAGGGACTGGCAAGATGTTTTCCTTCTCCTAAACTTTACATTGGATACAGAACCCTGAAACCCCAGCTTCTTAATCAATGACCCATTTCGCTCACACTCCTTGTCCGTGACATATCAGTGACAGTCTGTTGGGTCACTATTAAGACTGCTATCTTTCCATGATTTATTGAGCCATAGTACAACATTATTATTTTTTTAAATGATTTTATAGGAATTACCATACTTTCTGAGAAGCTGTTAAACTCAGCTATCAAATTATCAAAATAAAAACCTATATCTATGGCTTTCAATTCAAGTAATGTCCTAAAATAACTTTTCAGTGATATTCTGAGACACTGGGTGTCTATGACTGAGGAAAGACTACTATTCAAAATTACATCACCATAAAAACTTCATAATTTATGGCAAATGGGAACAACTATTGGTAAGTCATTTGTTGCAGTTAAGTCATTTGTGACATATTTGATACAAATGCAAAGTTTGTCTGCACATGTCCTCTTTAATAGACAAACAGATAGTAATAATGACTCCAGCTGATTTAGCGTTTAAAGCTCAGCTTACATTTAAATTCCCATTTCCCACTCTTCACGGGAAGCCGGTAATGTCGTTGACACGCTGATGACAGGAAGTCTCAGAAAGTTGTTCACCGGGCATGTTAGCTTGTAAACAATGCCTACCTTTCAGGCTGTGAGGTTCAGAAGCGACGCATTTTACAATAAGGTCGACTGGAAGCCGGAGGAAGTCAGAGAGCGGTTGTAAACGTCGTCCGCGAAAGCGTCCTTGTCATCCTCGAGGACGTTGTTCTTGAGAAACTGGTCGTTATAGTGACAGTTAGCGGACGGTTTACTGTAACATCAGCGAGAGTGCCGTTGTTCCAACCGCCAAAGCGCGCGCCGCTGGTAGCCGAAGCAGCGCGAGGAGCTCCTGCTCCGAAATAGAAACAATTGTGCGATCCGCCGTCACACAGCGCTGCCGTGCATTTACGTGCCTCTTCCTCACTCACTCCGACAGCCTGTCGGCGGTGAAGTTGCTCATAAACCCCGCTGGAAGTCTCGCTTTCATGTGCGAGCGCCGCTGGTGTTAGGGCTCCATCTGCTGCTGAACTCATCTGGGTGAGGGTGTTCGTGGCGCGCGCGCGAGCGGACGAGGGTGTGTTCACCTTTATCTTCCATCTGGCTGAGAAGTGGATGCATTGAATCCTACCTAACGAGATATCCCAGCTCTAATTATAAATAGCTATTAATAGCACTAATATCTCTTCACTTGTGGAAATATACAGCAAAACTTGAAGCGCATAATAGACCTTATGTTGACTTGTTACAGTTCCAAATAAAGACAAATGCACAAATTAAAAGTCCTTTTGCAGTGTAATGTAAAGTCACATGTCCATTCAAGTGTTTACAGCTCGGCTTTTTTGTCTGCAATTAAACAAAAAATTTATTTCAGCCTTCAGTAAAGATGCTGCAATGTCAATTCAATACTGGTTGATTGAATTGACAAAATAGGGCGGGAAATTGTGTACTTTTCCAAGCTGCATAATCTTTGTTGCACTCTAATTTACTGAAAATGTATTCATGTCAAACCACAATTTCAATGTGTGCATTTCTGTTGTAATTGTCAGCAGTAAGTACAATTTGTTATTATGCAAATATGATCTCCACGAGTTTATTGTGTTGTGGTTTTGTATACAGTGATTTATAAAAAAACAAAAAAAAAACAATGAAGGGTCATACTGTACTTAGAACAATGTCTGCAATGGTTATAAGAAGTAAGAGAAATTAGATTATGAATCTTTTAGAGACATTTGATACTGTGTGAAAAAGCTAGATGTCTTCTATGCGTGAGAAGACAGAGCAAATGTAAAGATAAAACAAATGTGAATAGCATAGTGTAATGAACTAAAAAATAAAATAGAATTACAAATAAGATGAAGCACAAAAACACATCTATGTTTTATAAGCATAAGCATTTTTGTGATTTATATTTAGTATAAAAACTGGAAATAAGTTAATTAGGAGCTTTGACCAAATTTTTTATTCACATTTTTTTAGATCTGGGGTGATACTGTAAAAAATGCTCTAAAAATGAGTTTGTTAATAAAACAAACTGTGAGGATAGAAATCTAGAAGTTAACGTGCAAATTTAGCACTTTGTAGAGACATATAAAAAACATGCCATTCTTTTTTCTCCCCCCAAAAATAAATAAAATTAATGTGTCCAAGTACAAAAAGCAGCAACTAAGAGAATAAACCAATAAATAAATAAATACATTCAGAAGTTTTCTTTCCACTTTTGTAGCAAAATGGTTTTTTTTTTCAGTTTATTATCTGTTTAGTTATTGGCAAGTCCTGTTTTTTCCACGATGAACTTGTGAATGCTATTATTAGATATCACTGGTAGACATGTTAAATAAACAGGAAAACACATTTGCATGCACCTCAGTCACCCTCTCAAGTATGCAAAAATACCGGTTCTGGGAGTGAAAATCTACAAATGAAATAATGAGTCACTGGTGACAACCCACAGATCTTTACAAAAATAACTCTGACTTGCAATGGTTGAAGTAAACCCAATTACTAACTTTAGACTTTGATTAAGTGTTTCAGTTTGGAGTCTCTCAACTTACCATAACAACAATAACACTTGCATAATACTTGGATTGCACTTATACAACACTGCTTTGAAATAAAAGGTGTTTTATTACCCTGTTTAAATCTAATATATTATCATTATTATTATTATTATCATTATTATTATTATTCATCACTTGAAGAGGAAGTTTCATTGATATCTGTAATCTCTTTCACAGGGAAATTTAGCAAAGTCTACAGCCACACAAATTAGGACTATGTAAAACAGCAACATATTGTCACTTATTGTGATCTACAGATTTAAATACATGAAAGGACAAACTAACACGACAGAATATGTGAGTCTGTGAAGGGAACTGGTGGCTCAGGGTTTTATCTGGGGTATTAAAGTGAACACCAATGTTTAGAATTGAAACCTATGGGAAATAGGGAAAACACTATGGCACCAGATGGAATAATGTTTCTGAGAGTGATGAGAAGACAGCAACAATCTGCCCAAAAAATGTAAATATGGCCATTAAAATAATTTGGTGAACCACAGGGGCCTGTGTGAAATTAGTCAACCCAAGAGGACAGCCTCAAATTCTAAACGACTCTTAAGATCCATCCAAGCTTTTTATTTGTCTTTCATCCTCCACTAACTTCAATAAATTGCATTTTAATTCGGAGATCTGACCATCATGTGAACCCTCTGGACAAGAAGGTTCTGTTTTCAATCACATGCGCTTATAAAGTCGGGCACAGACACTCGTCCAAGAAAATCTATTTCCACGCGATTTTCCATTCCCACATGTTCTCCTCCAAATTGAGATTTTATTAGGTCTTAGAGTCATCACCCTGCTTGTGGCCAAATCCGAACTGTGCCAAGTAAAGTCAGCATCTTCGGATCCACAAAGATAAGCCGATCTCTGTGAATACCGCTTTTAAAAGCCAACAAAGTAGACATTTTTTACATGTGACCCAGACTTGGTCCTGGCCTACTGAGGCACTCAGTAGGTTTTTATTGCTGCCCAGATAAAATGTTTACCTAAGGGGAAAATTGTGGGACGGGTTAACAAAGTAAGAAGAAGCTACCATCAACAACAGAGTATCTTCTCCCCTGTACTCTTGGCAGGCCATCTCACAGTCACAGGGTTGACTGTGGCCTGAACAATTTGAGATACGTTCAAGCAAATTGAATTTCATAACATTCCACTTTAAACTCCACATTCTTGACACAGTGCTTCTCCCAGCAGCAGATGTAGAGAGTGCCTGGAAACGATTGCCTCTGAAATTATGGCATGCTTCCCCGAAATTAGACAGTTTATCATCGTTACTTGAAAAATTAAACAGCACAACTAAAAATTAATGTGCTTTTTTATTATGGTTTCATGAGCCATAACTAACATATTACTCACGTGAATCATGTCAAAACAAGACCATGCATTTCCAACGTAATTAGCAGCAACATCCAAAAATATTATGCATAATTATATGAAATGATTATCGGTCAGCGTGGAAGTGAGTCTGAAGGCTTGCAGTGCACTGCAGGCTTGCAGTGCCTTAAAAAGATATTTACATCAAGCATTTCAGATTTGCTCACATTGCAATCACAAATTTTATCATGCATTTTATTGTGAAAGCAACTGTGAAGTGGAAGAAAAATTGTGCTGAAAGCTGAAAAGTGTGGCATGCATTTGCAATAAGCCACAACACTAGAGAACCCCACTTTGTTGTAATATCAGAAGGAGTATTCTGTTGTTCGTCATCTCCTTCACATGGTTTGTAGCAAATTTCAGATTCATTTAAACAATGGTTTTCTTCTTGCCGCTCTTCCATTAGGCTTAGATTTATGGAGCGCAGAATTCAAAGTTGTCCTGTTCACAGATTCTCCCATCTGAGCCGGTGTCTCTGCAGCTTTTCCAGAGTCAGCATGGGCTTCTTGGCTGTTTCTCTGTTCATTGCTCTCTCTTTCTGACCTGATCAGTTGGGGTGGATGATCCTGTCATGATGGATGTACAACATTCAGATTTCCATTCACCACTAAAACACAACTATAAACATATTTACCTCTGTTTGCTCCATTTCTCTGCACATTGATTTTGCTTCTGCAACATCACAACTGAAAAAAGTGATCGAGACAAACCATTAATACTGAATTGGACAAAGCTTTCTTTGTGTTTCAAATTGGCCTGTTGAATTCTTCCAAGTTTTAGAAACTTCTAATTTGCGCGTGGTCTAATCGTAGACAAAAGTTTTATGATTTAGAGGCACAGTGACTCATGTTTAAATGAGGTTTGAACATAGAAACAATGTTCAAATCAAGTCTGCTCTTCGGTGAATGAGCTGTATTTATTAATTACTGCCAGGCAAAATTGTTGGACATGCTTTTTTTTAGATTCAAGAAGTAAAAAATGCACTCTAGAACATTTAGATTTTTATCTGTACAAAGTTTGAACCTATTTATCACTTTCCTTTAATTTATGAACTAATTTCTTTTGTAAATGAGTTTGCGGCTGTGATGTGATTAAATATAAAAAAGGCGCAGGGCATGCATCATCTAGTATGTCATGACCAGAGGTCAATGACAAATACCCCAGAAAGGGTTTAAATTAAGGGGCTTCAACACATCTTTTCACCTTGCATTCAATGAGAATTTAATTGGCAGGTTGTTGGAGAAAAACAAATATATCTTGGTTGACTCTCAAAACAGTTTGATTCCCTGAAAAATCTCCAAAAGCAGAGAAATGACAGATGTTCCCTAATGTGGGTAGATCTCCAAGGTGGAGGCTTGTGGCCAGTGGGGCTCGCTGCTCTTCCAGTCACAGGAAGCCGGTAGGAATGAGAAGAATGCAGTCAGGCAATACGGTGATGGAGGGAGCAGCAGTTGCAGGGCAGATTGCCAGAAAAACAAAAAAACACTTGAGGAAAAGATATGGTCAGAATGAAAATGATTAAAGAATAGGGCAGGGGCGAGGGGGAAAACATTTACCAAATGAGATATGAAAACAAGATTTAAAATCAGGTAGAAGAAAATGCTCAACTACATGAAGTACTTATGTTGAGTTTGGATGTTGTGGGTGGAAATGGTAAAACTCTGCTTCTCGATACCAGCTGTTTAGGAGGGATAACTTTCATTATATCGGAGGGGTCAGTGAGTGAAATGACACAGCAGATCACTGGGATGTGTGTGGAATGTGAGAAGTTATCAGTCGGACAGATTTCCTGGCAACCGGTGGAAGCCAGAGACCTAAAAACAAGAATGTGCTTTTTTAACGTGCAGGGGGTCATCCTATCGCACAGACACATATATGCACACTGGAAAGTGGAAACAACATGGACATTTACAGCAGGTACAAACTATGTGAAACTGAAAAGCTTTGATGTGTCTGTTTTTGCTTTTTCTCTTCTTTGTTCAGATCATTTTATTTGCAAGTTAAAAGACTATTCCACTCAAATTGACCCAATTAAAAAAAATAAATAAATAAACACTGGTAATTTTAGCACCATCTTGAAGCATTTTAGACTGATTTCTGCTGTTGAGATCATCAAGGTATTATTGGTTGTCAGCAACATCAGAATGATTTTCAACACAGTATTAAGTAAACTTAGGGCTTGGGCAAACAACTTCTGGGATATACACTGACTCTAATGAGTGGAGGTTCAGTAAATTGGATTTGCTTCTTTCAAATTACATCACAACTTATTAGATTTGTGTCATGGGAAGCTCTAAATTGAGTAGCATGGTTCTGACTCTTTGTTATATTCTTTGAGCCGCTGGAAAGCCTTGTTTTTGTGAGCAACTGCTGCTGTACGTTTGGTGACTGGGGTGGGAACTACAATGGTAAAGAATGTTTTGAATGTCAGTATAGGTGAGGTTTCCCAGCAGGACCATCACATTAAATGAGAGCTTTTTTTAAGTCAAGCGGCAAGGTGAAGGTGACGGACTTAAAGGCAAAACAGTGGTCAGAAGGCTGCAGACATGGGGTAATTATATGCAGTATTGACCCAAACGAAGGAGCAAGGAGAAACAAACAGCACTGCTGGAGAAAGGAAGCCAAATAAATCATTGAACACAGACTAATCTAAAACTTGGCAGATAGGAGTCAGGAAAAGAGGCAGACACAAAGGTCTGGCAGTGAGCAAAGGAAACCTGGCAGAATGTAGGCTGAGGAAACTAGAGCCATATAAACAACAGGTGAGTGGAAGTCAGTAAACAAAGGTCAGGCGTGTTAACAGTGAGGGTAAAAAAAGGGACTCGAGTAACTCGGAAAAAGTTCACAATGTAAAACAGGAAGCAACGAAAATCAAAATAAACCGAAGCAGGAAAACACTATCTGAACACTGAGAAGCAGAAAAACAAAAGGTATGATTATAATAAGACTTGCAGCAATAAGTAGCACATATCAACAACTTATTTTACCTGCCAGTTTTTCCAACTATTCTGTTGGTTAGGAAGTTTAAGTTACTGCCAATTCAAAAAAGTCCTGACATAACATTTTATTTTCTGTTTTTGTATCATTTTTCTCATCATAAGCTAATAATTGTCAAGTAACTTCAAGTTTCACAAAACCCACTCGACTGGTCCAATAACAAAGTACATGTTATGCTCCAAATACCTACATACAAATGTTGGGTTACCTCAATAAACTGTCCAAAAGTCTGAGATAAAACATTTCTCAAGAAAGTACTTCTGTTCAGATGACTCTTGTTAATGTATTTTTCTTAAAGAATATTCCTTAAGTTCACATCAAGTCTGGATTCTTTAATTTTTAAGATGAATTCAGGTTTTGTTTCTAAGGTTTGTCCACATCAAGTCTTCAGTCTTCATAGTTCAAGTTCATGTCAAGTCTCAAGTCTTCAAGAGGGAGTTCAGGTCCGAGACTGAAGTCTTTCTAAAAACAGTCAATGTCCACATTTAGAATGCAAATCAAAGTGAAGTCACGACCAGAGCCTCTGAATGCAAACTCAAGTCAAATCAAGGGAAGTAGAGAGCAATTACAGCAAGAGTCAAAGTTCAGTCTTTTGAGAGGCATTTCAAGTCAATTTAGCAATGCTCGGAAGCATCAATTAACACATCTGTTTGTGTAACTGTGACTCACATCAAAGTCTCAGACGTCTTTTCAGAAATTCACCAGCGAAATCACAGGAAGTTATGGCACAGAAATAGTTAACAACCGAAAGACCCTTCCTTGCCTTGCCCAAACGCAAAAAGCAGAAATGTTTAGTTATTTCTTTCATCACTAGAACTAAATAGAAAAAAAAGAACCCAAACAAACCAAAAAAATCTAGAGTATGTTTAGGTAGGTCTCACCAGCTCAGCGTAGCAGCTGCATGCTGACTTTGAACCTTGAAGGTGCTGGAGGGTGTGAATAGCAGTGGGAAACCTCTTCAGGCTTTCTGCTCCCGGCACTAAAGCAAAGATTAACCACAGAGAGGAGTGATAGTGCTCAAAGCGCCCGCCTGATTTCTCTGGAAAGTGACTGTGATGTTGGAAAGTGCTGCTTTACGACGCCTTCACACTCCAGTGACAGCTTGTGTGGAAAAAGCATACGAAGCACACGAGCACAGAACAATGTGTGCAGATACGAAAGGTTTAAGATGTGGCATTTAATAGATCAGCGGCGCAAAAGTCTCAACAGTGTGAGATTTCGCTCAGGCTGCTATAAATTTAGCATTCACGTTAAGGATGGTGAAATATCCTCATATCCACCAGGGGTCAAAGTGAAGAGAAGAGTAAAGGAAATCAAATATCTTTCTACAAGGGCTGCTTCTGCTTTAATCCACTTACTGTAAAGCATTTCAAGATCATACTGATAACCAAGTTATTGAAACCAAAGATTTACAAGTTACAATTTGATAAAACGTCATTTTTTTGGAGGATCTTTCTTATTATGACCTTACTTCAGTTTGCAACCTTTCCTGATATTTGCAACATTAGAGCAGACATTAGAGAGACCAGTGAGGCAAGTTACTTCAGTTTATTAGACCAGATCACATTATAAGCACAAATTGTCAATAGATCAAAAGCTGCTAATTCATTTTGGTAAAACAATGAAACAAAACAATGAACTAAATTCAAAAATCTTAACATTGTGGTGTGTTTTTCAGCTAAGCCTATTTTGTCATTTTGTATCTTCTGTTACCCCGAAATAAAATCCAGAAAGCATATCATGGAGTATCTGTCGGGTGAACAAATGGCATCACAGGGAGGTCAGGCTTAATGAGCATCCCAAAATGGAAAGAGTCATCATGTTTACAATGTCTGTGTGAACCTGCAGGCTTCAATGTCCTGTTACTTTGCTGCTGCTCTAATGTTGAACAGTTTTAGCTGCGTGGACGGTGGAACTATGTTCTGAGAATGAAAAAAAGCATGAGTTTCTCTCTCAGCTTCGCATTTAGCAGTCAAACAAACGTGAGGTCTGACCAGTTATCTTATTGCCAGAAATACAAAACACTCGAGGTTATGGTGTTTCCCATTCAGTTTGCCTGCTCAGACTGATCTTTAATTTTTCCTCACTTCCCTGAAAATGGTTCAAACTTTTATGAAGTGGGTTCTCCCAAAAGCTGCAACTATCAATTACTTGTATTACCATCTGAAACGGCCGAAATGCCAAAGATAAAATCTGCAAATATTTTTGCTTCATCCAGCCCCAATAAAAACAGCATGTTTTACGAGTTTCGAAATATGTCAAAGCATAAACTTCCCAAACTAAACAAAACGTGCTATTATTACTAGTCCCTGTCTTTTGTAATGGACACGGAACACGAGTTGATTCATGGGCTATGAAACCTCATAAACTTGCGTAAAATTTGAGCAACATAGGAGAACAAAAATAAAGCAAAAAAAAAGTTTGATGAAAAGGGGCAAAACGTTGACAGCAGAGGTTTTGTGCAGGAGCCTTTATGTAGCGTACGGACAAACAAGGAAGAGGAGATGAAGAGAAAAACATCATGTACGTCAAACCCACATTTTTTTCCCTATTGTGTACCATTGGACAAATTGCATTGCATGTAAGGAATTGCACTTAATATTTGAGAAACCAGTGCTTAATAAGTGTCAGCTGCTCTGACTGATGCATTTACAATACAATTCTAGAGGTTCTCAAAGGCAAAGCGACTTAATTACGCTCACTGTCAACACAACTCCTTCCCACTTCATCTCTACCTCACTGCCTGTCTAATCCCTTGATTCAGTAGACTCAAGTTTTGTTTCTTGCTTTTCTTGACTCTCTTAATACTTTTTTGTGGACATATTTGCTCCCCAGGCTGTGTTTCTGCTTCCAATTTTCTACTCTCACCCATCCTGGAAAACGGCACTTACAAAATCCAAAGAAATGAAACCAGAAAAAAGAGAAGCATGTGAGTCTATTACTCACCACAATCTTTGCTTCTTTTTCTTTCTCTCCCCACTTAGCATATCTGTGTAATTTCTATGGTATTTGCATTAGCCACAAACCAACTGAGTCCAGAATAAACCAGCGCTTCTCCCAAGCTGAACAGAACCAAAGCTGACCGCCTCCCAGGAGGACAAGTGAAGATGAGTCTTAAAACAACAATCTTGCCAGCAATACAAAATCTGCACATAAAAACAAACACTGCCCATATTTGTGAACTCTTCACAAAACGCACTACGCCCACTAAAACTCTGCTTGGCTTTCACACTATGCACCTTTCTGTCCTTTAGCAATTAAACAGATTAGATGAGAACTGACATCAAAAATCCTACCGGTCCAGGGAGAGTTTCCTCTGTTGTCCAACAGCAGTCCAGTCAATCAGCGAGGCAGCAGCAGGACGTCCTGATGTGTGCCTGGGGAGAAGATATCTCGGCTTTGACAGGGGAGTGGTGCTGCAGAGCTGGAGCCCGGCCGTGCACTGACAAAAGGAGTCACACAGACAAACCGCTTGACACTACGAGCGCCCTCTAACTTTTCAGTGTCTTGTACTTTCAACTCATTTGCTCTCTCTCCGTCTCTCCCTCTTGCTCAAACACGCATGTTTAATCACATCCCCTTTATTTTCTCTTCCACAGAGGACACTCTGCCCTGTCATCCGCCCGTCAAACGTTCTGCCGGTGCTGTCCTTGCGGTGGAAGCTCTGTGAAAGGGAGGAGGTGGGGGGGGGGGGGGCGGAGGGCAACAGGGCTGGGATGACTGTGGGTGCGTGCTGCAGAGAAAGAGAGCGCGACTGACTGTGCAGTCACTTGTGTGTCTGCTGAAAGACAATTGCAGGAAGTTCTGTTTCAGGATGAACAAAAAAACATGCATCGAGATGAAAAGCATTTGATTAAGTACTTTAACAATCTGCAGTGCTTCTGTTTATTGGATTTAAATGGTTGAAAGTATAGTGGTGCAAAAGTTCTTCTGATATGTATTATTCTGACACTATCAAGATTGACATAAGTTTTTTTTCTTTTTGATGACAGGTGTCTTTTTGTGTTTTTTTTTTCAGTTTTTTGACTGAATTAACAAAGCGTCACATTTCATTATGCTTGCAATGCTCATTTTCTTCATATTGCTAATCAGATTGTGTCAAGAGATTTTATGAGCATGTATGAGAAAGTAGGGTAACACAGAGGCCCTGTTGCCTGGTAGCAAGAAGATAGGTTCAAATCCAGACCTGCGGTCTTTCTGCATGGCGTTTCCTGTACATTTTTGGTTTTTCTCTGGGCATAATTGGTCTCTCTAAATGGTTCTTAGGTGTTGCCATGTTGCCCTCCAACCCTAACCCCGATTTTATGTGGTAACCTAGATGAAAGCGTCACGTAGTTGAGAAGTAAGAGGGCAGAGATAATTGTAGACAGTTTTAAAAACTAAAAGCTTCATGTTGCTCTTATTACCACAGAAGAATATGAAAAATTTAAATATCTTATACTAAGTGGGCAATGATGTATCTCGAAATGTTTCCAACTTTAAGTATGTTGGTAATCATTGAGGCTGAATACAATTTCCATAATTTCTATTAGTTAAAAAAAATAAATAATCAAAAGAATTTCCTCCCATTCCAAAGGTATGGACTGCTTTGTGTTTTCTTTCCTCACAAAATCCCGATAAAATTTATTAAACTTTGTGGTTATAGTGAGACGAAAAAGAAAAAAGTTCAAGGGGTTGGCACACTTTTCCAAAGCCCTGTAGGCCTTGGATTGAAAAAAAAAAAATCACATGGTCCTGTTACTTCTGTGTAAACACACAAATGGAGCATTGAGTTTGATTACTTACACGAGGCAACCCCAACAATCACATTTCAGCTTGAGTAGAAGTCAGGAAGCTGGCCATTAAGGAGAAAACAGTCCCACTGTGTCACAGATTTTAACCTGTTAAAAGTTTCAGTGCCATTTCCATCCTTGCAAAAACATGTTAGAGGAAAACATGTAAGTAGGACTGATTTTGAATTTGAGGGATGAATGTTAGAGCAAGAGTTTGTAGTCATTTTCTGCTTGGACACCAGGTCTTCTCTCAGTAAAATTGAAATTTCAATAAAACTGGGCTTTAACGTGCAAGAAGGACTTTAAGTTTATCACTCGGGCTGACTAGTGATTTAGTGAGCCTGAGTGGCATTGCCTCTACCCCCCGGCAAAATATAATTGACAACACAAAGTCTGCCTTGTTTCCTTTCATGTAAGCAATGCTAAAATGTGACTACAATTTTCAAGGATTAATTCAACTTAATTTTTGTCTTCTCCTTTTTGTTGGTGTAGCTAAAAAACATGTATGTGAGGCTTAAAATTTAAAAATCTAAAGTGGATTTAGTAAATCATCAAATCCTGTCATGTTTTGCAGAGTGTTTATGTTTTAGGATGAATTCAACACTCTGGTACAGATTCAGAACGGTGAACATATATGGTTCGGGGAACAAAGTTCAATGGAAAAATATGTTGCGTATGCTACAGTTTGAGAAGCACAGAAATGTGATTCTGGGATAAAGGTGGGCAGTCATGGTCCTATGTGCTACGAAACAAATTCTAAATTAAGAAGCAATTTTTATTTTACATATGTCACATATTGTACATATAATAAATGTATTTTGGAAAGTAGGCATAGCTGCATAAGCTCAGAATGTTAGATGGAGCCAAAAGGCTCCTAATGATACATTCCTTCGTGGAAAATGCATCAATAGTTTGTGGAGATTTTCTCAACTGAGTAATGTCCAAGTTGTTACGTAGTTATTCTAGAAGAGGCGCCTGCTATCGCGCAAACTAACCAGCTGAGAGTGACTTTTCTACAAAGTTACAGTAATGTGACATCTTACATTTAGATAAAAGTAACTACAAGAGTAATAAATACATTAAATTTCACTTTAAAAAATATCTAAACTATCCCTTGCAAGTTAAATTTTCTAGGCAGAATGGAGTATTGAAATGCAATTTTCAAGGTGTCTTTCTGGGCCAAACAACTTTCCGGGCCACTTCATGATTTACATAAAGTAGGTCTAAAAATGGACAATTAGTGTCTGAATAACTGTAATACTGTAAATATGCAACATGTCCAGAATGTTTTCAAGCACAACCTGCCTGTTTAACTTCATGCCGCAACTTCATTCAGATTTACCTCAAGACTTTAACTGAACCAATGCAGAACCTTCGCTCTTTTTTCCAGGGCCACATAAAGGTGACATTGTAGATTTGCTCAGGGTCATTGTCTTATTATTTAACCCAGTGGTGCAAGATCTTAACATCATGCGCTGCTGGCCTGACGTTCACCTTCAGGATTTCCTGGTGCCATGGCTTCATCAGATACAGAAAGTCGTCCGGGTCCAGAAGCAGTCAAACATCGCACTATCATGTTTGTCTGCTTGTGTGGCGTTCCCTTTCTAAAATACTGAGTTAGTTTTCAGGTTAGACTGTGTTAGTTTATCTTAGGTTCCACTTTTTTCTTGTCAGCCAGCAGAATGTTTTTTCAAAAGTCTTGAGGATCGTCTTTGTGTTTTCTGGGAAATGTGAGATGGGCCGCTGTGTTCTTTATGGTCAGCAGGGGTTTTTGCCTTGCAACCTCTCTAGAAAATATGTTTGCCCAACTTCTTCTTTATTGTTGAAGCATAAACACTGACCTTCGCTAAGTTAATTGATTGTCGATACGCTCTAGTAATTATTTTGGTAGGCTGGTCACTCTTGAGAAGGTTTACGTTTTGTCCACGTTTTTTCACTTTGTGAATAATGACTGCAGGTTGCTGTTGCCCCAAAGTCTTAGAAATGGCTTTCCAAAACTTTTCAGACTGTTTGTTTCTTACTGTACTGCTTTTGAGATCATTCAGCCCACCTCGTGCTGTTGAACAGATTTTGTTTCTGGGATTTATTTTTGGTCAAGGTGAGGTGTGGTTTCATCAAAATGAACCGAAAACGTTTTCTCTCGTAGGAATTGCATGACTTAAACAGGTGGGGCGATTACTTTTCCACATTGGGCCTTAATACATGAAATCATCATTTGAAAATTACAGTTTGTCCTCATTGTGTCAACATTTAACCTGATGCATATCTGAAAATAGAGAAAGAAGAAGAAATCTGTAGGAAGGCAAATACATTTTCAAATCCATGCTTTTGTTGGATTTTAGTAATATAAAATAAGTGTACATTTTGCCAATTTTCTAATATTTTTTCAAAGATTGTTTCCTGCAAATTCTTACTTTGTTCCCCTATTCATTTGAGCAGCCACATGTCTTGTTTTCCTCAGTCCTTTACTGAATAAGCACTAATGCAAATCCAACACACATCGGTCCCGCTGGACCAAATCAACTTGCGTTTGCTGAAGGGAGTCCACACTTCGTGGTCTTAGCTGGTCGTGTAAGAGAAATGCAGTTAAAAGGGTGGACAACTCCTCTGACCTCAGCTCTTGTGTGGTCTGGCTCTCTCTGCTACCACTGGCAGCTCTGGATTAGCTGCTTATGTTTCAATAGTAACTCCATCCTTTGGAAAAACATACTGACCAAAGGGTACTTGTGTTTTTGGGTTATGACCCTTTATCTGTCAGTCACCCCGAGGCTGGTTCTCCTTGGTCTCACTTTCTTCTCAAACAAACTCCGAAGGAGAATGTGTGGAATGATTGAAACTATGTAAAATGTGCGCAAAGCCAAAATAAATCCGAAAGAAAGAAGTAACACGTCTCCAGTCGTTTTAATCCGAGGGAACGAAACATGTTTTCTAAATACTGATTTTCCCACAATTAGGCGTAATGTGTGAAAGTCATCTGCTTGAGACAAATAGCTAACTTGTTCCTCTTGAGAGCCGCGGAGGGAGAAAAGACAAAAGAGACAAAGACGTCAAGGCCGATAAGAGTTAAGAGTCCTTGAAGAATACAATGGGATCTGCTTCATCTGGAAACACAAGGTGCAGAGGCTGCTAAAAGTTTCTGCATGTCGGCGCGAGGAGGAGCAGGAAGAAAGGAGAGTGCCTTCATCTCCTCGAGCAGCCGAGACAGACAACAAAAAACAGAAAATAATACTGGACACAGATTACCAGGCTGGGAATTATCATCTTTTATCCCCACTAACAAAAAACACAAAGAAAAAAATTTAATCAAATTGATTTATTTTTCTACGTCCTTTTTGAAGTTTGGTTAACTTTTTCTTTTTTTTTTTAAGGTAACGGCCAATAGCCTCTGTTTTCTCCACTTTCTGATTTTAATAGGCCAGTGCATTTAAGACAGAGCCACCTCTTCAAACGCTTAGTAAAAAAAACAAAAAAAAACTGATCATGCATAAAGTTGCAGTCATAATATACCGAATATAGACAAGTATGTGGGAGTTTATGAATGGACCAAAAGGCAGACTGAAGTTGCAAAGAATAACTAGACCTAAAACACATAGTTAAACTAGAGTGACATAACTAGAATAGCTAAGAAGGACTGAACTAAAATAAAACAGATCAGAAACTGATCAAAGAAAGAGACTAATGAACACAAAATAATAGACAAACCTCAAAACAGTTCAGGATCCTAATGTCTTCGAATTCGAGCTTAGATAACACATTTTTGCTGCCCTTTTTCTTCTAGCACATATTTAAATTGCTCGCTTTAATCCATTCCAAAACCACTCTTCATGTGATCGTCGTCCAGCTGGGACTCGCCGCTGTGTCCAAATTCCAGCCATCTTGCTGTTGATCTGAGGGAAAGTTGAGGATTTTAGAGGCAGAACTTGCAGGCCTTCTTGACTCATGCACACTTTACTAGCTCCGCCGGCACATTTTCAGAATGAATGAATTCAGAGATTTGCGTTGCCCACTCCAAAACTTTGCCTCAGTTGTCCTCAAGACACTTTGCAATGATTTGGCCGAGTGTATTTGTAAGATACAATCTTGTGCGTATCCTGTACGTCGCATCTGAAAATTGTTCCCAAAGACGAGTCAGGCTTGTTGATGTTCACCCCTCTCGTCTTGATACGTTTGAGCTGATTTATTTTATTTTTCTGTGATGTAACACAAGGAAACTCTGTCTGAGGCATTGTCATAAAATACATCCATACACGATTGGCTAAAGTCAGAACCACCATGTATTTCAACATCTGGCTTCATTAGCTCACTGTTACCAGTAAAATAAAAATGTTTCTTCATTGTGTTCAAGCTCTAAGCTGTTCATCTTTGTCATTGGTTCCCAAATCTGGTCCTCAAGTGTCGTTACCTTGCATGTTTTAGATATGTCTCTGTTCCAGCACACCTGACTCAAATGACTGTCTCCTCTGCAGCCACCAAATTCTGCACCAACTTGTTAATCAGCCATTTCCTTGGGTCAGGTGTTTGGGCACAAGGAGACACCAAGAACATGCAGTCCAGTGGTACTTGAGGACCAAGTTTGGGAACCACAGATCTTTGTGATTAACAAATATTCTAATAGCTTTCATGTGATCAAAAGTTGTCTATTTCCTAAAAGAAAAAAAATAAAAAAAGAAAAACCAGCAGGCGGTGGCACTTTTCAAAACATCATTGCCTTGAACAGATTCCTGACTTTCAGTACAGTAAACAATGCTGCCGCTGCTCTGATATCTCAAGGTCCGATGACCCTTTGAAAGAAACACATCCACCAACTGTGTCTAACGCGCTCGGTTATGTCTGAGAATGCCGGACGCCGCGCTTCTCAGCTTTCAGTCAGCCTGAGCGGCGAGCTGACCCGTCTCACGCAGGAAGGGGGAGTTTCCTGGAAGGTCATGGTTGTTCCAGCCAGACCAAACACTGGCTAATTGCTTTGTTGTTTGTCGGGTGTCGGTGCCTGTTTTTGTGTTGTGCTTTTCCTTTGTTTAGCATTCCCAAGTATATTACCTGAGCCTGTGGCTAAAAAGATGAGGAGGGGACGGCGAGGGGAAGTTGGAAGAATGGAAAACAAAGGAGGCGGAGGTCGGGTCCTGAAAATATGAAGGCAGCGGTTGCGCTACGGATGCCATGATTAGGCTGTGAAGGGGGCCCCCGACTCCTCTCGGCCTCCTGAGCTAAAAATAGCAGGAGTAGGAAGGTGCATATGGGACCCAAGGGAACAGAGGACTGGAGGGGACAGGACCGGTCCACAGCGATTGTTGAGAGAAAAACAGCTGGGAGACTGTGTGTGTGTGTGTGTGTGTGTGTGTGTGTGTGTGTGTGTGTGTGTGGGTGTGTGTGTGTGTGTGTGTGTGTGTGTGTGTGTGTGTGCGTGCACACGCGTGTGTGTGTTTGTGTGATTGCAGCTGTAATCTATCTTTCAGGGCTTTAAAATTGTAAGATTGACTCTTTTTCTTTAATGTGCACACAGCAGGAAGGAGTGCAATGGGTCCTTGACAGCCAGAATGTAAGAATGTGCAACATGAGGCAAGGGAACAGCTGTATAGAGGGGGGCCGAGAGGGGCGGTCGGCCGGGGCGACTGATTCACGGAAAAGGGGAGAGGTCCAGCCACAGAAAACATAAAGAAAAACAGAGGAGGGGAAAAAAAAAGAAAAACCAAAACAACATTTGGAGTGTAACTGCGTGCGGAGAGGGTGGACTTCTCTGAAGTCAACGGATTCATCGGTTTGACTCGAACATTGACCTTAATCAACTCCAGAACATTTCTGGCAGCGTTTTGAAGCTCAGCAGATGTTGTGCTCAGCTGTTGCAGAACTGATCCACAGTTGTGTCAGCATGCCTCCCATTAAAGTGGGCCCTCTGTAATGAAACAACCTTGGGAACTCAAACAGCTCAAACTGGCTGAATGAACAAACCCGCTGCAAGAAAGAGGAACCTGCCGATCCCCCCCCACATCCCGTCCTCGCCGCGTTGTTCCTGTGCGTGTGTGTGGGAGGAGGTCGGAGGTGGTGGAAAATACATGAAATCACACAGTTTAACTCCATCTCTGGACTCCAAGTTGACATTGATATGTTCATTTGTTCTCCGCCATCTCTCTAAACTCTCCCTTTTATGATCCACCACTTCAGATGCAGATGTGGAGCAGATTTCCGTGCGCTTGCGTTGTTGTTCTGCATTTTTATGTAAAAAGGCATCTGCATTTGGTTTATTGCGGCACTCCCATCTTTTCGACAGACAAGCCACGGTTTTCGCTCTTCCTCGGCACAATGGGAGAAAATAATAACAATAATAATAATAATAATAACAATATTATTATTACTATTAATAATAATAAAAAGAAAACATGTCAGGCACAATCCACAGACATCACGAGCAGGAGCCAGGAAGGCAGCATCGTCTCACAGTTTTACTATCTTGTCTGGAGATCAGACTCACTTTTTTTTTTCTCTTGCTTTTTGTGTCGTTCCAGACAATTTGGCACCTACAGTCAATGCACACCTGGATCACAAGCCTCACTCTTTGCTTAGAAAGTTTGAGGCTTCTCTTCTTGTGAAATAAGCCCCCCCTCCCACCCAGAAACATACCGCCACTGTCGTGGTTGGAGATGACACCTATCGCAGCATCTCGTTGGTGTGTGCCTGTGCGTACTTTAGATCAAGGTTGTGCATCGGCTACATGTCACAATGCACCTGTGCGCCGGCGGAAATGCAGCTCCCCCCCGTAACCGCAGCACACACACACACAAACACGCGCAGACACACTCAGGCCACCTGTAGTACAGCCTCTTGTAAAACTCGAGTTGCTGCAAATGCATTGTTGTTGCAACTTTCATGCATGATGCTGGACCTTTTATACAAACCCTAAATAGGCACTAGTGACCTTTGCTAGACAGGAAATAGGCAGAGAGAGAGAGAAAGTGGCAGACATGCAACAAAAGTCTGCCACCGAGGTATTTAGAAACCTCGGACGGCGGTGTGAAAGACTTAACGCCACCACACTGCTCTAAAATTATTTGCAATTAATTGTAGAGCAAAGGAGGTTTACATTTTTAGCTTTAACCAGGCGACAGCATGTTCCATGTTTCAAAAGGAGTTCAATGCACTGCAAAGGTGTTCGAGCTCGTTCACATTTTATCAGATCACAGAAATTGAATGTATGTTATTCTGATTCTACGTGATCAAAAAGGGCTTCATAATCTTCACTTTTTATGACAAATGGAAATCTGAAAAGTGTGGCTTGTGTTCTTACCCAGCCATGCTGATTTAATATACTGTAAAGTCGAAGGTCATTACAATTACAGTTGCACATGACACGCTTGGAACAGGTCACATATAAAATGCTGGTTTCTGAAAATCCCAGTTTCAATTCACTTTAATCCCCCCCCATCTGGATGCTAGATTTGAACTTAAACAAATCATCTCCATCATATCTACATGCGCAAATCCACAGAGTTGGAACAATCCGATTGGCCGATTCTCTATTTGTGCCAGAAAACAACACTGCTGTCTCCGTGCTGACATTTTAAGCGAATTCTCCGACACAGGCTTGCAACGTTGCCTTTGCACCAGACTTCGGCGAGGTTTCATTTGTTTTCCTGTTTCGTCTGTATATAGGGTAGAATGACCACAGTGCTGATAAAGAGGGCAACAGGTGTCCCCCTGCCTTCAGCTGTGATCAGAAACCCTGTGGTTTTTACTGAGAAAATGCCCCGCTGCGGAGGTGAGAACCTACAGCTTCAAGCCAAACAGCGCCTTACCTCACTCAAGTTCAAATGATGACTGTCTGACTTATCAGCATGTCGCATCTTACACCGTATGTTGATCCTTTACATACCAGAATGACAATAGACAGTAGGAAAAAAAAAACTGTAAGCTTAGATGCAACAAAACTCATGTGGCACATGATGCAAAACTCTTCCATAAGTAAAACGGTGCAAACAAAAATTACAGTATCATTAAAATACTGCGATTACTTACAGACAAGTTAAACAAAAGAGCAAAATGTTTTTGGGGATTTTTGTGGGAAATCACATCTTCATCTCGATCATATGAAGAGTAATATTTGAGCGAAACAACAACAACAAAGCCACAAAGTGAGTAAACCTCATGGAAATATTTTCACTTGTCTTGAACCCTGGAGAACATTTTTAGAAAATATGAGGAAGGGCAAAATGACAAAACACATCCTTTTATTTCATGGTTTGTTTTTAAATGAAATGGGGTAAACAAACAACTACCCAGCTGACAAGCTCAGTAATGCAAGAATGAATTGGTTTTTTTTCCCCCTTTACCTCAAATTATTTGCAAAAACTCACATGACACACAGCTACCCTAAATAAAACTATTACAACACGTGCAGCAATAAAAAAAAGTGACCTGGATTGCCTTGCCACAGCAGAAAGCACAAACACACACGACCGCGCGACCGCATGCGCAAGTTTGAATTTCTGCCCATCCTGAGACTTTGTATTGACTTGGGATTCACTTTAGTGACTGCATTTATGCTGAACTGTTTTCCCTAACTTTAACATTACTAGTCTATTCCTAACCTTAACTAAAACCTAATTTACCCCTGACCTGTAAACTTAACCCCCCTAACCTGACACAAGGGGGTCCACCATGTTAGGACTGGGTTTGGGTCCTATAAGGCCCACTGGCCATCAGAAGGTTAGGAAATATGCCAGAAATGGTCCTGAAAACAATAGTGAAACACACACATGCATACACGCACACACACACACACACCTTCACACTTCTAGTGGTATAGATAATTGTGAAATTTTTTGTGAGTTCACAAACCCTCTCATTTGACGTGCGGCTTGTCTTCCATCAGAGTCTACTGTGTGGCTTTCGTGTTCGGCTCAGTGTGTGCGCGTGTGTGTGTGTGTGTGTGCGTGTGTGTGTGTGTACGCGCGCGCGCGCGCGTGCGTGTATTTGTGTGTGTGTGTGTGTGATCTTAGCCAATGCTGAGATGTTAAATGTTCAGGAAACCACAGAGACATTCAGCTGGAGCGCCACACAGTGACATTTAAGATCATCTTCGCATCGCACACCCACATCATGAGCAGTAGTCAGGTAGCTACCTTGTAGTAAAAGCTTTCGTTATGCAATGCATTTCTTGAAGCTGTTCACGGGGATGCAAGGTTTCAGTCCTTTTTCTCACAGTAATAGACTGATTTGATGTTTCAAAAACTGTTGGAACCCCTCTACTTGTCTAAAATTGATTTGTTGTCACCCCGAGTCCATGAGCTAAGCGTCCCAAAACATACAGCAATTACACAAATACACTCTAAAACACACTTTTTATGTTTTAGAAACTTGTTTTTACACGTTTTAGAAACCAAATGCACATCATATCAGATGACTTATTGTCTAAATGTATTGCATTAGCATGCTAACCTTTGATAATCAGCTGTAAAACTCAAAGCAGGACTGAAGCTAATCCCCCCCATTAGTTCTGCAGGGATCTGGTGACAAACCAAAAATCCTGCTCACATGGTGCTGCTAAGAGAGAGAGGGGGGGAAAAAAGTCAGGAGATCTGGGAGGACATTCAACATTTTACATTTTGTCATTGTTTCATTTGGAAGATGTTGATACTCCACAAGGCAAGCTCATGAGAAAACGAGAAAGGCCTCACAAAACTATTCATATCCTACAAATTTGTTCCTATTTTGTTATTAGAAAAAGCTTTAATGTATTCTACTGCTAAAAGTATCTGCTTGTCTGCTTTCACACACATTTGGACTTGAGTAGCATCTAATTCTTAATCCTTTGCAGCTTCACCATACCTGCGCAATCTTCTTATGGGCTCTAGGAGTGTGTTTATGGGAATATCTGAGCATTTTAGCAGAATTGCATTGACGTGGTCAGACGCTGATGTTGGAAGAGAAGGTCTGGCTCAGTTTTCAGGTGGAGCTCGGGGTTTTATGCAGATCTTCCACATCATTGTCACTTCCCTGTGTCTTTATGATCCTTGCCTAAGTGGAGATTCATGTTGGAAGAAGAAACAACCATCCCTAAATGGTTCCGACAAAAGATGGGAGCACGAGATTGTTCAAATGTCTTAAAGTGCTCGCTCATCATTTCACTGGATCTAGTGGGCTAAAGACGCCTGACTCCTGAAATCAGCTCCACTTCATCAAGTTTGACGCCTCCGCACCAAACTTTAAACTTGACACTAACAAGAACAAGTGCTGTAGGAACCGCCAAACCCAGACTCGTCCACTGGACTGCCAGACAGAGAGGAGGGATCCAGAAAAGACCATGAAGTCCAGTGGTGCTTTACACCACTTCGTTATTTATTGATATAAGGCTTGGACCTATGGAAACTCATTTTATAAAACTTTCAAGTATAATTGTGACATAGAAGAAAAAAGGACACATCCTTCTTAGCAAAAACGTCAAGCTTAGACAGATCATATGGAAAGGATCTTTAAACTGAGTTGTTCCACCTTTGTGGAACAACTCAAAATTCTAGATTTTGATCTAGATGTGGACTTCCTGGGCAATTTTAAAAAGTTGCGTCCACCACCTGTTTCAGAGAGTGGGGTTTGTTCAGCATGATGTCTAGGCTTAGTTTTATCAGTGCACAATGTATTTACTCCAATAAGTTCAATTTACAGCCACGTACTGGGAAACTTTAGAACACCTCCTGCTTTCTTCTACTGAAAAGCTTCATGGAGATGCTGATGTCATTTTCCAGCAGGACCTGGCAGCTACCCGCTCTGCCAAAGGTAGCAAAAGCTGGTTCAGTGACCACGTTGTTCCAGCTCTTGATTGGCCAGCAAACTGGCCTGACCCGAATCCCACAAAGGATCTATTGGGCTCAGTTCAGGAGGAAGATGAGCGGCCCCAGACCCAACGATGCAGACGACCTGAAGGCAACAATCAAAGCAAACTGGGCTCCCGTTGTTTACGTCACAGCAGTGCCACAGACTCCTCATCACCCTCATGGTATGCCACATTGATGCAGTCTGTGACGCAAAAGGAGGCACAAATCTAAGTATAACATGCTTTTTAAAAATATTGATCTGATATAATGTGCTAATTTTTGGAACCATTAAATTTTGGGTTTTCATTTTCAATGAGGCACAAACGTCTACATCACCAGAAATAGTCTTGGAATATTTCACGCCATGACTGATGAATCTGTACCACACACCTTTCAGAAATGAGACACAAAATTCAATATTCACAAAGTTACTGGTCACCCAGACCTGTGATGGCCTGTTAATTATTTATCACCTCACATTGGGACTGATGAAGCAGGAAATGATCGAAAACGTGAGGGTCAGTGTAGTTTCCATGCTATGGTGGGGCGACATTGTTCTGTGTTTTCAATGAAAAAAAAAAAAAAACAATATCTCTATATAGCAGTGATAAAAAGAGAACAAAGTGTAAGTTGGGTGATTGCTTCTTGTAACTTTGACATCTGCACACTAATTATCTACAGTAAATCCATTTCAAGGCCGAGACGCTGCAAGAGAAGACATGTGAAAAACTGCATGTGGAACCTCCATTCAAAAAGAGTGAAAACATTTTTTTGCCGTCACTGGAAACGTCAGAGAGACTCGTCCCGTATCTGAAACTTAACAACAAGTCATCTTTTTACCAATAGTTTCAGCTGACTGCAACAGGCACCACTCAGAAAACCTTTTCATGCTTTCCTGTCACACCGCATCGTGAGAAGGTTCCACTGAAACCTTTCAGAATAATAAACACAAGCAGAAGGCTGCTGCTTGCGAAAGACTCCAAATAAATGTTGCTTTCGCTGCTGCTGAGATAAACTCCTCAACTTTTGAGCCGACAACTGTTTTGTCAGGAAAGCCGCCCGGTACATCTGTGTGCGTTTATTGGTTCTCGCCGAAAACATCCAGTTCAAGTCACAAAACATCTCACCACTGGTACCTTTCAGGTGGTGTTTACCTGCCCCACTTACTTCCACTGTTGGAGTTTCCGAGCTCCTCTGAAAACTGTGACCTTTACATGTTTTGCAGCGTGACGTGTATTTTTAGATCATGATCTTAAAAAAAAAAACACAAAAAAACAAGCTGTTTGATTTCTGATCAAAAAGTCAAACCAAATGATTTAGCATTAGGTGTGAAAAGCCTTTCAGCTGAAGAGGTGCTGCTTGTTAGCTTCTTGGTATTCTCATCAGAAAATATGAAAGGAAAATATACAAAAAGAAGTAAAACACCAGCTGAGAGGGATTGAAGTTTCCCCTAAAGCCAGAGCGAAAACTGTCATTTTTCAACAGACAGTTCCTCATGCAAATTATTAGCAGTGTTCATGTCAAATCATTTAAAATAATGGCACCTTGAATTGTTCACAACCCACGGGAAACAAGCTTTCAAATCTTCCAGATTCCCACTCAAGACCCTCGAGCGTCCGGAGCTTTGGAAAACGATTCGCACTCCCTGAACTTTCATGCATTTTGTCACATGACAACCAAAAACTACAAAGTACTACAGTGATTTCATGAGTCAGACCAGCAAAAGCACAAAGTATCACACGTCTGAAGCGCAATGAAGATGATACAAAGGTTTCAAAATCTGAAAAGTGAGTCATCAATTTTTATTGAGTCCCTCCTGGCTCAATAATTTGGAGCTGCAGCTTCAGTGTCTCCTTGCCAGCTCTGCACATCTAGAAACTGAATATGTATTATTCTTTGCAAAACTAGAGTAAGAGCATCTATAAACAATTCTCAAGACCACTGATGATGCTGGCAGTCCATGCTGAAGACAACCAACACCACAGCATCATTTTGTCACCACTTTTCTCCTCTTTTTTCAGTAAGTTTTTAAAATGAGCTCCCTTGTGGCCAACTACCTTCGTAACACAAAAGTAACGTTTTTCTTTCTCTCTATTAGAACCATTGGAACAACCATACAGGACACAGACTATAGGCGTTTTGATGCTGGATCAACACAAACAAATGGGCTGCATTTACCTCCTGCCCTCTATCTGCACGGGGTGACGTCGGCGCTGTGTCATCTGAAACCCAACGGTTGTAAAATTGTGAGAGATGTAAATGTAAATATTTAGTGAAAAATAAGGATTCATTGTCAAAATACAAAAGTCCAGGGAGCAAAAATAAAGCCAAACCGGAGACACAAGGACCTTTGTGGGAAACCAGGGAGAAATAGCAAGAGACGAGACGACCAGGCAAGTACTGACTGACAATGAGGTGCTTAAATACTGGGAGGTCGGGTACTGGAACAAAAGACCTGGGCTGATGAGCGAACTGATTGCAGGTGTGAGTGGAGGGATCAGGACCAGACTGAGGGACGGAGGAGAGGAAGTGGCACAGGGAAGCAAGGGAGATAACACAAGGGGAACAAGAAAAATACAAACGCTAAGGAATAACTAGACCCAATGAAATGAAACCAAGTGAAACTAGAGTAACAAAAAATAACTATAAGAACTAACACAACTAGAAACACTATGAAGAGCTGAAAGGCAAACAGGAATAAGAATGATCTAACCAAAGACGGAACAAGGAAATAGAAATAAACAAAACTCAACCAAGGAACTCAGAGTGCTGACAAAAATAGCCCAGACAAAAAAAAAAAAAAAACCTCACCACAACGTTCTCCCTTAACCTGTCAAGCAATCGGTTGTGGAGGATTTCATTAAAAGGTGACAGTGAAGAACATATACCCGCCACACTTTGCAGGGTTTTATTCCAGAAAAAATAAAAAAATAAATAAAAACTCAAATAAAAACAAACAACTACGAGACCCATTTTCCCTCCACTTCAAGCTCATCCAACATTTCCAACAAAAAACACACTGGAGTTTGTGTTTGCGGCCGTGCAAAATGCTGAAAAATTCGAGGGTTTAAAGTGAGGCCCTGTGCAACACAATAAGATCTGCAATAAAAACCACATTACTGGCGTGCTTAAAACATGAATAAGCTGGTGGCATGCTACATGCGTGCTTCGAGTATAAATATAGGGCTCTGGAAATCATGGAGGAAATGTTGAGCCATTAGTGTAACTTTGCAGCCATTCTTTTCCAGGGAGAACACTTCCTCATATAAACATGCACACTGTACTCTTCTCTTCCTTTGCCTCGAAAGCAAGAAGGACAAGAAAGAAAAAAAAATCATAAATCAGAAAAATGGGGATTTTTCTTTCCTCCTCGAATTGAAATATAGAAGAGGATTCCTCGCTCTTCTTTCTTTTTCATTTAATTGTCTTGAAGTGATTTATTTTCTTGTGCCATTAGTAGAATGTTAGTGCGAACCTCAATGGCGGCAGAGAAACTTCTCTCTCAGAGTGTTTGGGTGTGTTTCCTTACAATCGTTGTTATTTTGCCCCACAGAGGATCTAAAAATGGAGGAGCGTCCAGACGCGCTCCCCTCATTCTGAACCGACACCGCGGCCCTGAGCACATTTGGATGACTCGCAGTGATCCCGCGTCCGGCCCAGGCAGGGAGAGAAAGAAACATTAGAAATCAGAAAGAGAAAAAGCAAAGAAAGGGTGGCAGAGTTTGACATTTTTTCTCCGTTTTGTCATTGTGACCGTTTGGCTGGAACGAAAACGGCTCGTCTCTCTGACACGCACACACGTGTGTGAGATACGCACGCAGAAAACAAACACGCCCTTGTTGTTGCTGGAAAGTCACAACTGACATCCCCTCTCAGGCAGGGAGGCTGCCATGTGGCAACCGAGCAACTCGTAACCCCCGAGCTGGGACACGAAAACACAAACGCTGGCGCTATCAGGGCGCACATGTGCTGCGATGAGGGAACCACCCGTCTGTATTAATACCAACTCAGACAGAAATACACGCCTTCTGCGACCATCTTATTGTGGGCTGAATCCACTCTCTGTTTCTTTATCTATTCACCAGTGACCAGAGGCTGTTTCACCCAGAAACCAAGCAAAGGCATCAAGCGCGGTTCCGAGAAATGTGACCTGCGTCGTCTTCGGCTCTACCAAACTGCAACCAGAAGTTTTCCTTGCTTATTGTCCGCAGTCGGCTCTGTGTCACGTTGTGCTGCTTTCATAGTGAGGACAAGCAGAAATGCAGATAGGCAAAACTGAATATGAAGAACTGTTACAAAGCTGTAGTTGGATGAGTTGCGATCAAAGTACAGGTGATGTTGTTTTTTTCTTACAGGCAGAATGGGCAGTTGCCCAGGGCATCATTCGAAAGTGTGAACACAGGGGCGCTTACTACAAAACTTTGTTCAATTCATGATAATATGCATTCTGATGAGGCTTCACTTGTCAGATTAAAAGTGCCGTCTGAAAACCGGCGACCTTTAATCAGGGAGTAAACCTACCTTTCATCAATTTTATTGGTCTGATGAAACGTTTAGATTTTTATTCACCGGAAGCAAAACATCCTCTTGATTAACATAAACAAAGGCTTTCAAGCATCTACCTAAATATATATAGGCCCTATATATGATGTGTTTGAGTTATAATACGTTCCATATTGCTGAACAGGGCTGTGGGAATATACCAATACACTCCAACACACACTCTTCTGGCATAACATTGCAAACACTAAAAATTGAAAACAAATAAATCACATATTTCTATCATGGTTCTAGTGACTGGTATCTTGGGTAGTAAGTGGTTATTTTCTTAAAAGCTAATGTTGGGAGAAATGTCAGGAGGATTTGAAAGAGTTTGACAAGAGTCAAAACGATTCCCATTGCCATCGGGTCCCATTGCTTCTCCGTGCAATGGGACCCGACTGATGACGAGCATAGCTGAAGGAGCCTCGATGTGTTTCTAGCATTTCTGATTGAAAAAAGTCAGGAAACTGAAGGAATCGCGGTGTTTTGGTTGTGGTTTCATTCAGCTGGATATTAAGCATTAATTCAACCTTGCCTTCTTCTTTTGGATCTCCTTTTTTTATTAGTTAAAATATGATTTTACTAAACAAAGACAATAGCATGTATCTTATGACTAAACCGTTGATTAAAGCAGGACAAGAAATAAGTTTAGTGAAAAAAAAAGAAAACAGTTAAAGCAAAGTGAATCTGCTGGTGGTTCCGGTCGGTGCCGCCCGCTTTTTAATCAAAACCTCAAGATCAGACTCTGTATTCTGAATCAGAAATATGTTAGCTTTGAAATCTATTTTAATCACCGACAGCCAGGAAGCCCCCACAGCATCACAGGACTTCAGCCGTGCTTTATTGTTGTGGGGCATTCTAATGATGGGCCTTTAATTCAGTTCATCCTGCGCTAATTTAGCAACTTTTTTAGCCCCCTGTGTCTCATCCTGCTGGCTTCGGTTTGATGTACGGCTGAAACCTGCATGAAGGGCCTGAACGACTTTCGATGCTTCAAAAAGCGTCTTGACACGATTCAAAGAAAAAGCCACAGCCTCAGTTTGAGTTTCCTCCAAGCTCTGAGCCTTTGAAGTATCTCAGCCTTTTCATAATGAGGCAACCGGTTGATGCCGATCTATCAGAATTATTGACATCCTGCTAAAATATAGACAAATCCCAGACACATTGTTGGTCCCATTTGATGATTTATTTTCTTACTGACTGAATAGAATCACAGGGAATTATGTAAATGTGGATCAAGTCATCTTCAGTCATTTTGATTCAGCAATTTATTTTTTTGTTGTGCGTTTACTTTGTGTACTCTATTGTACGGATTTTACAGTATTGGCTAATTTGGGGAACACATTATTCCAGAAAGAAGAAAATGAAAGCGCTATAAATTATTTCCAAAGTAGTGACCTAAGCATAAAGAGAGTGCATGCTAACTGACCCTAACTTGTCAGAAGCCTGCCGGTGTGTGTGATTTTCAGATCACACACACCGGTTGTTTCTCTGCTGTACAGTACAGCCAAAGAGCCCCCATCTCATGGATGCTGTTGCAACCCGAGACCCTCTTTCCTTCGTGCACAGATGCAACGGCTCAGCAGGGCTGCATGAGCTCAACCTTATCAGCAGGCAAAATAAGTGCCTCCGCTTCATAGCAGAGCTGACAATTAACTGTCGCCCGATGACTGGATCGCTCTGATAACCTTTTATTTGTTCCTCCAGCGCATCCACACTCTTGCAATCTCTCTCCATCCGTGTCCAGCCCCGGAGATACAATCTGAGGTGAACTCCAATCTCTTCCGACATATTGCTGGTACGTCGGATGTACCTTGATATAAGTCTAGTGTGGGTGTTAATCTGTACTGGTGCGCTTCAGTAATCGCACCACAATTTTTTTTTTTTTTTTTGCCATGCAGCTGCCCAGTAAGGACTAACTGATTTTTTTTTTTTTTAACTGTTTGCAGCTGATGGCATTGGCAAAATCTGAGGTCATTAGGTCAGAGATGGGACGTTGAGATATGTAATGAAAGACACTGCCCTCTAGTGGCTAATTGACAGCATAAGACAAAGACCGTGAAGAGACAGCGCCAGTTTAAAAAGCCTCAGGTTCATTGAAACGTCCATATCATGAAAACTGAGGAGCTAACTGTGTGGTGACTTTGGGTAATGTCTAAAATTATTAGAACACCAATTTTTGGCATGGATTAATTATATTTTTATCTGGACTTTGATTAGGACATTTTAATCCTTAAACACGTTTTGACCTAAACCATTCCAGTGGAACTTGAGCTGCATGTTTATGCATTTGTCCTGCTGAAAGGTGAATTTCTGCCCCTGTCGCAAGTATTTTGGAGCTCTGGGAGGTTTATTTACCTCCAACCATCTTCCCTTTCACTGTTGACGAATATCATCCCTACAGTGTGACGCTTCAACCAACTAGAATCACTACTGTTACGTTGTGGTGATAGCAGTATTTAGCATTAACTACAAATTTAGCTCAGGATAACTTTTCATCAAAAAGGAAAATTCAAAGCCTAGTCTTCAAAGTAACATTCATAATTTTCCTTACTTAATTACACACAACGATGAACTAATTTGTGTTCTCAAGCATAGAAATCTAAAAATAAACACTTAAATGTTTAACTAAATGGTGACAAAACATGAGAAGAACAAACAATTGAATGCTTCTGCCAGGGTTGACTATATTGTAGGAAAATAAGCAAAATTAATGTGTGTTAATTAATGTGTGTTAATCTTCACAGGTCGTGTTTCGTTCAAATCTTGCAAAGACGCAATTTGCTATATACAATTTTTTATTTTTGATTTGCAAAACAAGACAAAATAAACATTACATTAACACCAATTTATAATAGAAAAAAATATATATATATCTTGAAATTACATTAGAATTTAGGAGACTCGACTGTCCTGATGAACTGAGCCCTGACATGCTGACGGATGCAGGCAGTTTACGGCTAGCAGTTGGAATCAGTCTACATGTCACAAGTGCTATATTAAGTGGTTTTGTTGGTTCGGGTGGGATTTGGAGTCAAAGTGCAGGGCGAGAATTTCATGCCAGATTCCAAATTGTTCATTACAAAATGGGATTACACAATTGAATGACAGAAAAAACAAAACAAGAAGTCAACCATGTGGTCGGATGACCTTTCTGTTGAAATTTCCTGGAGGAACTTGTGGAGCCGGCCGGCCCCGTTAATACCCTCCTCTTGTGCGGTGAAGGGGCTCCTGTTATGGCACACGGCTCAGGGCGGATTTAGCTGCGGCAACTCTGTTCCCCTTTACTCACCAATGAATAAAAATAAAAACACTCCCAATTTCATTCAGTGTTCACCTGAAGCAGTTTGACATGAAGACAAGAAAGGCTCACCAACGTGAACGCTGTCGTTATGATGCGAAGGATCTGAATGGAACAGATTTTCCCAGGAAGCACCAGTAAGTTGCACATGTTCTGAAAGACGCAACAATCCGAGGAGGCTTGCCCCCTCCACTGCCGCCTCGTACTTTGGACGATGTTATTTGTGGTGTCAACTGCACGCAACATTTTGGCGCCCAAAATAAAAAAAAAAACAATAATAATAATAACATTTCAAAAAGAAGCAGCATTACATGGATATTGAGGATTTTCCCTCTTCTCTTCAACTTCCCATTGGTGGGAAATTGTAAAAAAAAAAAAAAAAAAGAAGACTTTGCAGCAGAATACTGAAAAAGGTTAAAGGAGAAGGCTAGAAAAACAGACATGCATTACAGAGCTCAAGCTATGCCGAAAAAATCGCTCTTCTTCTGTTGCAAAGTCCGTCAGGTGGTTGTTGTTGTTTTCTTACAGCTGCATTCACTCCGGTCATTTCTCTTTAGTTTCTCCTTTGAAAAACGACGGGAAGACGCCGCAGATATCAGCATCATGGCAGCGAGATTAACTGCATCCTGTCGGCGACTGTCGTTATAAAAACAGTTAAAAGAAGCGACGGTGCAGATAAGAATGCGGCGACCTGAGCGAATGCAGCCTCATCCTAGCCAGAGTGCAGATGGTCAGAGTACAGGCACTGGTTAAAAAAAACAAAACAAACAAAAAAAAAACTAAACAAAGCACACAAAAAACACTCCTAGTATTTTGTGTGTGAAGAAGGGGGAGGTGGAGGGGAGGCATTGCTAATTCAGAGGAAATAAAAATTGCAAAATGACAAACAAAAACCATGAATGACTTCGTTAGCTGGACTCTCCCAAAATGTGTGAGACATCTCTGAGGTAATCATTGAAGTGTGACTCATTAGACAGCAATAAATATCCACATGAATACAAATATTTAAAAAAGTAAAAACAGAGGCAAATTCTTAATGCTAAAGCAAAAATATGAGCTAAAAAGAGGTAGGTTTTTCTTTCTTTCGTTTGTTTTTTTTTTTTAGGTAGATCATAATATACATCCATTGCAGACGCTCCTTTTTGTAAGAACTACATTTATGTCAATTCCATTATAATGCCTGTTCTGAAGGGGGAAAAAACCCAAAACTTTAAATCCTTTGTGTGGACAATGGCTGACAGTTCGGCGTGAATCTACATTTGTATTCCAGACAGGATTTGTAATGGCCACAGTTGTACAAGAAAAATAAAATAAAATTACAAAAACATCTTTAGAACGAGAGGGGAAACTGTAAAGCTTGCTGGTGATAGTGTACCTTAACGTATGTCTTTTGCAGGCGTAGTTACTGTGTTATGATGCTGTTCTTGAAAAATAAATCTAGACACAGTCTGAGCAACCTAGTCACAATAACAAAAAACAAAACAAAAAAAAAGCAAAAGAAAAACAACAAAAAGAAGAAAAAAAAAACAGGACTCTCTGACGATGCACCATTAATGTATTGGTGTGATTTGGGGGAAAATTAAATAAGAGGAAAAGACAAAGTAAAAGAAAAATAACATGTAATCAGAGCGAATGCAGCCTCATCCTAGCCAGCCTCATCCTATGCCATTTAATGTGCCATTAAATGGCATTTAATGGCACAAAAGAGGATGTCTCCCCCGACGCCATGTGATACTGAGCACAAAAATAATTTAGTGTTTAATTAGTGGCTACAATACATTCTTGCGAGCTTTTCTGTTCGGTTGTCAAATCCACAAGTGCAACTCCTCTGTTACCCTGTTCTTGTGTGGAGGGAACTCTCCCTCTGGCACTTACACATTCACTGATCCTCCCACGCTGCCAGACACACACAAATCAACGGGGCATCAAATCAAAAAGGAGAAGAAGAAGAAGAAACAGAGCAAAATCAAAACCCACATTGTCATACGAAACGGGGGGGAAAAAATGAACATGGAGACTTTCAAATCTTCAGAAGCCAGTGTTCAGTAACCAAGCACATCACAAACCCCCCCACCCTTCATTAGACTGGCACTAAACACACACGAGTGGTACTACCTAAACACAATCGAGTTTTAACTCCTAACAAGTTCAATCACAGCAGGGTCGTTTGTAGGGCACGTCAAATCAAATACAAAATAAAAGTTAGACATTATTATCTTTTTTTTTTTGAGGATGGGATACTGAAGGGCGGCTTTAACTTGTGCTACGAAAGCTGGTTGAAAGTTGAGCGCCGACTACCAGCTCACAGAGCGTCACAGTGACTGAAGTGTTGAAACAAAGTCTCAGTGACTTAGAACAGGCTTCATCATTGTGGAGGATTTAAAAAACAAGCAAAAAATCTGGGCTGAACCGATCAAAGCAACAACTCTTTATGCGCCCTTATATGGAGACGACGCCACAAAACTAGGCGCTCTCTTCCTTCGCCATCTTCCTTCTGTAGTTACATTTACCTACCGAGACGAAAAAGAAAACACCCACTGTATCTTTTTTTTTTTGTTTTGTTTTTTACATTTGTCAGGTTACAATCTCAAACTTGGATTTATCCAACACAAAATGGCACACAATTGAGAGGCGAAAGGTGCTACTTGAGATCAACAAGCTACTTTTTCACCCACTTCCAAAAGCGGCATGTGTGGCGAACAACTTGCATCTGGAACGCAGCGTCTTGTAGGTGAAAATTGGTGGTGGCAGCCTCATGCTGTGGTGATGTCTTTCTTCGCTTTTGACAGACAAGCAGAGGACGACATGATGAGAAACGGATCAAGCTAAATACAGTCGCACTGGATTTTGGGGGGAGAGGGGATAATTCAATACTAATTTCTTTCCCATCCAAAAAAGTCTTCTTTCACTTCACAAATATATTCTACTTTGTGTTGGTCTCTCTCACAAAATCAAACAAGTGGAAGTTTGCGTCTGTAACGTGACAAAATCTGAAGGTTCAAGAAGTGTGGAGACTTTTCTAAGGTCTGGAGGTTAGACATGGGGTGGTGGTTTACTCTTAGCTTAAATAGACAAAAAGACGTTTTTCTTTTCCTTTGACTTAAATCGACTGCTGTTGTAGAGAAGTGTGAAAATGACTTCTGTGGGAGAATTGCTTCAACACAAAAGACATGTCATCTTTCAAGGTCAAACCTAAACCCCACATGTAGCCTGACAACACTGGCCTCAGTTCTTAAATGCTCTTAAATGCTTTCTTGGCAGTTTAGTTTACATGTCAATAGATGCTGTCTGGCGAAGCTTCAGCCAAAGGTGACTTACAGCAGAGAGGAGGAAGAATCCTATAAATATACAAGCTTATGTTCCGAAAGTCATTCACAAATGCCATTTTAGCTAAGGACATGATGATTCCCAGGTCTCCAGAGTCATCAGTTCCATGTACTTTAATATAGCAGGTGTAACTTGGCAATTTATATGGCTTATATGTGAGAGCAGCTTATCCTCTTACTAAAAATTTACATTGCAAAGTGAAATCACACTAAACAGATGATAATCAGTCCAACACACAAGCAATCCCTGTTTTAGCCATTTCTTGATCTGTCTCTACTGAAGGATATGCCCAAACAAAAAAAAAAAAAACACAGAACAAAGTGCTTCAAAATAAAGTGTTAATAAATCCGAATCGAATTATGTTTGCATATTTCTTTCTGGGGCGGGGGAAAAAAAGAAAAAAAAAAGTCTTCAGGATCCTTGTAGCCCTATGTACAGCGGTAGACATTATATATTTTTAATATATATGTAAATATATATACCTGGTATTTACAGGATGCAACCACTAGAGGGCTGCGCAGCATACAACATCAAACAGGAGGGCCAGGCTGTGGAGGTGCACAGCACCTCTGCAACGACCCGGCCCTCGGACATTCTAGAAAATCCACTTCCCAGTCAGAAACGAAAGGGGTGTGATATTTGTGGAGGTCCGAAGCAGCTTCCCAAGCTCTCCGCCCTCTGAGCTCACGGTATACTGGATAGGAACAATTCATGGAATTGGTTTTTATAAGCGAAATGACACAAAACGCGCAAAAAACAACTATTGCAATTATTTCCATATTTATGCCAAGTCCAAGTAAAGTATGCAGCTATATATAAACAAGAAGATAGGCCCCCAGCTTTGGCCTCCGCTTACTGTTCCAGTTCGGTTTGGCATGTTAGCCCTTTAAACATCTGTGATAATATACTGGATGCAGAGGGGTGGCTTAACAGTGCTTAGAATATATGAGATAGCAGTATTTATAAACACAGAAATCAACAATTAAACCATAGATTAATCAAAGATACTTTGAGGAGTTACAAGTCATTAAGAGGTCTTGGTTTGATCAATAATTAGCAGTGTAAAAATCGCTAATACAACTAGTGGCTAATTCTCACCTCAAACCCAGCCACTTCATTAAAGTCCTAAAGTCCTAGCAAAAACCTCACAAAACCACAGAGAATGCTCTGGATTCTGCAGTATAAATCCGTATGACGATAGTTTCCTTCATTATAGTCAACTTGCAGAGTGGCTGCACGAGGAAAGCTAACTATGGAGCAGCAGTAATGGAAGCCGTTTCTAGATTATTTGACCATACCTTTGGTGAAACTTTGAAAGGCATGTGTTTAAATTGTGCACAGTCATTTTCATATGTTGCCTTGGAAAGAAGCAAAAACAAAAAAACCATTTCAAGATGACCAAAGATTCAAAGTTGTGTGCAGGCACCGCTTTTGCACTGGTAAACTAGAAATGTGCGGTATCCAAACTGTTTGTGTGAAAGCGACTCCTTCACCGAGGTGATGTAGTTATAAAACAACCCAGTAAAATGAAGAGGTAGCTGAACTGAATGGCTAAATGTATAACTGAGGATGCTTGTTGTGAAAAGTTGTGTGCACACAACACGTGCACGCACAAAATGTCCAGGCATCTTAAAGCAGCTGTTTGAATTAAATAAGTAGAAAAACATGTATATAGATACATAGGCAAATGTCCTGTGGATAGCTTAGTTTGTAGTACATGACATTCCCTTGTTTACTGTGTTATTTAACATCTGCTTGCTCTCCGCACAAGCTTGGCCTTTACAACAAGACACACTTCTTCAGACGTTACAGAGATGAAGACGCACACCAGCACTCACGCACGCACACGCACTACACTTTCTCTGCTCCACTTGCTCCGTAACCCACGTCAGCTTAAAATCCATCCGGCACTTTCTCAGCTCTCTCCATTCGTTTTCACCAGCGGTGGATTCTAAGAGACTTCGCTGCCGAACACTTCCAGCACCAGCGGAGTGAGCTGCATGCTGTGTTCCGGCTGGAAGGACAGTGTGCGGTACTGTTTGGAGTGCTCTTCGTTGAGGCTGCGCAGGTCGGCCAGCTTCTGGATCATCTTGGCATACAGCAGCTGTCCACCCAGGTGGTGGAGCCGGATGTAGGCCTGCAGAGTCTCTGACAGCTTGTCTTGGAGAGCTTCGATTCTCACGTGGTCCTGCACACCTGGACGGTCTGCGTCGGATGACAGGGGGGGAGAAAAAATATTTACGGTTGTTCCAGAGGTGACAGAGCAGGAATAGAAAATAATATTTCTATGTTCGGTGCAGAACATACAGAACACGCCTTTCTCCCTCCTCACAGTACCTGGAGAGAGCAAACAGATGGCCATCAGCAGCACATGTTCCTCTTCCTGGAGGTTCAGCTTCTTCAGGCCCACCTGGAACTTCACCAGAGGCTCCAGCAGCTCCAGGGTGTGGCCCGCTATGAGAGATGAGCATATAATTGCATTCTGGTGAAGTTTACGCTCACAAACTAATGGCAGCCTTCTGCGAGATACCAGCATTCGTGGCTCCGTCCAGTACAGCAAGTTGTCCCTATCGGTAAGATGCAGTGCTTTAGATGCTGCTCTGCATTCTTTCAATGTGAAGTAATTGTAGTCGACTGAGCGCTGTGGGGAGGTTTACCGCTGTTCCATGTTTACGCCGTTTGTAGACAGCGGCTCTCGCTGTGCTTTGCGAGATCACCAAACCTCAGACATGGTTTCGTAATCCAGACCGATAAGGTGTCAGTGACCTTTTCTCTCACCTGTTCGTTTAATTGGGACATGATGTGTTGCTTTTTAAGATCTTTCAGCCTACTTTTCAAATAGGGTCTATTTAAGTGTTTTGTTGATTTTGGAAGTAACTGCTTCTGGCTGTACAAAATGAACATAGAAGATGTGAATAATCCCCATTAATAATAAATTTTTAACAATGTGGTATTGATAGTCTTTACTCTTATTATTTTAAAAATGAATTTCTAATCTCCCCAGGTTGGTTGACATAAAAACTTCTCAAATCTCAGAAATGGTTTCATAATCCAGACCGATAAGAAGTCAGAAAACAAAACTATGTGATGAGGCAATTACTGTTTCACACAACTGTATGATTTTATCAAGCCTTGTCTGGTTACTGGTAAGCATTTGACGTTGCACCGTTATGTGCAATGTTGCCCCTCCCCTGCATGTTTCTGCCCATTTCTGGTCAGCCAGCTAAAAATTAAAGTTATATAAATAAATAAAATAAAATATCACTCCAACTTTTTCCTCACTTACAAATAAGAAAAATTTGTCTCCGTGGAAATACATCCACTCACTGAAAACATGAAGAGCCAAGAGTCGTAAAATAAAGCAGTGCCACCCTTCGCAGTTGGCAAGCGACAATCAATCTCCTAATATGAGGCCGTTATGATACTCTAAGGAGCTGAGCAGCAGAAAGGTCAAATATTCTGCAAAACAAGCTTTTGAAAACCACAGCTACTTTCAGAATGTCTTTATTTTTTATTAATAGCTAATATGTTATATTAGTTTATGTATTAAAATAACAAAAATAAAGGTCAAGTTTTATGACAGAAATATGGAGTGCATTATAATATTTTAGCAGCAGCAGAAATAGATGTTGCTTTTCAGTTTTAAATGAGTGGCTGTCATGAAAAACATATTTTTATGTAAATACACTGACATAATAATCTTGCAAAGGTCATCTTACCTGCCCAGTCAACATAAATATACACAGAGCTCAGCTTTTAACTCAGTACAGATAGGTCAGTGTAAAACGGTACAAGTAACGGAGACAAAAGAGCATCATGTTTGTGACGTCCGCCTCTGTGCCGAGTTTAACATTATGAAGCAAATTGCTATATATTGCTATTTAGAGCTACAGAATTTAACAGATAAGGTTCCCTGGCTTTCTGAGACTACCGCTACTTTACATTAATCGATCTAAAAAAACTAATGCACACAACGCCCTTGCAAGCATGAATTTTTTTTTTTTGCTCAAACTTTGTTGAAAGAGGCTTTTCTGCAAGTCCGCCAGAGTGAATGTTTTACAAAAGCGTAAAGAGCACAGAATGCACACGCTATTGATTAGTGCATGAGAAAACATACTTTCTAATCCCTTTAACAACGTCTGTTCTCTCGTGTTTCTGACAAACACTCAGTGACCGAAAGTCCTCAGCGACAGATAAGAGCACACTTCTCCTGCTGGTTCACAGACTTGTTGTTTTGCACAAGCAGCAGGTCAGGAGTGACATTCCTTACGTGATCGCAGAAAGCGATCCTACTTGAGCGGTAAAGGAAAGCCATGCCCAAAGGGCTAAAGATACGCAAGACTGATTATGCAGAGACAATTAAATTAGCACCTTTGTCCCAAAAGAGTAAACACTGGGCATTTCTGGTTACTGTGTGTATTATTTATAACCACTGATACAGACACCTGCAATAATATTCTTAACATATTTACATATTTTCTATAACGTCTAGCAGTTAAAAAGCGTTCAGTTTGTAAATAACCTTGAACAGCGGCTTGGCTTCAGAGCAGTCAAACTGACAAATCAAATATAGCAGCTTTCAGACTGACCTTTGGTGACATCACTGAGCTGGTATTTAAAGTCAGTCGCACCGCAGCTCCAGGTCATGTCTTCCATGCTGAAACTTTGATTCGACCGCAGCATGATCACCTCAATGGCACTGGACTTGAGCAGAGCAATCTGGTCCTCTGCAGTTAGCTCCCTGGAATAAAAGAAGCATGATTTATTTCAAACAAGGTGAGCAAATAAAACTGCAAAACCTACGACTAATCATATCAAACTCTATTAGTTTGCTGTAGAAAAATCATGACGCTTTTGTAATTAAATTTTTCAAATGCTGTTGAAGTTCAAGGCGACTCGGGACTCTCAAAGATAACGTGCAACTGTTTGTTTTGTTTGCAAGCTGACACACGGACAGGTTGCTGCGTCTAGGGCTTAGCTTAGTTAAAACATTTAATCTGGTAACAACAATTCTCTCAAAAAAAATTCTAAACATAGTTAATGAACTGACAGGAGTTATGAGCTGAGGCCTGGAGACGTCAAGGGGAGGACCCAGGGTGTTGTTGAAGGGATTAGAAAGCAGATTCAAAGAGGGCAAACAGGGTCTAAGGTGATTTTTCACGTCCTTTACCTATTATGAAACCTTTAGGAAAATACAGGCTCTGGCTTGTTTCTGCCTTGACTTTGAATTGACCCTTCGACACACTTTGCGTTTGTCCCTGACACACACACTGACACACACACTCCAGAAAAAACGGTTTCCATGAGGATAACAGAAACAGCCTCCGGAAAATAATTTGTGCAGCACAAAACAAATAGAGTGTCAATGCACCGATCAGCAATTTACAGATATGTAAAGCGACTTTAAAATATGTAAAGTTTCATGTAAGAGACTGTAGTTTGTAATGCCAGATAAAATGGAGAGATTTATTCGTCAAAACACGTCCCTGATCTTCATCTGAGTTTTATTAAACACAAAAAAAAGAAACGTCAATTTTTACGTAGAAAAGAAGGACGTTGTAGTGTAGAAAAAAAAAAAAAAACGATTTTCAACATTTTACCTGGGAATCACTGCGTTACATTTAGTATATCGTTTCTTTTTATATTTTAATTTTAAGGCGCCACAGAAAGATCTAAACCAGTCAGTACTTGTATTTCCTGATGTTACTGAAATACATTCTAATCAGATTCATACGTTGGGTGTGTGAGTGACTGTAGGCGGAAACTTTGGCTCTTGAAGTTTGGAGAGCTACTTACAAGACACACTTGCAGTACGGTTTTAGAAAATGACTACTGTATTATGAAACAAAGCATTTTGTGAGGCAACACATCAGTAATCTGGTGGCAATGGTCATTAAACCATGGCTACATGCCACACTATGGCATAAAATCAATTCATTTGGCAGAAAAGATATGTGAGCAAAGTCTTCAAAAGTGTGTCAAACGTCACTGTTAGATAAGAATACATGAACTTTACAAATAAATTAACACGAGGAGCGATTCCAAAGGTTTAGGGAAGCAAAGGTTTTGTTTTCCTAAGTATATCAGAATAAAACAAACAAAAACAACAAATGAACAAAAATGAAATCAATAAAAATAGATTATAGACAGTAAAATTCCTCCTTCCAGTTTATCTCTTCTTGTACTGTTCATGGATTAAAGTGAAAGTTCACAGCTGGGAATCAAAAGCAAAACCGTCAACAATTCTTTTGTTACACAACGTAGTGATTTGCTTTTCTTGCTATATTCCTCACAACTCGAAAGTACTCCTACTTTTTGAACTTTGTCACTCCATAAGCATAAATCTTCATATATTTTGTTTGCTTAATATAAATGTGTAAAAAAAAAAAGAAGAATATACACCATAACTGTTTAAAAAATATATTTACAATCTAAAAAGTATGGCATGTATGTATTTCAGGCTACATCCAAGTCAGTGCCTTGTTCCCCATCTTATGTTGAAATAGCAGATGCAAACGTTTTGTTTTGTGCCTTCTGCAGCTTTGTACATTATTGAGAACGTTTGCTCATTTACCAATCACGAAAGCTCACTGTCGGTCTGGTGTGAAACATTTGTGATATCAACGTTTCTGACATCTGTTTTGATGTCTTGCTGTGGATTTTCAATTGGATTAAGATCCAGACTTTGACTAGGTAATTTCAACATGTGAATACCTAAATACAAGCCATTCCAGTCTTGTTGGAAGGTGAATTTTGGCAGAGTTTCAAGTCGTTTGCAGCTCCTGATGCATTTCCTTTCAGGATTGCACACACAGACTGACAGGATTGTAGACTGTTGTGTGTCATCAGCTCCATCCATCCATCTTCCCATCAACTCTAGCATGCGTGTCGACGCTAAAACTGCACAGTGATGGCTTTTACACGACTGTATTCAGACGTAACAATTTAAAGCGGTTGAATACAAATGTACACCATACTTTTCTGGATTCTACAAAAACGGATAATTTATCACATTTTTTAAAAATCATTTTGTGTTTTGTGATAAACATTCAAATTTGAGTCAAAATATGAATAAATCTCAAAGCGTGTGAATATTTTAAAAAGTCCTGTGGATGGTAATGCAAGTTGAAAGCTGTTTCTCAGTTGAGCTTGAAGATATTCTTCATGCTGACGTACCTGAAACCGGGAATCATCTTGGCAAACCCAATCACTTTCTGTATACTGTAAGAGACCAGGTCAGCCAGGTGGGGAAGCATTGAGAAGCTGGAGCCTTCCTCGTCACTGGAGTCCAGGCTGTTGCTGTGTTCATGATACATCATCAGCAGGTTGTTGAAGCTCATTTTAGTGTCAACAGACTCTGCAGCGACAAATGAGTTCATGTTTAACACCTTATTAAAATAATGAGACACACAATGACACATAGATGATTAGGAAATAAATAAGCAGAGATTTGATGAGTTGCAGAGAGCAGCTTGGAAAACATATGGAGCATTTGCAGCTAGCGACGGTTGTTTTCCATAATGTGTCCCTGCCTGCTGTGTGTTTGTGCAAACTCAGACCATGTCTTGTGTTTCATTAGTGATGCATGCATTAATGAATGGCTGTTTACCAGTGGGAGTCAGGTGTCTGCATGCTACTTATTATTCGAAGGGGTTTGTCTGGAATCTCAACACTGTAGGCTAATTTAACGCCATAATCCACCATGTAGTTAAAAAAAAAAGCAAACATTAAAATGAAAATATGTTTCTCAAACTTTCCTGAGATATCATGACATAACTTTTTAGAATATTCAAAAATGAGGATAAACCAGTGTTTTTATTTTGTGAAGCTTTTTACCTGGAGAGTGACTGAAGGAGTCAGAGGAGGCATCAGAGAAGGAGTGGAGGGAGGCAGCTCTGCTCGAGCTTCGCGTCACTGGGCCCTCACGCACAGGAGGCTGCACAGGAGAGGGAGGCCTTTATGAAAGCTCAACCACAAAAACGGCCTTCCCTTGCCATTTTGCCTAAGATTAATTTATAGATGTGTGTCTCAAAAAAGTAGAATATCATCAAGAAAACATTTATTTCAGTAATTTGTTTTTAAAAGTGAAACAAGTGAAACTAATGATGTTCTTCAAGAGTGTATTTCCATAAACTTAATTATTACAGTTTGAGACAAATAAAAGTTTGACATTTTTCACAGAAAACTACAATGTCACATTGGGATTACTATGTAGCACGTCATGGAGGTGATCAACCTGTGGGTCTGATTACCCAGAGGCTGCTTTGACATAAGTCTTCAGATCATTTGCCTACTTTTGGACTTCTCTCATTTTGTTTTGTCAACATCCATAGATTCTGTGTCCACCGCTGATCCTCGAGACCTGGAGCCCAGCATATTTCAGAAGTGTTCCTGCTCTAACGTGTCTTAATTGGTAGGATTACCTTCTCAGTTGTGTTAATGACCGACTCATAAGTCAGATGGGATGAACCAAAGAACAGTTTCAAACATGAAGGACAGAAGCCCTTAAGGACTGAATTTTGACACTAATACTCTATTGGATTTATGTCTGGCAAATCTGCAGTCCGATCAAACACAGTACTGCAACAGTCAATAAAGCAGGTATTGCCAAGTCCTGACAGAAAATGAAAACAGAATCTCTATAAAGTTTTCCAGCAGAGGACATAGGACCCTTGAGAAACTGTGCAGCCATATTCTGATTAGACCAAGTAGGACACTTCTGACAAGTTTCAGGTTCAAGAATCTCTTAGCATAGAAAATATGAACATGTCCTGTTTACATGTGTGTATGGTAACTTATCAAACCCAACATAATAACATTATAGTGCTGGACTAAAAATGCAATCATTAATCCCCTACTGGGATCCCTTTATTTTTTTACATCATGAAAGTTGATTGTGGGATATGTGCACTTTCAGATTATCCAACTGAGATTGTGGAACCAACTCGGAGCTTTCTATTGATTATTATTTCTATACTTTCATTGCAGCAATATGCTTGCATATAGCTCTCTGAATTGATGCTGATGAAGTACAGAAATAATTATCTTCTCAGTGACATTCTAATTTAATCAGATGCACTTGTTTTAACACAGAAAAAAGTCACAAGAATGAATATGAGAGGAAGTTTAGTGGATGAGAAAATGGGATAAAATGAAAGGCCTGTTTCTGGTTTATGTGTACAGTATTTAAGAAGAGAAATCATTCAAGTGATTGTTCACAGGACTACTTTAGTGCAAAGTCAAAATGTTATGACTATAAGATAAAAGAAAGCCAAGATGGCAAATCACTAAAGTCAGTCTTTGTCATTTTAGCCCTGCATTGTGCTGATTTGATGTCGAGCAAATTAACTGAGACACCAACCCTAAAGCGGCAGAACTCAGCGTAGGATTCGTCGTATGTTTTGTGGTGTGCCTCCAGCAGTGCGGCAATGACGTGACTCTGTTCATCTGTGAGTCTCGGTCTCCGTGCTTCCTTTTCTGCTTCACGTTGTGCCTCCTCCTTCTTCCTCCGCTGAATCAGGTCCTTCTTTCTCTGCACTTCCTCGTCTGTCAGAATGACTGCAGGGCCAAGACGAAGAGAACGTTTGAAATCTACACCCAGAGTAAACTCAACTTCCAGATGAAAAAAAAAAGAAAAGAAAGAAAGAAATGCTTTCTTTGGGTAAAAATAGCACAAATAAAACAGGAGAAAAACCAAACAGGTCAGGTAAACCGATGGATGATAAATTATAAATAACCACACAAACAGAATCCATCCAAATATCAAAAACTGTTCAAAGGTACATTACTTGGGCTCAACACTGTGATGACAGGCATGTTTATGTTGCTTTGGGTGAAAGGAGGTTGTTATTCTCTGGAGGAAGAGAATGGGAGGGGATGGGTCTATATGGAGACCCCTGCTGCACTGAACAACCGAACACATTGTCTTTGTTCCGTTTGCTCCTTGTTGTTCTAGCCGCTGAATTAGCTCACAGAAACAGAGAGACGGCTCTTGACAACATGCTGCTGTTTTTGCAACAGTAACAGCCACATCACTGGCTCCTGTTCACATAAAGCTTACTGTAAGGTCCGTTGCCAACAAAATAAAATGAAAAAAAAGGTGAAGGGTGAAAAAACAAAACAAAACAAAACAAGAACATTCACCTGGCAGGCTGAGACCATTTGCATAAAAGAGAACTTTGGACAATATCCGGATATTAGCAGAAAACAAGACGAGATGTGCCTGCCATATGCAGACTATAAAAACAAATATAAAACTGTAGCGAGAAGAGGCCAGGATAGATCGCACATAAGGTGTTTAAACTTCAGATGTGGTATACTTTACACAATGCCGAGAGGCTCCACTTGTTTACACAAGGCATGTAAACACTCTAAAAAGGGGCAAAGACCCAGAGATACTTAACCTGAGTCGAAAGATTACATAACAGACAAAAGTCCCCCCACCCACCAGTCCTGATGAATGCATATACCAGTTGTACAACAAAAAGGGTGTTTGTTTTCTTTGCCATTTTCCCCTCCTCTGGAGAAATCAGATCTGATGTAATGGAAGTACAGTAAGGAAACATATTTCTTTATATTCTTTTGGTTGGAAGCTGCTTTTGTATCAAACCCTGGTATTAACTTTATTTATACACAGCATGTTGGGTAAATTTTAACACAGAAGCTCAGGTTTCCAACCAGATAATCTATTAACAAAGCCACACAATGAGCAAAAGAGCAAATTATAACGTAGCAACTAAATTTTAAAGTCCCCTACTTTAAGAGTTATAGTGTTTTTACGGCTGTTTGAAACTATTGAGGATTAAACTGAAAAATACTTGAAAACTTCTTGTAGGCGAATATCAGCTTAAACAAATTCCAGCTGCAAGGGTTAGAATCATGCACTGAAAATATGGGTCACCGGGTTTTTTTCCCCACTTACACTCTTTCATCATGCCAATGTCCACACAGCGTTTGAGGCGGCATGACTGGCAGTGACGCCTGTTGTCCTTGGTGATGGTGCAACTGCTGTTAAAGGGACATGTGAAGGAGGCCTTGCGTTTCATGCTGCGCCTAAATAAATGACATACATTTCAAAGGTTATTAAAATATGCCTGCAGTTCCTTGCAAAAGTTTTCAGAACCTTTGAACTTTTTTCCACCTTTTGTCACGTTACAACAAAGTGCGGCGTGTGTACTAATAGGGCAACCCAAAGTAGCACATAATTGTCGAGTGGAAGAAAAACATTGCGTTTTTCAACTTGTCTCAAATAAAAATGAAACGTGAGGCTGTGGGATTTGTATTCAGATCCCACAGCTTCTTCTCCAGAGAGTAAGAAGTAGCTGTTCAAGCTTTGAAAGTCTCAAGTCAAAGTTTACTGTGACAGACGATTGTAGAAATTGTGAAGAATCGTCTAAAGCTGTTTTCTGGGTAAACGAAAAATGTACTTTATTTTACAATTTAACTTCATCTTTATTAAAAGGGACACACATTCACAGTGTTTTGCACAAATATAATCAAGGCAGAAATAGATATGTTTTCCTTCAGGTCTAGGATTAAAAAGAAAAAAAAACAAAACTATAGACGTGTCATGGAATCTGAGGGTAAGAGAGAAGTTGAGCAAAACAGCGACGCAGAGTAATGATTTAGTCACACGAATATATGAGCATCTACAAACCCATGTGAGCTGAAACACAGATGAACGTGCTTTATGAGAGTTCAAACGAAGGCCATGTGAGAGACGAGGAAGGAGATTATTAAACATCCGTTTTTTTTTTCTGTTGTCCTTTTGAATACCGACACTGCTGGCAGGAACAGACGCAAATGTACAGAACAGACGCACAAACTTCAAAACAAAACGAAGGAAAACAAATTGTTACAGTTTTGTCTTTGCTTCAAATTTTAAACTTTTCCAAGTCAGGCAGCAGACAGTGGATAGGCTGTTAGAACGGTAGCCGCACAGCAACAAGGCTTTGGGTTCGATTCCAGAGGGAGTCTGCAGGTCTTTGCTGTGCATGAGAGTTTGCTCCAGGCCTTCAGCTTTTCTTAGATTGTCCAGAAAACGCATGACAGATTAGCTGCAACTTTAAATTGCCATCAAAGTGAAAGTAACTACCCCGTGAAAGCAAAACTCTAACAAAGTGGGCTGTGCACGTTGACACTGAGGGGCCAGGCCAAGTGTGGTGAACAGGGGGGGTTGAGTGGGGCTGTGGTCAGGATGAGGGAAAACACCATTGCAAATCTATTCACTTTGACACTATATCTGGCAACTTTCAGACTCTCTAGCAACTTCTTTTTCTCCAAAAAGAAACCTTTTCTGTGTTCTTGGAGACTTTCATGGCAACAACAGTGGAGCTCTGCCCTAAGTGAGTGCTGTGGTGAGCCCCTCCGGCTGTCAGTCTCACACAGTTATTCTGCAGCATAACATAACGTCGTCAGCAGTCAGAGCAGAAAGGAGATCCATTCCCGTCCGTGTGCACATTGCAAATAAATCACGTGCAAAGCTTCGAAACGATAAAGATCAATGCTCATCGTGTCAGGATACAGAGACTTCAAGTCTTGACTCACCAACGGCAGCAGGAAAAAGCTGGTGAGGTTTTTACCAGCAGGTTAGCTTTTTCCCGGAAAAACAGAGGCTTCTTCATACGTCCACACAACAGTATGTATGTACTGACTTAATTGTATTGTGCATCTTTTAATACATTTCTTTTTCATTGTACTTTATTTCGCCTTTGAAAATGTATTTGCTTTGTGTAAGGTCACTAAAATTCCACTCTTTTTCCATAGAGCTTATATACTATTGCAAGCCAGATTTTGACTGAATATTAGCATACCTGAAAAAGCCCTTGCATCCTTCACAAGTCATGGCATTGAAGTGGAAGCCAGTGGCCTTGTCACCACACACTCCGCAGATCCGTGGTACATTCCTGTCAAACTCATCAGGGGCCACGGTGGATGTACTCACAACGGAAGCCTCCATCACTGAACAGAAAGCAGCGAAAAGCAGGAGAGTGTTAACAACAAATGTGATACGCTGTATCTTAATTGGAAATAAAGAAATCACATCCCAGTCAACACTCCAGCATTGAGATACAGAGAAAAATCTATTTCAGCTTGATCAAGGTTATCTGCAAACTCTTACATGCACAGAGAAACATTGCTTTCTCTTGCCAACCAAGCTGTGTGTGACTCAACTTCCCAATTTACCCTTTGGAAGCAAAAGCAACTTCGGTGGTTTTGTCCAAGGGTGCAGAACTGAAGCCATATGAATCAAACGGAAAAAACTCTCCTTTGCACACCCCCTAACGAAAAGAAAAACAGGATTTAGGTTCTATTTGATTACACAGTGCTCCAATTACCTTTTAAACTTGGCCACGTGATGGGAAGAAGGAAAAAAAAAAAAAAAAAAACATGTCACCACAAGGCTAACATCCTCATAAACAAACAATCACTGTCCTTCACAAAGCTTCTCTCATTTCTTTCTTTGGTGCCTTTCACTGCAGTGAAAGTCGAGCAAATGATAGAAGGAGGAGGGGGACGTGGAAGGCCATGGTAAAGCAACACTCAACAAACTTGCAAATAAATCAAAAGCCAATGCTGCAAGGAGCCAGCTGAATAATTCAAGATAATTTGACACAGCTTTTCATCACTCACGTCCAATAATAAAGCTCACAAGAAGAGTAAGTAAGGATCAAGACGAATGTTTCAGCATATTCCGTTGTCGTTTTGCAGCTTAGATTCTTATAAAACGGAGTGGGAAGCCTTTACAGCTAAATCTGAGCAAGTCTTGTAAATTCTATGAACTGGACGCACATTTTTTTTATTGAAACTTTAAAAGGGTCTAGTTACTACATTTTTAAACACAGACGTCATTATTCGTAGTGGGTCAAGCTTGTACAGTAGCTGAAATGCACACCACATGCTTCAACCAAGAATATCGGACACATGTGTGGCTGCACACTGCTACATGTCTGCAAATACGAGTCCAGGGAATTCATCTGATGGATCGAACAGAGCTTTGATAAACAACAAACCACAGAGTAAATCTCAGACTGTTTGGTTTTGCTACTGAGCCAGAAAAGTCCAAGAGATTCAAACAAATATGAAAATTTAAAGGCTACTCTGAGGGCTGAAGAAACAACATTTCAGATATCAACTAAAAGTAATTTCTGAATAAGCTAGAATGTTTTCTAAAAGCGTTCTGTTCCCATTTCTTCCTGTGGACAGCGTGTTCCCATTTCTTCCTGTGGACATTTAGTCAGACAGTGTTCTGGCTAAGTGTCTAACGTCTTTATGTCTGGGGATGAATCAGAGAGGAAACCGGGGACAGGAAATTGTCCTACCGTTTATCGTCAATGGAAAAAAAAAAAGTATAAGAAATTTGGATTTATCATGAAATTTAACATCATCCAGAAAAACTGTAGATGTTATTGAGATTTCACTATTTTTAGAGATGTCAAGATATACTTTTTTTTAGGTGTTTTCGGTCAGTTTTACTAAACCATTAAAGTTTATTTAATGGTAGTGACTAATTTCAACTTGAACTTTTTTTTAAAAATCTACTTCTCTTTCTTTTACATAGAAAATTCCTGGGTGAAAATCTTTTTGGTTTCCATGATTGGTAGTTCATATAGTTGAGAAACAGCTTCCCCCCCATACCCCAGTATGTTTTACATGTCAAAACTAAAAACTGTCATCATTTTCAGTCTATAAAACACTTGGCAGCTTTATATATAAGTTAGGGACATATGTTTGGGATTACACAAGTAATCCTGCTGCATTCAAATGCAACAAATCTGAACCCTGGTTTATCTCTTTGTGAAATACTGTAAAAGCTGGAATCAGACCTCAATGACATATGAAAGTTGGTATTGACCACATGATGTGAATCTGTGCATCGACACTGTCATCAGTGAAAAATTCCTCCAAATGTCCCTCAGGGTGACATGGAGTACGTTTCATTTCACTGTGAAAGACATTAGCTTAGACAGGAGCCAATGTTTAATATCCTGGAGCATTTGAACTGCACTATGGTTATGGATACATCAGTGTTGTTTGGTATTTTCTGATGTTAAGTGTTTGGGAGTTATTGTGGTGTCTGGAGAGGTAATAAATTGCTACTTAGTCTTACATTTCTACAACAGTGGTTGGTTTGAGTATCAAATTACCACATTTACCATAATAGTCACAAATCAATATTCACTATCATGTAATGTTGTAATACCTGACTGGTATAAATGGAATAATCCTTAATAATAAAGTATCCTGTAACAGTTCGACTGCCCTAAAGCAATCCATCCACAGCAAACATCAGTCACAGTGAACCAAAAAACCTATTTACTCTAGTCTATTATTGAATGACGACTGAAGTCAGTCCTTTCTGACTGCATTCAGCCTTGACAGGTCATTACAGTGAATGTGCAGAAGAATTGAGAGAGCTCTAAATAATGCAACAGCTTATTAGACTAAATGTATACTCATTCCGGTCTTCCAAAGGGAAAGCAGAATAAAACTTTTTTTTTTTTTCCAGCTTCGAAATAAGCGCTCACTCTTGACTGATTCACATATCATTGAAACGCTATTAAGCACAGTCAAATAACTGACTGGCAATATTTCCAAATATTCCTTCTATATTGTTGTATATGTAATATCATATTACATGACAATTTTGAACAGGAATAGAGTTGAGTTGTGAATATACTGGTAATTAGGAAACTACAGCATTTGCAGAATTGATTTTGTTTTTGTGCAAAATCTTATAAATTAATAAAAGGTTCAGTTTTTTCCACAGAAGATGGACAATTAGTACAAGGTACTTATAGTCTCCAGAGAAACATCTGAGTCTTTACTGTTCAGCCAAGAACCAGAGCAGAGATTAAGATTAACACACGTGGTTTTTGTCATGATCCTCATCACGACATCCAATCAGGTCAAACAGGATGTGACGGGTGCGTTCACATTCACAGAATGACACTCTGAAGGTAGCTTATCTCACACACCTGACTCGTATTAAAAGAAATATGTAAAAATCTTAACCAAGTGAACACTCATTTCAAAGACGGGTCTTCCATTTTAATTTCTGTCACGATGCACAAGGTTTTTGAGGAAGGTCCTCTTGTCTCTACGGTGGTTACAGTTCAGATGAGTGATTTTATATCCTGCCACTCTGTCTACTTTAAAAACATAGTTATGAACAAAGCAACTGAAGAGTTCCTGCACATTTTAAATCAAAGAAGGCAAGAAACATAACAGTACACTTGCACAATTACTGTCAAAAGTGTATGCCACTGAATCTAAGGTCAACACAATTGTCCAAATTTGACTGGTGGGCAAGTATCATCACCACACTGTTACGTTCACAGTGAATAGGATCCTCTACAGGGAAAGGATTTCCAGACCAGCATTTGGAGTTTTAGTTTAATGTTGATTCATCCTCCTGTGCACAAGCCTGCTTGTAGAGATAGAAAGTAATTTTGTTGCAAGTTGTAAAAGGTAAGGCCCAGCGCATAGCGTCCACCAAATGGATAAAATGAATCATATCTGCTTTTATGCCTGCTCTCTGTGGAAGAGTGCATGCCTGCAACACCGAAGGTGTGGCCTTGAAAAATAATTCTTCACGTAACTCCAGTGAGCATGTGCATAGAGGGCGCTTTCAAAAAAATCGTAAAAGTTAATTAACACTGACTTTTAATGCACATGTTTTTGTGGAGTAGGATGAGGGCCAAGAGGCCCGGCTTTCTAGCTTTTTGAAACTTTTCATGGGGGAACACCTGGAAAAAAAGGGGGTATGAACCATTTGCTAATTCCTGCACAAAAGTAAATGACATCTTGGTTAACAAATTCAAACTGGAATGAAAACCACTTTACTTTCTAGTCTGATTTGGGGTTTTTTATTCATCACAATTGGAGAGACTATAAATCATCAATAACAAGCCTTGAAAGGCAACACAGTTAACATTTTTAACACAGATGGAAATTAGCCCTGGGCTGCAATCTGGGGTTTTCACAAATCATCTGCTTTGGTTCAATAAAATGCAGTATCTCACTATGCCAGTTAAATTTGAAACTGAATCACAGAATAAAGAGCTAAAATACGTCCCTCCTTTACAAACGTAACTAGACCCACCACCCTGAAATACCTGGTTTAACATATTTGGAGGTTTTACTTTCTGTCTTCCATAAGATACATAGAAACAATGCATGCTGACAACATACTGGACCCTTAGAGGTCACCTACGTTTTCTTTCAAGGAGTCAGCAACAACTGGTTGTGTACAAGCTGAGGAGGGTCATGTCTCAATGGAATATTTCAACCACGGCCTTAAGAGTAGCAGGGTAAGCCTAGCCCTAGGAAATTTCCTAGTAAATGGGGTTAGGCTTTGGATACACATCGAGGTCACATCTTTGTTTTGGTCAAAGTAACAATTTATGCTACAGTACATTTTGAGAAGTGTGGTTTCAAACTCATACTTCTTCTGTAAGACATGTTTTGTTTAATCATAACATTTTCAATTGAAACTTCATTACTTTAATTAATGAACAATTAAAGTGTTTCTATGTTAGCTTCACAGACATTTATTGAAGCTAAACTATTTTGGCATACTTTCATTCACCGAGATGTCGTCCAGGACTGCAGTGATTAGTGTAGGAGCAGAGAGAGCCGCATGAGTGAAGTCATATTAATGACATAATTGCAACAGGATAAAAGCAGATGGAGGAGTTTTTGTTTATGTAGTAGAGGAGTGACCTCTGTCAGACTGACCTCCTGTGTCGCTACAACCGACTGTACCCCTTTGCTGCTTGTGGAAAATTTAACGAGGAGTCGCGATCAAAAGACGACGATCGACACAAGAGGAATGTTTCTGATCATTTCAAAAGCAGGCTAAAAATACACCATCATAATCCGCTTCAGTTACTGGCTAAATATAAATAGTCCAATCTCTGACAGCTCATCATCTCAAGAAGGATCAGGAGGGGAAAGAAAGCAATTTGATGTCCATGTGGGAATTGCATTTATAATATGATTTACCTCTGCTGGTCCTCTTCTGTCACAGTTAGGAATCAAACTGAAGATTTGGTAGTCAGATGCTGTTTATGTGGACTGATCAGTGTAACTAGCCTCATGTCCTCTGCATGTGTGAGAAAATGCATATTTTTATGTAAATGCAGCTCTTTCTGAATATTTGTGGGATCAATGTGTTAGAGGTAAATGATTATGACCTGCACACCTTTAATCATTCGGCTCACCCAGTGAGAGATAATCTACTCAGGGAGACATTGACAATGTTGCACTGATATACAGGATTACGCACATTACGCCACAAGTAGTTGTGAAATCAATGAAAAAGATAAAATGCTCCTCTCCATTCCACACATTCAAGTCGCCAAGTTGGTTTGACAGTTTGACAAAACCACAGCAAACAGTCATCACAGGCCCTCGCTACTTCACACAGACAGGTGAAGAGCCTGTCACTGTTCGAGAATCCAACAAAACATGGTGCCTACACACGTGATTATTGTAACTCCTTAAGAACAACTGCAGTGAGTACCAACAGTTTTAATAAATTTGGTTATTTTAGCATATTACACCCCGCTGTTAATCTAACTCTATCACTACATTTTTTTTAAAGTTACTTTACAAGCTGAAATCAGCACTTTACATGTAACATGTAAAAACATACATTATTTGACATTAAATGGAATTAAAGTTTCACATTTTTAAGTCAGTTGTCATTACCAGTTATTTCCATTTGATAAATGATATAATTACTTCTTTTTTTATAATGCCTTCTCCGAATTCAGAGGTTAAGATACATCCAGATGATTTGGTAGAATTGCCTTTAAGGATGCTTTCTCACTGGGACGCTCCAGGCACCCTGATTGGTTGTGGAAATGTAGAACATTTTCACTTTCACAGTGAAAATGGGCCAAATCACCTGGGTAATGTCATGCAGTTACAAAGGCTGCTCATTTGGGGCGCTAGCACAAGAGGCTGGCTTTAGAGAGCAGCAAGTAAGGGAGGCGGCTTTCACGCACGTTGCTTTATACAAATAAGGCAAAAGTAAAAGCTGGGAGTTGAAAACTCCAAAGTGCCAAAGTCCTGCTTTTCTTACAGATCCACTGAGCAAGAATTTAAAGGATTTCAGATCACATATATGTCTGTAAGTCCCAGGTATGAGCTAAGTTCCCTCCTGGTTCTGGTTGGCTCAAAGGTCCAGTTTGAAAGCAAACCACATGAGGGTTCATTTACAAGCAATAAGAGGCCCACGTTTTCCTCAGCCCAAAGTCAGGTTTATTGGTCCCCACCAGAGCCAGATATGCTTTCACACCTGCCCAAATGAAGCATACTATCCGAGGGAGGGGGTAGTTCATTTACAGCAGACCTAACAGCTTCAACAGCACGGGTCAAATGTTTTAGATATCCACCTATGAGCTTCTTTCAACAGACCTATAACAGAACTTGTGTAACTGTTTAAGAACAGTCTTGTTTGGACACACTCTTTCAGCTTTTCCTACAAGATTTCAGTAGGACTGTGATGAGGGTTTTCTGAAGCCCTTCACATGATAACAGACATTGTGTTCTTTCTTCATGATGCCATCATCTTGTGCACCAGTCAGGATATTGCAGGAAAAAACACCCTCATAAAATGAAGGAGCCAAACCCTGTACTTCATAGCTGGGATGGGTTGTCTGGCTTTTAAGCTTCCATCTTTTTCCTCCTAATATACTGACAATCACTACTGTAAGGCGACACACTTCAATTCTAGCTTCGGCAGATTACAGCACACTTCTCCAAAAATGAAGATGTCGCTGACAGAGATCTGGCTTTTGATGTCGTTTTTGACTTCATAGCTTGTTCTGATCGCCCTTTTAGCCCATTTTGGTACAAGACTCGTCTCATAATGGATAATAACAACCGTATCAGGATTTTGCAAGGTCTTTTGCTTTAGTGCTGGCACTTAAACTGATATATTTCAAAATAACATTCATCTTTGAGGTACAGAATAATGGTTGGACTTTGCCATGGTGCTTAAACTGAAACATGTTTGAACAGAAGGAAGTAACACCTTCAGGCATCTGGAAATTGTACCCAGAATATAAACCAAAACTTGTCGAGGTTCACCGTTCTTGTCCTGATACCTTGGCTGATTTCTTTTGATTTGCTCATATTCCAGACAAAGACACAATGTGTATGAGGTTTGCCTTAAAATATTTTTATATGGTTGCTTCTTTTCAACTTAAAAGTGAAATGTTGTGAACCAATCAGGAGCTAATAAAAGGCAGACCACTATATTGTGGGCTTTTCAGAAACTTAAAAGTCATAATAAATGTCTCAAGCTTAATAAGCAATAAAACAGAAAAACTTTAATTATTCTGGGATTTAGTAAAGGAATAATTTTGGTAATCAGAAAAGTTGTTTTTTTTTTTGTTTCAATGTCGGACTTGAACTCTCTACCACGCTGATATTAATTGATTCATTAGCCAGGCTGACTGCTCTGGTAGAGTCTGCAGTCAGCTGCTTATGTGACACATAACCTGCAAACTATATGTAAAAATTGAGTTAAGTAAAGAATGGAGATGGTCTTCTTTGGATTTTCTTTGAAAGGTCAAACTCATAACTGAAAACGTCAGCTATATAAAGTTATTGGGTAACTAAATTAACTTGTGATTCAAAGGTGGAGTCCATTTTACTTAAATAGCTTTTAGCCAAAAAAGCATAATCAAAAAACTGAAACATTTCTAAAAAATTGCTTGGAACTGAATGTATTTCCTGTTCTTTGAAAGATATATATCAAACATATATTTGTCGTTCACTGATATATCCCGACATAATAAATCTAATATTAAATAATAAATGTTCAAATAGAAAAATTTGCTCCATGTGAAAGTCAAGAAGTGACTTCAAAATGCATTGTGAAGAAAGAGGCTTTTGAACCAATAGCCTGGATTCAATAAATATCACCAATTTAAAAAGTTACTCAAAGAAACGATCTAGAAAGCTATAAAGCAAAAGCAAAGATGTGTTTCAAGGTCTGAGAGCATCAGCAGCAGTGGCTGTTGAGTGAGCAAAGAGACCTGCTACAAGTATGCAACGCACCACAAACTAACTGCAGCATATCATTTTAACTGGGTGTTGAAAGCTGTAAAGTAAAGACGCAACCCCAATTCTGACCAAGTCCTTGAAGGAAAGGATAGGGAGTTTCCTCTTCTGCTACCCCAACAGATTAACTCTGGAAGAACAAGTGCAGCTTTGCATGCTGACTCATCTTTTCCTCATTTTATTTCATGCTGGCACATCTGAAATTTTGCAAATGCTTATAATAAAGTATTACAAGTCTAAGCTGAGGAAATGGCACTCCAAGACAACATTCTGCTCAACACTGAAATGTATCACGTGTTGCACAACTAGAAGGCCTAATAGTAATAAATGATAGAAATCCATCGTGTTTAGGGGGGTGTCCCACCAAAATCTGCATCACACTCACAGAAAGTGACCACACTCCCATGTAACTTCATTTAGTGTGAACTTCTCACGCCGTCTGGAGTCCTGTGAGATTAGCTAATTGTGCTGCCTCTAAATTTATGGCATTTTCAGCTGTTTTGTAAAATGCTTTGTGAAAAATATTCAAACCACTTTTTGTCCACATTACAGCAATGAAATTTAATATATTGAACAGAGAACTTGGTGTTTCTCTTTTTCTTTTCGGCAACTGAAGACCTGATGTGTTTCATGAATTCTATAGAATAGAATGATTCGACTGCCACTGCTGGATTAAGCGTGATTTAGATTTGCAACTAGAAATGTTGAGCCATGGTCAGATGACACTAATATTTATGGCTGCTGTGCAAACTGTCTAAAAAGCATCATGCTGTGGATTTCTGTTTCATCGGTTAGGAAACAGAAGGAGATAAAATTTGTTAGAAAGCATCTAATGAAAAAAACATTTTACCAGGCTACAAAATACTTTAGAACCTGGTGAGAAACCTAACCTTTCAGGAGTACAATAGCCCTAGACATATAAATAAACATGGAACTTTTCAGATTTGTTTTTGTAAAAAACCTAAAAAAAACTATTAAAACCATGCATAATTTTCCTTCAGTGTCCTAGTTTTTGTCAGCCTATTATGTCAAATCCCAACTTGTTGTATACTGAGAGAAATGCGAAGAAATTTACAGGATACAAATAATTCTGCAACCACAGATGATATAAAGTCTAAGAAACCACAAGAGAGACTTATTCAAATAAAGCAAGCAGTAATCATAAAAATTACCATCTTCCCGGCTAGTAAAAAGCAAAACTGTGATCTCCTGCTGCAATACTGGCAACAACTAAGATTTTAAAGTACACGTTAGTGTCAATGCAGACCATGGCAAGAGACTGGAGCCAAAAGAATTTGGATCTTCATAAGTCAGTCAGAAGAAACATGGATATCTAAGCTGCAAAAAAGACACAGCAGCTAATAGGATAGATAGGTTTCAATCAAAATCAATACTAAAGGATTAAAAAACCCTTTGGGAATCCACACCCACCATCAAACAAACCTAATTACACCCCATGCGCTAAAATGAAACATGAACATAGAGAGAAAATGATATCAAAAAAGTGAGCAGAGGGAACAAATCAGCATAGTGTAAAAAGACACAGAAGAGCAAGGGGAAAGAGGGAAATAAAATTAAAAAAAAACTCTGGCATCACATCCTAAGAATGTCAGCAATGAGCCTACAGACTACATCCCAACATGTTAGAGTCAAATTCAGGATCCCATCAAGACCTATAGCAAAAGAGGGGAATAAATGAACAACTGAATGAAAGAAGGGGGGCAAAATGACAATCCAATAAGCATCTTTATTCTATATCATATGATGCAATACCACAAATTGTTTTGAAATTGTTGCGTGCAGTCAAACATTTTCTCATTTAAAGGGAAAATTACCACACATAGAAAAAAAACAGAGAAAAACATAAAAGTGGAAATGGAGGGAAAAAAAGAAAACAAGAGAATCAGAAGGAGAAACATAAGACGTGTTTTACTGCATACCTCAAACTGGGTCGCTACGAGTACAGCAGAGATCTGAAACACATCTGATCTGGAACGGCCCAGGTTATGGAGAGAACTGGCCAACAATGGAAATGCATGGCTTTTTGATTCACACACGGTACCTCACACAAGACCACAATAATAGAAATAAGAAAAAAAACAGAAAAGAAAAATATATATACATTTCAAAACAAGATGAAGAACAAATACAAATACATTTGATAGAATTCTGCGCTGTACAAATGTCCTTAAAAAAATGCACAAGGGACAGTTGTCTGGGGACGACAGACAAAAAGAGACTATGTGAATCGAACAACAACAACGTACACAAAACGAGTCTGTAATGCAGCTAAACAACTGGCGGAGCAGACTAGTCCAGTCCTGTCTCCTCACTTGTCTCTCATTCTCCCTCCTGCAGCCTCCACGGTTCTATCTTATGCTCTTTTCCTATGATCACAGGGAGCATGTTACAGCAGCAGTAATAGCACATGACAAGGTGACCTGTGCCCCACACAGGATGGGCTAAACTGGGGTAGAAGAGGTGCTGGGGAGGGGCCAGGGCAGGGGACGGGGGGGTTCATCATGTCCCGTGTCCAGCCCTATGGTCTCTACAGCCCCCTTCACACCCCCCACAACGTTCAAACACCCAGGCTCCGCTGCTGGCCAGCAAAGGGAGAGGGGAGGCAGTAACGGCAGGCTGCCCCCTTTGTGCTGGGCCCCTTGCTGGACTCTGGAGAGGGGAAAAAGACAAGGCAGGGAGAGGCCCGCTCAAACACACACACCAAAAAGTCCCTTTTATGTCAGTGCCGAATATGACAAAGAACGCACATTTTATAACACGCCGAGTTCAGCACACAGACCCCGACAGAGAGACGTGGTCATGTGGCAGGTGGGTGCAAAAGCACTTAGTCCAAAAGTTATGTAACCCTCCATAAAACACTGTCTCTTATTCAGAACATACTTTTCATAAAAACAAACACACATTTAGGACACAAGTTATTTACAAGAGGTAGATTTTAAATTATTTTGGTTTTGTTAGGTAATAAGAAAGGCATCTCTAAAAAGAAAAAGGAGTATTTTTTTTAATCTATTTTAATTACTTTTTATTATAATCTCCACATCTTGTCATCAGGGGAATAAAATGTTGTGGGTTTATCTATGTTTGATTACACAAAATTGAAAAGACATTAAATATTTCCATGACATAAACTGCCCTGTTTGTTCTCTGAGAATATTTTTGGCATAACTTGAACTTCTGTGAAAACATATGCCGCCAGTTTGATTTATTCTTGCCAGAAGCATTTAACCACAAAAGGTAATTGAAAACATAAAGACATTAGGAGGAACTTAACACGTCGTTAGTTTCAAAGCAACTGAACAAATGTGGAAAGCTACACACAAGCACATAAGCAGATTACACAGGGTCTTTGCAGTTACGTTAAGTAGCGTCATATACTATACTACGGTCACATGTAGAATGAAGCAACCAACTACAGTAAATTTTTTTTTTTTTAAAAAGCACACAAAAAAACAGGAGTAGGCAGTGGGAGGAGTGTTTAGGTGTTTCTATAGGCTGTACCATCTCCAGCGGCACACTGATCTGTAAACAATCTGCTACAACTTGATTGAAAAGTACAGGGTCTCCCTGTTATGACATCTGAGTAAACGTTTACCTCAGTCTGATAAAAAGAAAATGATCTGTACTCCAGCGACCGCTTGGTGATGAATTCAGTTTCAATGGTTACCCGAGTTTAAACTTTGTTTAAGTCAAGGTAAGTGTATTTGCATAGCACATTTCAGCAACAAAGCAGTTCAAGTTAACACTTAATTTATGTGACACAAAAGTCAGATTCAATTCACCTTATAACATGTTCATAACACACCAAGTAATCCAACAGTGGGTAAATAGTTTGGAGTCGAAAAACATTCCCTAAATCTTTAAATGTATCAACAAAACAAACTAACCAGCTTGAAATGAGCAAAGGAAAATCCCCCTGCTGCCACTAATTATGTTTAATCCCTTCACATTTACTTTCTAACTCTTGAGCAGCTAAGTGTGATGTTGTCTGTATCTCAAATAAAAAGAAAAGGCTTTGAGCAGATATTGATTATTCATCATAATCAACAGTGGCAGGATTCTGCAGTGGCAGGATTCTGCAAGACTGATAAAGTGATTGCAAACAGCAAAGTACATTCGGTCTGTAACTGTGGCCCAGATATCACTTTCTTCTCAATCAACCCAAGAGAGGCCAGTGAGAATTGCGAGGAAATCATTTTGTAGAACACATTGGTACAAAAAGTGGCACCAGAAAGAAAAAAAAAATCTTTACAGAATGTATAAGTAAAATCAAATCAAAAATCTTTCTTTTGATTCGAGCTACAAATAAGCTTCTTATTTAGATGGATTTGATTAGCAAATCTTTAGTTAAGCCTGGAAGTTACAAGACAATAATGCCTTTGTCCTTTATCTTCAGGGAGTGACATAACCCGTCCTTTAGGTTTTTGGAAACTTTGCAAGAAAAAAAATTTATTCCCATTTTTCCTTTTCTGAAAGTATGTTCCATCTATAGTTTCACTGCACTCTTGGTGTGTTTAATATCATTTTAAAATAGTTTATTATTTTTGATTTAAAACCTCTACTAGAACTTTTTTTTAACTATTTATGCCTTTTTCTAAAGACTTGGTGCTAAAATTGTGGTACAAATATGACTAGAATTTCAACTTCCTGTGTGGCACTTTGTAGATATAAGACATTTCAAAGTAAATATGAACAAATTAATCCTCATGCAGAGCTCAAAAATAACCAACAGACATGTTGCTCTTTCTTCTTTTCATATGCAACTTTTTAAGAGGTTTTGCTAATAATACCTACTACTCTAGTGTTTCCTTGACCTTTCAAACCAGCGTTGTCTTTTTTATAGAGTAATAGCGCGGTTTAGCTGCTTTTCATTTACTTCCTTAAATAAAAAGCCACTCAGCAATTTCCTATATAGTTAACCATTACACTTCTTACTTTTAGGGCTCAGAATTTAAGTTCTGCACCATGGGACAATCTTGCAGCAATTAACCAAATTGTACTTGCTGTACGATTTGAAAATGAAAGCAGACTTTTCCCTCGAAGCTGATTGTTAGAAAATGTGTCCATAAGACCCCAATAAATAAAAACCAACTAGTAGGAGTTATTTGGGTTTCTTCAAGCCATAATCTGTCATGAGACAACTGTCCAACACAGGGATCAGGACCAAAACAAATGAAAATAGAAGTAAGTTGACATACGGTGTAGAATTAAACTCAATAATACATTAGATTTGAACATACCACAAATCATTACCACAACATATAATAAATTAAGTACACAGGTATGAAATGGGCTCGTTTACAAATACAAAAAGATAGAAATGGCAATGTGTTGGTGAAAAAAAATCGATGTTTCAATTGAGTAAGTCTTCACCTTATTTAGCTCATTAGGGTTGTTTTTTTTTAGTGCGTCATGTTATCAAACGCTTCCGTTTTTTTTTTTCTAAATCTAATTCTAGTTAGTTTTTTGCAGTGATTAGGTCTGAAAAGTTCAGCATAACTAAGCAATAACACGTCAAATACACACATAAGAACGTTCTCGCAGCGTTGCAGCCCCGCATGTCCGATTTGTGAAGACTTGAAGAAAGCAAAAAAGGAGAAAAGAAAATGTCTCACCTGGGGTTTTAGCATGTCCTCGCGCTGTTTGTAAGACTCTCTCTTCGCCTTTCCCAGGTTGTTAATCCTGTTTGGTAAAAGGAAAAAAAAAAAGCAAAAAGCAAAATGGTATGTCGCAAGTCACTGAGTGTTGCCTTTACCCTCGGACCTGACCTGCAGTCACTCTGTTTATGTAACACTGAACTATTTTCAACAGTAACATACACACACTGAAGTGATCTTACGGCGATCAGGCAACTGCGTAGGTAAACACACTGATGAAAAAAAACAACTCTTGGACACATGTTCCTCGTAAGCTATGGGGGCGAGTGAAAAAAAAATCACAATAATTCAAACCACGACTTGAGCATTCCTTCAGTGCCTGCGAGTTTCATACCTCAGCTCAACTTTTCCCCATGAAGACCGTGCAGCTTTTTAATCCTCTTTAGTTGTGGTTCGTCGTCTTTGTGCTTTTGCAATGCCTGTCCCCCTGCATACTGTGCCGCTTACGAAAAGAAAAACAAAAAACAAAAAAACACGACCACGCTACGTACGGTACACTTCAAGAAATGTAGAAAAGACTTCCGACAGAATACGTCAAAACTAGAACGCCCTTCCAGGCGCTGGCACATATACACACGCATATACACACGGGGTGGGTTGTAGTAGCTAGCATTAGCGTGGCTAGCTGCCTGCTTTAACCCTCAAGACGGCTGAGACTTCGGCCGGATAATAAACTCCCAACCGACGAACACGGCAAACGGGTAGATACCAGGCGAAAACACAGAAAACTCGAGCGCACCTGCAGCATTCCGACAAGAAATAGACTAATCCTCCTTCCACTGGACCCAAATAGATGGCCATTACTTTTTGTTTTGCACCGCCCCTCCTCCTTTCGCTCTCTACGGGGGAAAAAGGGATTTTCCCCCTCATAGCCAATCACAGCCCGGCGTGGTGTGAGTCCTGTTTCTTGATTGGTGGAGTTTGTTGTCAAGCTCCCATCTGATTGATCGGATCAGGTGCTCGTAACACAATCGCCGCCCCGTCAAACAGGGGTGTGTCTTTACGTCAGAGGTAACGAAGAGGTAAACAACTTTGACCGCGTGAGGTTTAAAGCAACATGGGTACACCGCTGATCTCTGAATCGGTGACAGATCTAAAGCGCGGATTACCATGCTCACGCTGCCAGCTGTGCTGCTGCTTCGTGGGTCGAAATGAACAGTTTCAATCAGTCTTTGTGCGACCATACGCAGCAGAGCGGAGAGTCTTTGTTTCCATTTGCATCCGCCTTGGAAATTCAGAAAACCCCATTGCAACAGCAATTGTCATCACGCAGTTGAAACCTTAAGCCCCAGAGATGCCGAGGTCCGCGAGTTTTATTTAATGCTTCATAAATATTTTTTATGTCTCCTTTGTTTTCTCGACAGTTTTAAATGTGTGCGGCGAGGTGTGCATATTGTAGGGGTGTGTCTTCTCCGCAGTACGGTGGTAGGCTGGATCCAGGCGATTCAGTCGCATGGCGATGCTGCTATGCATTTGCTTGGCATGAGGAAGAGCTGCGGAGCTGACATTTAAAATGAGATCAAATGCGTTTTCTCGCCACCCTATGGGTTTTGGTTTCACATTGTTTTTATTCGCATCTCGGATATATGGCTATAATGAGGGTGTAAGTTTGCGGGTGTGTGTGGTGCGTGTGTGTGCGCATAAGCACTTGATCATGGTGCAAATGAAGCGATCAAGATTCAGAGGGGTGCCAGTGTTCCTCTATTAGGTCTTTGTGTGTGTCGGAAGTACAGCTAAAAACATTGGTTTGCAAATTAATTACTGACTTTCACTGTTTAAAATTCAGTGGTGTTAGAGAGAACTGACAGCCTGGACTCTTTCTTACATGTTTGAATACATTCTATAACATATCTTTGGCATATTTTTGGCAGATGGTTTACTTTAAGCAATATGAATCAAGCGATTTAAAAAGCAGAACAAAGCTAAAGAACATACATTTTCTCCAGTTTTTCAGTAATGAGATAGGAATGCTTAAAATGACCAATAGGCATATTAGAGAAAGATCAAAGGATTCTGAAAAAGGCTTGCCCTGTATGAATCTTAGACATTTAGTCTGAAGTGCTCCCTACTGCTAACAAGAGAGTTTAACTATGCCAAGATTTAAACATCTGTCTGAGGCTTTCAGGAAGAGGGTTGTAGAGCATGTATGTCTGGAAATTTATAGAGGTCTCAAAAGAAAAATCAGTCCACCTTCCCAGTATGACCTGGTCTGGCCCTCCAAGCAAGTTCACAAATCATTAGCTCTTTGGTTACAAACTGAAAAGAAATAAAGCTGAGAGTAAAACTAAAAGCAAAAAACCTGAGATGGGTTACCATTAAAGCTTTTCACAAAGATAGAAAATTAGTAGGAAAACCTAGTTTTGTTGCGAAGGACCTGTTTGACTTTCCAAATAGTGTCCTTTTCAGCTGGTTCTGCAGTCAACCGCAGCGCTATCAAAGTAGTTACAAAATCTGGGGATTTAGCCAGCTTATAAGAGAGGTTTCTACATGTTCACCACGAGTTTCAGTCTTTCTGGTGAAGAGAAAACACCACTTTCATCAATTCATCCGGCGTGTGAGGGAATAAGTTGGTTTTCTGTACAGAGAACTGCTCACCACTGAGCATTCATAATTATTTTTAACACAGTGCTATGCTCTGAGCTCATAATCTCAGTGAGTGCACCCAGAGTGAATAATGCAACAAAAATCCCAAATCTGCACTGATCACACCAAGGCTCCAAAGTCTCAAGTTGGTTTTAATGGGTCGCAATAAAACAAATACTGCGTAATTGCATCGTAAACTCTTTCAAGCACAGCTTGTGCTTTTCCTTTTCTTCCTCCTTCTTTTTGTCATCCTCTTTCCTCAACTCTGAGTACCAAGCCAGGTTTTCTCTGACAGCAAGACAAATAGACGTAGGACTTAGACACATGCTTGGAAAAACCCACACCATTGTCCAGTCCTTCAGCATTTGGCTGTAAATGTACAATTTGGAGGTGTGTGCACTATCATTTTTGAGGCAGAACTTTATTTCTCTGTGAAATCCAGAGCATACTGATATATATGCACATGATGACTGAAAATGTTGCAGGTTTTGGTCATTTAGTTTGTGTGTATTTTTCTTTTCAGCTGCTTTAGATCTTTTTTATTGCAGGCAGAAAGTGATGGCAGCAGAAGCCGAAAGCATAAAGATTAATTACCTTAAGTGCTGGCTGCTTGGCGTGGATGTAATTGGGGTGTGGTTTTTGGGCAGGCTAGGCCAAAGCTCCTTCTGACTCATGAATGACCCGTCCACAGTATGACCTGATCACTCGACATGCATAAACCATCAGTGGATCTACAGGGCTTCTACAATACATTTTGCATTCAGGGCTCTTGATAATGCTCCATCGTGATCTCATCAGGTTTGTGCATACCTAAAACAATATTGGATCTCTCACATGGGATCACGATGGAGCACTGCATTCTTGGTGCAAACCAGAAGATTTCTCCAAAACCTGGCAGGGAGCGTCTTCATTCTTTGCGATTTGGTAACTGGGCGCACAGTGCTTCCTTTGAGGTTTCTGAATTTTTGATAAGTATTAATGAGCATGAGAAAACTGATACTTGAAACATCCCTTACCTGTGTTTTTTTGGCATAAATATCAAATCCATATTGTTGTTTCATGTAAAGAAACTCTCTTCATAAGATGCTTTATGAGAACAAAGCTTCTAAGTTTACATACTAAATTAAGATGATTTTTTTTAATCAAAGAAAATATTGTCCATTTCCCTCTGTTTACCTTCAAATATACACACATTTTATAACACAGCACGCATACCTCGAATGCAGCATTTTGTTTACCTGAACTAGGAGTCGAGGTGGTGTAAAAAGCAAAGCCAGCTTCCCCAACTATGGCTCTCTGCAACATTTCCTCCCCCCCTTTTACAATAGAAGAGGGCTTCCATGTGTGTGGCAGTAAGGTCAGTGAAGGGGGCCTGAGAAGGTGAAGGTCAGATGTGCATCAAAAGTGTAAACACCATAAAGACCCCAGATAAGGAGGGAAGGGGGACATGTGAGGGAGGCCAGTCTAAACTGTGCACGCCCAAAAGAGCACAAAAACAAGAGCAGAACAGAACACGGACGCAACATTGAGGCATACTGTATGTCTTTACCGCCTTGTGTTTTGAAAGAAAAATACAATTTTATAGAAATATTTTTTTTTGCTGCTGCATACTCTTGTACAAATGACAAATTGAGGACCTGAGGGAGTTTAGTTGCATTAAAACACAAGTTGCAGTCAATTAATTGGCAATAAACTGAATTAAAATTCACAGACAAGCTACCTTAACTCATAAAATCTATTTGTTTTTGCACTGAAAGCTTCAAGAGCCGCAGAGCAATCAGCTCTTCTGTTTTGCTCTCCAAATCTCTCTCGAGCAGAGCTTTTCCTCCAAAATGGCAAGAATTTTTACAACGAACATTCCCTCACTATTCTAGTCTATTCCACATTAGACAGTTATGCGTTTTGTACTTGCCGGTTTGGACAAAGAGTACAGACTACTCAACAATTAGCCTCACACCATAAACCCCAAGGACACATGTGCAAAGTTCACTGTCAGCTACAGACTTGTTTACGCCAGCTTTACATTCTATCTGCACCTGAGACGTAGCATGTTCGGAGTCTGCCAGCACCTTCAACATGTCTCAAAATGCATTTATTTAACTGTTCATTCATGTGCAAAAAGCTTGTGGCGAACTGTGTGAGTGTAAAGCTCATGTTTGTGGGGAGTCGATTCTTGTCCTGTGGCTTGGCCTTTGTCCAAGTCTGGCACCAACTCTGGATCAAGCCGTTCTCCTAAAAGGGGGAGTGGAGGGGAAGCGGGGGAATTATTTTGGCTCCACAGCACGCATGTCAGACATGCATCCCGGCCCAGCCATTTTGTGTCCTCAGATGCTCCAGGCTTTCACAGTGTGCTGGCCTGCTCTTTGGAAACCAAGAGAGTGGAAATCATAAATCAGAAACGACTGACCCACTAAAAGTATGGGAGTCAGTATTTGTGGCAATGGCGCAAAGACATAAATAACTGACACAGTAACGAAGCTCCCAGTGAAAATACAATCTACTGACAGGCGGATTTAACTACATGTTTTTACTGTGGTGTAAAACAACAGTACAGGATGCACAGAAACATCAGCTAAGATATGTTGGTTTTCATGTTACAACCACCCATCAGAAGATTTGTATTTAAAGTATCATACCATACAAACTAAAGAATTTCAGATATAAACAAACAAACAAAATAAAAATAAGATGTTACTGTAGGGAAAAAAATCACTTTGCTAAAATATTCACTCCTCTCCACATTTTCTCATATTGCAACCACAAACTCCAGTGGTTGTAATAGTGATGCATAACTTTAAAATGAGCAGGATGCAAACTAGATTTCTTAGAGAAAATTAGAGAACAAATAGCATCAAGAAGACCAACAGAGAAAACTAAACAAAAGCTACAAGTCATGTAAGATCACAAAAACTATATATTGCAACAATACATATTACTAAACAAGGAATCCAGACCGAGTTGATGGGAATACAAAGCGAAACGCAGAGTAAACCAGGAATAAAATATTTTAGACAACGACTAGGCATTATCAAGACTATGCAGAGGTTCAATTTCCAGTAGGAGGTTGATCACAAAGAAGAAAGCCAGATGTATAATGGAATGTTTTTAATCAAACTATATTCATATATTAAAATGGTCAAGTTAAAGGCCAGCTCTGAATCCAACTAGAATTTACAGCAAAATTTCTCCATCCAACCTGACTGAGGGTGAGAAAGCTCAAGATGTGAAAAGCTGACAGACGTACTCTAACACTTGCATTTTCATTCCACTTTCTAGCTATGCTCTCCTTCGTGTTGGTCTGCAACATGAAACTCTAATGTTTCAATTATTGTTTGTGATTTGTAATGTTTTCAAAATGTGGACAAGTACAGGGCTCTTTTGTTTGGTATATAACAAAAGATATGATATGGTATATATTTGTGAAAAAAGTGTTGCTCCAGCTGAACAGGAAGGTAATAAAACCTGAGATGGACAGTCCTGTGGTGGTCTGAAGACAATTAGCCACCTCAGTTAGTACAGCTGCATGTCACATGTATCTGCTTAAAAAAAAAAAAAAAAGATTTCAACTCTATCTTCAGGATCCAGTGCTTCAAAGAGCATCCGATTCTGAACGGACCCAAAGGCATCTTTGTTAAGACTTGATATGATTGGCTGGGAAACCTCTTAAAGGACTTTTACCTTTTCTGTTTGGTGACGTCACATGAATGTATGGTATGCCTGTGAAACTCGGGATATCCTGCTTGAGGGACAGCCACCCGGTTCTACTTATATCTGTCATCATGAGATGCCTCAGGCCACTGGCCAAGACCCACACAGACTCACTTCCCTGGGCAATCTGCACTTTGTATTGAGTGTTAAATCGCTATCATCTTAGCTCAGTGAGGGCATCTCTCTCTCTCTCTCTTTCTGTATGTCTCTTTCTATATGTCTTTGGCAAAAGAAGCAACTGCTATTCAGCTGAGAATGTTGTTGGCCAACAACAAACCATTGACAAATCCCCTTCACCATTAGGGACCGTCTGAGCACCACTATCTCTAGCGCAACGCTGGACTTGTCGACAAGCAGGTCACTGCTGGTGAAGATGAGCACTTTCTGCTCTCTCGGTATCAACATTTCACTTCAAACTAAAGCGTGTGTCAGTTCTTACTGAGCTCGCCTCAGTCCACCGTGCAGCACAAAGCCAGTTTGATTAGTCTGAAAATGCCGCTGCAGCAATCAGGATACCAGGAAGACAGGAAATCAGAGCATGCAGAGCATGGCAACAGTATCCAATAGCCCTTTAACTTGTCAAGATTTTGCCATGTTACGCCTAAACTGCCACATACGTTTGGTTCCTTTCATGTAACCCATCAATAAAAAATAGAGTGGAATTGTACAGGAGACAACGACTCATGCTTCTCAATATATCTATATACATAACATCTGAATAGTGTGCGATCCATTTGTATTGAGATGCCTTTACTTTGATGCCACGACATGAAACTCCACCAACTGTCTTCAAAAATCAGAGCCTTGTTAGAGAATGTTACCGAATGAATGGCCTCCTGGAGAGGCCTCCTGAAAAACAGTTTCAAGCCTGAGCAAAACATCTCTGATGACAGGATGAAGCCAAAGACGATGACAGTGAAATACAGGAAATAACAAGGTCGAGGAGGAAACACACTGATCGATCTGATGGAAGAGGAGAGAGTCAGCAGTTTTAAGTCCCTTCGAGTCAATATTACGCGGTGATGTAAACACGGAGGCTCACTATGGCTATAAACATGCCCACAATCCGCCACATGTGTGGAGCCTCGGGCTGTAGCAGCTGCGTTCCAATGTGTGATGCGGAAGATACAGAACCCTGCCAGGTGAATCCATACAGCAGGCGATGTAAACAGCATGGGACCACAAAGGGAGTATACAGCTAAATCATGGGGGACATTTTCCAAGAGAGACACTCATGCGGTTCTCAACACAACCCAGCCACACGCTTGGCAGTCCGTAGTGTTTGGAAAACATTATAAGTTTCAGGATGGTAGTGATGTTCTATTCCTACAATATTCCTGCTTACACAAATATTGTAGTAGTTGTTTTTTTGTGTGTCACATAGCCTAAAGCACTAGGAGGTCAGGAGGTTTGCCCCAGTGGATTTCTTTTTCTTGTCTTCAAAACCACTAAAAATCTATCCAGGCACTTTTGACAAAGGCCTTAAAGATTGTTGAAGTTCCTCTCATACTTTAGCATTAAAGGGATTTTTTTGGACTCAACATGAAAGATTAAAGGTTAGTTGCCTTAATTATCTAATAACATCACTAAAACAAATTTAGTTATCAGACTCTGGGGGGAAAAGTATATGAATATTTACCATACATAATGATCTAGCTTATTAATGTGGTGAGAAAGTCGCAGACAAAATGGAAAGCACAGCTCCCTCTAGTGGATGCATGCATGGAAGATACAATCACACAAATGCTGCTCCCTGCGAAAAAACTGCATCATAAAATTTAATGACTTTTTAAACTCATAACTACTTATCAGTAAAGAAATAAAATAACATTTCCAGCAAGTACAAATAATTCTTTTAAACTGCTGTTTCCAAGCAACTGAAGATTAAGAAGCATGACATCAATACATGTTTGGCACAAACAGAGAAGTTTGTTCTTTTACCTGTGGTGCTAAAACAAGAACAAAGTTGCTCCTGGCAAGGACGTTTTGTGCCTCACATCAGCTCGAGTGCAGAACTTTTGGAAGTCCTCATACTTTCCCTTTTCTCCGTCACTCGTGCAAAATAGTTGTCTGACACCACATAAAAAAAAGGTTCTGCCCAGACACAGTCTGAACAGCACGCTGCAAGACCAGAATGATGTCAATTTGTATTTTCCCCTGGGAGTGGGAGAATGAATGTCTCTGGTCTTGTGGAGAATGCAGAGGCCTTTGCGAAGAATCACCCAGGTTGCCACACAGTCTGGAACATTTGCAATTATTGCATTTCATATTTGTGAAAATGAGATGCGTGAAACTTGCTGGGACCAGAAACTTTGTAAAGAACTGAGAATTGTGGATAGTGTGCATTGGTCTAAAACTGTCTGGACTTTTGACAAGATGAATGTGCGGGGATTTTAAAAAGTATGATAATAAGATTCATTACCACAAAATAGAGGGATCAGACTTTCAGAAAAATCTAAAGGTTATATAATCTAAAATAGTTAATCTAAAAGTGACGCAATAAAACAATACACTTATTATCTGTCAATCTCTTTTTGACACTGTTGTTGACACACTAGCTAGCACATATCGCAGTTCAAAGACTGAACACAAGCACCACTGATACATCACATAAGGCATACTTTTATTTTGAAAGCCTCGCTTTTATTTTGGTAAACTGAACAGAAACTAGTACAGATAATGAAAATCAAAGGTAACTGAAGGACATTGTTGATAACTATTTAACGCGACTCCTTAGCATTGCACTGATTATGTCCACAGTAGTCGATAGAGACTTAAACCTCTTTTTTTATGCGTGTAGCAGGCATTTGGATGTCACACTCCCGGCGGAAGCCGTTTTCACATGATAGCAACTTTCAAGCGTGGTGCTAGCCGAGCTAGCATAAGTTAGCTAACAGAAAATAATATAAAAAAAAAAGAGTCTCCGAATCGTCGACAAATTCAATGTTTGATTACATGTGGAAAGTTATGTCAATAACAGCCCCCTTCGTCGACACTAGAGGTTCATATGATGATATGAGATGCGAGTGCACGCAGTTGGTCCCATGGTGTAATGGTTAGCACTCTGGACTTTGAATCCAGCGATCCGAGTTCAAATCTCGGTGGGACCTCGTCTTTTTATCCCCAATCGGAAAGAGAGCGTCACCATAGGTGGGTAAAACGCCCATTAAAGAGGACCACTACTTCACCCTATTTGTACTCAAGTAAAACTAAAACGCAGCCTTCTCAGCGAGCACACGAGTAAATAAGTCATGTAAAAATGCAATTCAAGTACTGAATAATTGATTTAATATTTAAAAACGATGTCATCAGACAGAAATATAAAGGTATGTAGAAATTCTGGTATTTTAAAAAGAAATCAGATTACAGCTATTCTCATTCAATGCAAATAAATAGCATTGAGGTTGAGAAAACAGTTTTCCAAAAAGGTTTATATTTCTTCAACATAAATGTATGAAATCAAATACTTACTGTATATAGTATTCCTCTGGTGAAAACAAGCATGTGAAGTAAAACGATTCCAAAGAAAATTTTCCCCCCAAAAGTTTCTCAAGTAAACGTAACGTTGCCAGCCAATCATTAATGTGAAAGGTTGGACCGTGAAAAATGTCCCATTATGGAGTATAGAAGGGGAAAAAAACATGATGGCGAATTGAGAAGTGGTAAAATTGTACACAGGAATGATGAAACACACAGCTCCACTTGTATTTAGGACTTTGGTTTAATATTCTGGGCAAATGTGACAAACATCATCCCTTCATTCTTTGTAACATGTCAAATACCTCAAATATATTACTTTTTAACATACACATCCCATATGAAAATAAGGATTATACTGTCAGTTGTATAAAAGTACCAAAGAGATACATGTAGAAAATAAGGAAAAATTATGAAAACATAACTTTGGTTTTAGGCTGCATTTCTCTCCAAAGCAAGGCATTCCCCAACATGGTTCATGAATGTATATGTCTATAAAAGATCAAAAGAGATATCGGTAAAAGTTGTCTATTTTACTGCAACTGTAGCTATTTAATCCAATTTATTTTCGTCTCACACAAATGTGTTGCCTTATTTTTCAGGGTTTTACTGAAGGCGTTTGCTGCTGATTTTCCAGAGTTAGCAAATTAAGATCTAAATGTCTTATATTTATTTCCTAAAACTAATGGTGTGTTAAAGAAGTGACTCTTTCATGAAATACATTTATAAGATAAGTTATTGTGTTTAGGTTAGAGATAAAATGCATCTTAGAACTGATCAGGGTTAAAAAGCTGTCAATGCAATTGCAATATTATATTCAATTCCATGTTTTTTTCTGTGTGATAACTGTGTTTAAAGATGAATTATTTGGATGTAGTAAAAAATATGTTTTCAGTGTGAAGGATTTTATTTTTCTGATTTTCTGGCCTTATGTTTCTACAAAGTCCTTTCTTTAAAAATAACCAGAATATTCACTTTAAATCACTTACGCTTCTCTGTCTTACATTACATTCAGAAGACATCTGCATTTCGACCACTTTGAAACTTTTCTGCCATGTTATTCACATGAATCTCTTTCTGTATAGCTTTAAAATTCTATGTCTAGATAAAGATATGTGGTAAATGGGTTGTCTTTGACGTAATTTTTGTATTCTATACCATATGTGGTGCCTGAAACACAGTGAAGATATAAAAGAAAAAAAAATCACACAAACACTCTAAAAAAACAAACAAAAAAAAAACAACTCATGTTTCAATCTCATTTGGCAATGTCAGGCCAATCTTTGGCTTTTTCAACAACTCCTATATGACTTCCTGCTCTGCAAATTTACTTCAAAACAAGACATCGTGCAATAAAAACCCATTCTATAAAATTGGATTGTGATACAAAAACAGTCACACGACATTGCACAAAAGTGCTAACTGCATAAAGGCAAAGAAAAATATAGCTTCTGAAAAAAAACACTCATTTAAAAATGTGTCAAAAGCATCTTGTGATGCTTAAATAGTGCATAATTTCCAATGACTCTGCTCCTCATCTTCGTAGCTGTGGTCCTAGCATGACTTTGTTGATGAAGTTGACGATGGCCACAGCTGGCTGCTCAGGATCCATCTCTGCAAACAGGTGACACACATTCTCTGTTGTCGTCCCGGTCCGCCTCGCCACAAAGCCGAACATCCTGCGAAAGAGACGGGTCAACAAACCACTCTGCTGTGCATCTGTATGGGCAGTTTTACCTCCACCATGAAATCACCAAAGTCGGAAATTATAGGTACGGGCTACTTTGGAAACCCGTGTTTTAGTTTTTGCCATCCTGTAAGTGTTTTCTACACATGTGGCCCAATTTTTTTCCTACAGCTCTGGAAAAAATGGGTAGCCCACTGCACTGAACCGCATTGGAAATGCCATGGTTATTCCACCAAATATTTATTTCTGAACTCTTCCTGGTTTGAAATATATGAAGTTGTTTTCTGTGCATTATGTGAAGTCTGAAAGCACTGCATCTTCTTTGTTATTTTGACCATTTCTCATCTTCTACAAATAAATGCTAAACTGTTGCCTGGAATGTCAGAGACATGTTTTCAGTAGTTCATAGAATTAAAAACCAATGTTCATTTTACTCAAATATATATCTAGAAAAAGTAAAATCAGAGAAACCGATCATTTTAAGTGGTTTAGAATAATATTTATAGACCTAAAAATATCCTGACAAAAAGGGAAATTGTTAAACAACTCATACATATTTTTCAGCTCTCTGTTTTCACACTTTAGCGGCTTCATTTTAAAGAGTGCCTTTATACATTTGACTCTCTTACTTAGCATATCAAGAGAAATGTATGTCTTCCAAGGTCCCACACACTTAAATTACCCTCAGTGCCTTTGGCGTATGCTAGTATATGATGGTTTTATAAAGCCCTGCACGCACTCTTCTTGAGCTAACCTGATGGCCATATGAAGTCTGGAGGTCTACAGCTGTTGAATTTGTAAAAAAGCTGATGACTTCTGTGCACTATGTGCCTCAGCAGCTGCTGGCCCGACTTTGTGATTTTACTTGTTATCGCCAATCTGATTCACATCCATTTCTTCACATCCTTGTGGAGAGGAGTGCAGAATACAGACTAGTAAGGAATTTAAATGACTAGATTTGTTACACAGGTGAAATTCTATGGTTGCCATGTTGGTATTCACTTTAATTATCTGAATATTCTGCATACACCATCCCCTTTGATGAGGCATTTCAAATTACTTGAAAGAAAATAACACATATTATTGTGAGTAAGTTTTGCTGTTATAAATGCAAATACGTGCTTTCACACACAGATTTAGTTTCCCTCGCCTGTCCAGCTGATAGAAAACAAAATTTATTTTCAGAATTGATTCAGGCAAAAAGACATGCAAAACTTACAAACACACACGGTGACAGCAAAAAAAACAAAACAAAAAAGAAACCCCACACAACATAACACAAGCACTTACTTGCTAGATGTGCTATCAGAATTAGTCCACCTGAAGCAAGGACACACAGGGACACAGACAAAACATCCAGGTACATGAAATACACATAAAAATAGGAGGTAGTTTCTAAATGCACTTGTTAGAAATTAGAGTTTATGTACGTATATGTCTTAGTGAAACCACAGAAAAGCTGCTCAAAAGTAGAACTTATGCTAAACATTTTTTTAGTAAAATTTTAAAGTAGGCCTATACAGAAAGCATCTTTTACATCAGCAGCATGGGCACTTTTGTCATGGCATTCCTTAAAGGCAGCGGACGTAAACAACTGCATATAGGGAAGCGGCCTGATACCGGTTTCTGTTTTCACAAAATGCAGTGTCAGTGTGTGTCTGCTTTTTCAAACCTCTGATTTTGTGGGTCCAGACTGCTGAAAGTGACACTGCTGATTGGGTAATGCCGCCTAAAGAACACTCTGCACAGACAACAAAGAAAACATGACAAGTCTCTTGATGACATTTGCACGAGGATCATGCATGTTTGCTGGGGACATCTCCATCGGAACTCAAAGAATTAGACGTTAATATTAATCTCGTTTCATCAGGACAGCTTGTCATGACGCATGTCTTATGTGTAAGCGTGCGAAAAATGTTCACTATGTAAAAAGTACCTTCTTTTACTGTCAGTCAGGGTGATCCCTTGTGAAGACACTTTGAAGTGGACCACTGTTGGTACTGGGCGTGGATTTAGAGCCTTTGTACACTTGATCGCCTTGGAAACAGCCTCTGGCCCCGTTAAAGACTCTGTTTCCACCGAATTCAGGTAGAACACGTTGCATGCTGAATCAGTGCAAAAATGCAAATGATATACGTGAGGTCAAAGATACATTTTGAGCAGTTTTAGATGTTCTGTATTGTACCTGCTCCTTGTTTAAGGAGGTCAGCAGCAGTACTAGTATTTGTTGCACTTTGCATCTCCTGAAGCTCCCCAACCAAATCTGAAATATGGTAGACTTTAGCTACTTTACCAAAAAACAAATTGTAGCATCATTCATAGCAGATTTATAAAATATACCTAGATTTGAGCTTGAAAATACTACCTTTGTCTGGGATGTGGAGGGCACACGGCAGAGAGATGGGAGTTATTGAATGTTGGTACACCAGAGCAGATAGGCTTCCTGAGACAAAGGGAGAAGAACAAAAGAAACAAATAGCTTTCACATCAGTGAGAGATTTGAAGAGATTAAAACAATGAATACAGGCAGTCCCAATTAAATAACAACACCTAAAGGCTTATACTAACTACTTTCTATAACTAATCAGCTTTATGTCCAATAAAAAAACAGAATATATTAAGCATAATGCAGTTAGATCTACAAAATAACTGACCGAAGTAGGACTCATTCTGACAGCCCTTGATCTTCACTCCCCGTGGCCCTGTCTCGATGAGGAAGTGTCTCACCAGCTGTTCCACAGGGTCCCCTGTGAAACAGGAGAAAAAGAGGAAAAAAGAAGACAGACTGTCATGCTGTCTGGAGTGTGTGTGGTATTCACCAGCTAGATCAACTTCAGAACTGTCTGATATACACTACTGCAATGGACAAGAAGAAATGGACTGACAAAAACAGGTCATGCAGCATGTTGTAATCATAAATAAATTAGATGTCAGAAAGGATGTGCAACCCTCTCTCTCACTCTCTTGTTAGTTTTAGTCTAGTCATCCATCCCTTGTCTTCTGCCTGTCTGAGTCTAGCCACCATACAAAGGCTCAAACCAGCTGCTTATAATCAGGATGTTTTTCTTTGAGTAAATGACGTTTTCAGCGTTATCTGACCAATAGACTTTATGTGTAATTATATGAAGTAAAGAAATACATAAATACTTAATATGCAAAGAAAGTGTGGAAAGAGTACCTTTGTTTCCAGTGATGTTGGCATTGGGAGGAGGAGTGGCCACCTTAAGAGCGAGGCCATAAGCCCCCTGGAATGAGTTACTGTCTCTAATGAGGAAAGCCCCGGGATCCTTGTCCTTCAACACAGCTATGGCTGTCGTAGAAAACACAAATCAGTGACCTGGTAAACTTTTTTCCTTACCAAGCCATTTACAGGTTCTTTGAAAAATAATAAATCAAAACATGGATGGTACTTTCTCTGATCTTTGCGATCCTTACCTTGGTCTCTGGAGATGCCCGGTTTGTACCAATATTTGGAGCTGTCCTGAACAAACTTAGAATTGACCCTTGTCTCTGCCTCTTCTAAGTAGCTGTGTTGTGCAGATTCCCTTCTTTGCTCTCCCACAGCAGGAGAAAAAGTAACATGGTGCACTGGTGAAGGACACGAGGAAGTGTGGAGTAAAGCAATATGTCCATTCGGGGACACTGCTGTGGGGGAAAATCGCTTTTTCTCAGGAAGTGGTGGTTGGATGGCGGGGATTGTTACGGCAGTGTATCCAGTGTATGGCACACGAGGAACATTTAGCAATGAGTAATAGTACGAGGCGAGGGGAAAGGTGGGTGTATGGTATCCATCTGGCACTGGTGAAGGGGGTTTAGTGTCTGCTGAGATGTCTTGGTCTGGGATAAGTCTATGTCCTGCTTTGTCATTTGCAGAGCTGAAGCGCTGAGGAGAAGACTGTTTATCTGGAGAGCCGATGGGAGCATAAGAGGTAGGAGAGGAAAGACTAGAACTTAGATTGTTAGAGGGATTCGTGTTTAAGCTTTTATTGCTTAAACATGAAGCTTCAGATGAAAGATTTACTGGAAGGGCAGTCCCATTGAGTTGAACTTGAACTGGAGGGAAGATGACAGTGGCATAGTTTGATTTGGTCTTTTCATCCAAACTTCCCTTAACCTCAGCAACTGCAAGCTCATTGTCACCTTTCAAAAAAGGTTCTGCTGATGTGTTTGTAGGATTTGCAGATACTGTTGAATTCTGGGTTTGTTCGTTTGATTGCGGTGTGACAGGTTTGCCTGTATTTGTGTCAGACTCCAAATGGGTTCCAGCCTCTAGGCTTTGAATGGAGCTATCAGCATTTGCACTAATAAAAAAGCAAAACATGGGACAAATTGAGCATTTATACTTATCTTAAGACATGGAACTTCATTACCAGTGTCAGGAAATATCTAAACAAAAAGATTTACCAACCTGTCTTCTGTGTGAGTTGGGCTGATGCTGTCAATAACTGTGTAGTCATGATCAGAGTCCCTTCCAGGGGTGCTTGACTGACAGCGAACATCAGATTTACTCTCTGAGTCTTGAGGTATATCGTCTTCTGCAACAGTCTTTGCTTTTTCTACTTTGACAGGAGATATTTTAAATTGTGAAACAAAGTAAATATAGAAAACACTAATAGAACCAACAATGCAGGCTAAATTCAACAGAGAAATATCAAAATCCTAACAATTAAATATTCACCTTTGTGCTGCTCAGTGTGTGACTGCTCTCTGGATCCCAATGGGATATCAGGCAGCCTTCCCCTTCCTGGAGATGGGCTACTTGCTGGCATAGGTGACACTGATCCAGAGTGATATCCTGAGGCATAACCCCGGCTTTCACGGCTTTCAGATGGAGAAGACTGGTAGGGAGCACAGGGGCATGAGTGTCGGGGCTGGAGAGGGGTGTGGTACCCACTGCTGGCTCCATCCCTTACATCCATCAAAGACTGAGGAACGGGGTAGTTTTGATCCTGTGCAATAGCAAATCTAGGCTGCTCTAGATTTGAGACCTGGTCCAAAGTAGAGTGGTAGAGATGAAATGCCGGCTGCGATGACTTGCTTTGCCAGAGCTCTGCTTCTCTTGTCAGCTCCCATGGCTTTTCTGTTCCCCAAAGTAGAGGTGCCTCTCTCGGTCGTTGTACCCCAGCTTCGTTTGGCCAGTGTGTGTTTTCAGCTTGGTCTGAGTGCAGTTGTTGAAACACGTTAACTGAGGTTGATGGATGTTCGCGCCTGCTGGAGCAGTCTTGACAGTGGCAATAGGAGGAAGATTTGGGCGAACTGACGAAAACCTCTCTGTAAGGGCTTCCAGGCTGTGGTTGGAGGGAGGGGCGAGAGCCTGATCCATGGTCGGGATAGTGTAAGAGGTGACATTCCTCTCCCGGGTAGCATCTGTTTGAAGCAGGCAAAGTGTGACTGTGAGTGAGGGCATGCTCTGGGTTTGGGTAAGGGTAGCATGGCCTGTTGAGGCAGGGCAAGGATGGAGGATGGATCGGACGGTCCCATGTTAACTCAGCTACAGGATGAGCGCTATGGCGATGGCAGAGCTCCATAATGGCTGAATGGGGAGGAGGAGACATAGATTTGGAGGGTAGGGCTGGCAGTGTTTGGCTTTTTGGATGCTTTCTAATGCTGTTACAATGTCCAACAAATCGGCCATTAGGAAGACAGAGATCTCTGTCCCTCTCCCATCCTGCATCACTACATCTTGTAGCTTCTTGACCACAGCAGGAGTGCTCTTGTCTCATAACCCCTGAACTTGAAAGGTCTCCATCATCCAAAATTGCTGTTTCTCTATCCCTCTCTCTCTGTTTCCTCTTCTCCTTTGCCTTATCTTCCACATCTTCTTTCCTCAGTGGGCAGTCAGGGTCTTCTCTCTCAGAACAGGTAATCGACAGAGATGTTTCACTCAGTTGATCAGAAGACACTGCAGAGCCTCTGGGACTACAATTGAATGTGAATGGTTGTGGTCTGGGGGCAGACTGGATCTGGGGCTTCACAGTTGGGCTGCTAGTAAGGCATCCATTTGGTGAAGTTGCACCTGGTCCACGTCGCTTCCTCACTTGTGCATACAAGCTGCCATCTAAAGGACCTCTCGTGTGAGCGATATCTGATGGAATGGTAAAGACAAGCATAGCTTATGTTACCTCTGATTTTAATATTAAGTTTTGAGACTGTTGCAGTTTGAATGTTTCTTACTTTCCATGCTGTCTTCATGGTGAAGATTTAAGTTTTCATAGGAATCCCATTTGACCACTGGGTCTGAGGTTTTGTAGTCTACTTTAACAGAAGAGTCGTTTTTGCGATATTCTCGACCTTTTAAAGCATATAAATTGAAACGAAGTGAAACACAAACCACAATTTAATATACAAATATGTGCAGTAACAGACAGAAAGATGAAAATACCTTTGAGTTTTTCTGGACTGTTTGCGAAGATGAACTCCACCGTAGCGTCTGGAGGGAATCTGTCATCTGCAGAAAGATGAGAACAAAGACGGAGACTAAAATATCCAGAGCATAACCGCAGAGAGTGAGAAAAATGTCAACCAGAGGGTGAGATCTATGAAGCGGAAAAAAACAAACTTAATAAATAAATAAATGCTGCTTTTACTCTTTTTAGAATAGAAACAGAAAGAGCCAGAAGAATGAGAATGGTTTTAATAAATAGAGCAGAACACATTAGAACACCTATCATCTGAAACAAGCTTTGTTTTTTAAATTGAAGTCTCACTGTGGGCAATATTATTCTACAAATCATACTATTTACATGTGTCTACATATAATACTGAGGGACTACTATGACACTGTAAATAGAGGTTCCATAGGTAAGCATTTCTGTCATCTAAGCTGAGCAGAGGAGAAAGTGGCTCTTGATTCATGTTGTCAAGCTAGCAGCACAATTGCACAACAGGACTGCCATTTGTTCATTTGTAATACTCATCAAAACATTTTAGTGTTGCAGAGATGCTGAATATTCTCAGCGTGCTCCAGGGATGCACGCCTCATACCTGTGCAGGCCAGGTCCAGTTCCGTCTTTCCAAACCACAGCTGTGCTCCGTGAACTGTGCAGGTGTGGAACTGGACTCTGAACACAACCTCCCTCTCAGCTGCTCGGCTCCGTCGGTGGTAGCACTTCACCTAAAGAGGCAGGAGAGCAGAAATTGAGGATAATTTCAGGTGAAAAAGATCTCAAATTTAAAATGTAATTTTAAATTAGGTATAATTATTGTTTTAGGTGACTAAGGGCCTGCTGCTGTATTATTTTTTTCACCCACTGCATGCTGCAGGATTCTAGATGTGTCCTGTGTACAGGTCCATCCAATGCTCAATTCTCAATGCTCAAGAAAACGTCTCACAGCAATGCGTGTCTACCACTGTGTTTCAGCATGGAGGGGGTGTTCAGAGAGATGTGCATTGTTATTTGCAATGTCACTGTTCACCACACATAGTGTTGAGAAGAAAGGCCAAAAAGTAACATCTTAGTCTCATCCAACCAGAGCGACTTCTTAGACAAACTCTCTTTAGTAATCCAGTCACATTTCTTAGATCAAACTGAATTTTATTTAGAGCTTACAGAGTAAATGGGGGTAGAATATAAATGTAATACAAAACACTTCAACGTTTTTAATTGTTGAAGCATTTGAAAACAATTTATAACTTTCTTTCCACTTCACCAACATGCGCTAATTTGTGTTATTCTGTTTCATAAAATGCCAATGGATGAACTGAAGCTTGCATCCGTAGCATTATAAAATATGGAAAAGCTCACGAGTTACTCATATCTTTTGTAAAGCATCATACCTACATGTGATTACAAATGGGATTCAAATCAAATAAAATTTTTGGGCTCAGTAAAAAATGGTTCTTAATCAGACAAAACTTACCATAATATCACCCTTTAATAGTAGAGCTGGCTCCATAGTCACACACAGTTTCCTTGCTCTAGAGCTCTGAGGATCACTGTGAGCATGTGAAAAATACCAAAAAAAGTAGATTTGATTAAAAGATACATAAACCGACATGTTCCAGAGGCATGAAACACAGGTAACCACTACTTAATTAATGTAAGAACAGACATTCACCCATAGGAGGTGAGAGGTCACTGAAATATTGCAAAATACTCACTAGACACCGGAGGTGTAAGCCAGTTGTAAGGACTGGTAAATTTTCAGAAAAGGATAAAAACCTGCAAGAAAAGTTGTGGGGAGAAAAAAATTGCTGGGGAAGGCTTCACTTTGTTTTACATTTAAAGCTTAAAACACCGTTTATTTATTGTTCCACCCTTATAATCACTACAAAACTGCTGCAGAGCAGAAGCTGACCTCCTCCTGTCTGGAAGTTCGGTAATGAGGGAACAAGGATCTGATGAAGGAACAGAGGACTGCTGTTCATTTTGATGGAGCCCGACAGCAAGCTGCTGAAATAGTAGATGTACCTGTTAAAGAGAGAAGATGATGAGCGAAAATGTGATTAGGAAGGCGAAGTGACCTGCGGCGAATTATGAATACCAGACCTGCTCTGAGAGGGCTGCAAGGAGGAAGAGACTTTGTCTTCACAGAACTTCCTCATGGCCAACGTAGTGAGAGCCTGGTCTGCTCTGAGGGCACAAGAAAAACAGCTGGTTTAAATAGAGGCAAACATGCAAAAAAAAAAAAAAACAGTGTCTGGAAGGTGTGCCGATTAAAGTTATTGAGGTTTGTATGAAGAGAACATCAAAGGAGATTGGAGATTGAAGGTGAGCATCTACATTTTGCTCACTGTCCAAATCTCAAGGCCAGTACAGATGATAAAGACAGTTTAAAAAGTAAAACTCTTTAGTTAACTTATGTTCTTCTTTTAAAATCCTGTTTCAGCGCAAACTACATCTCATATACAAAGTGTTATATCACCTCTGGTCCTAATATTAATATTTATGACCACTCATGAAAGAAATCTAGAGAAATATTTAAAATGCTGCTCTTATATCTTCTTACGGTAATGGGAAATCAGCAAGTCAAAGCTTTACAAAAACTGGAGAGCGCTTTAATTATGTGTCTCAGTAGCTTATAATATTGCACATTACCCAGCTGATATCTTGCTGTAGTGCATGTACGCTGCCACTATCACCCCTGTCTTTCCTTTGTTTCCCTGTGAGAACAAAGACAAAAGGAGAAGCGGATTAGATTATTCACTCTCTTACATCTTTCACAACATATTAGCCAAAGCGCCTTTGTGCTGCACCCACTTTGCAGTGGAGAACCACGACGTTGTGAGGGTCAGAGGTCAGCCACGTCTCCATGGCCTTACAAATGGCGCAAATCCTGTCCAGGGGAGGGGCGTGCAGATCAGGCCAAGCATAATCCTGCACCTGGGCGTCAGAGGAGGATTGATGTTTAGAATTATTATATATCTTTTCACTGATGCAAAACCAAGTATTACAGTAACATAAATAATAAAAAAAAATGTCACAAAATGTTATCCCTCAAACATTTTAATAGTTTGTTTGGTTGAAGCTAAAATCTTCAAAATTTCAGTTTTGCGTGATTTTAAATCGGACATACTGGTAATATTTTTCATGGTTTGACAGTTTCTACACAATGAATTATGAAAAGCTCAATGTACATGTTGTCTCGAGTCTTTTGATCATTCTGTTAAAGCGCTGGATGTTTGTTTAAGGGCAGTTCTTCTTCCAGGAAGAACATCTCAAGTCTTCTGTTGACTCTAAAATATTTTCCCCCAATCTTCTCGTCAGCTCTGACCGGCATCCTGTCTCAGCAGAAGCATCCCACGGTTTGATACTTCATCCTGAGAACGGTGCGTTCAGAATGTTTTGCAGTGTTAGTGTCCCGTGCATTTGCCATCGGCCTCTTTTCTACTTTTCTGATTAGTGTCCTCTGACTGGAAACTATTCATTAATTTTCCTTCCACTGCAACAAATATCCACTACTCTGTTGTCATACCAAATCCGATGTCTGGTGTCTTCACAAACCAGAATGCAATCAAGTTCAGAGGGTATTGCAAACGTCTGTGAGAACCTTTATTGCTTAAATAGCACCTACCGCCAAATTCAAGAGGAAATACTCTTACCTTGGGGTTAAGCCTGGTGATGTCATGTCTCTTTTCTGATAAATTCAGAAGCTAGATAAACCCAGAAGCATGTGCAAATATCATTAACTGGTCAGGGGTTAGCTCTTTCATTATTTATATCAGTAGATGAAACTAACCAGAAACTTGTCCTGGTGCTTAGATTTGAGCATGGATGCCACCTCCTGCAGGTTTTGCCGGTACCTGTGCTCCTCCAGGTCTGGCACGAAGAAGACAGAGATGATTCTCTCTGTGATGTAAGTGAGATCGAAGTCGTAGTGCCCCTCCATCACATGTTCCATCACCTGTTCAACGCTTTTCCTCCTAGAGTGGATAGAAAATTCCACTCTTTAAGGCATCAGAAACAGACAACAGCGCCAAATCTAATGACATTCAAGTTCTAACATTGTTAAAACTAGACATTTTTGTAAACTTGAGGAAAAGACGAGGCTGAAACTGGAAAGGGAAGATACTAAAAGGCCTGGAGCGTTGCTGAGAGAGCAGAAAGAACTTCCTCGAGCGACAAAAATCTCCTGTATTCTCTACTTGTCTGGGCTAAAGAGTCCACAAATCCAAATAAGTGGAATTGCACTGGATAAAGTCGAAGTTGAAAAAGCTGTGTGTATACTTTTGAAGGCCACTGAACATCTGCTTTCATAAATACAAAAATACCCACGCTGGTCCCTCTGCGTGTCGAGGGGTTTTGCTACCTTGGTAAGGAGCCTCTCTTCTTCTGTGATACTGACTTTGTGGAGCTGTGCTGAGAAAGAAGACAGAAATGAGCAGTACTCTGCTGCAGTGAAACACAGTGAAGCACAATTAAATATTAAAATTTGTACAAACATACCAGATCTGGCACGGGGATGCAGGCGGTGGGCACCTGAGAGGAAAGGAAGCATATGGTTAGATTCTGCAGGAGTAAACAAAGGCATCCTTTCCCGCAGACGGGGAATAAATTAGCTCATTATCTCGTCATTTGTTTGATTTAACGCGCCTGGCTCCACTCCAGCAGCGAGAAGGAATGGAGAACAACTGTGAAACGAGACGGAAGGACATGAGCTGATGAGGAGGGCAATAAAATTCATTCCTCCGCTGTCATCTCCAGCAGATGGCTGGAAGACATTTTGGCATAAATATTGAAATCGCTCATGACAAAAATAAAAAAAAAAAAACTGTCAATTAAGAAATAAACTTATCAATACATGAAGATGTTGATCCTCTCTGAGAAGCAACTGAAAATACTTTCAGAGACTTCAATTATCCTTCTCTCTTAACTTTGTATGGTTTGTCATAAAGAATGAACGGACGGAGAATGGAAAATATATATCAAGTTTAATATGAATGCTTATATCTTTTTTATTTACCTTATAAAAAGATGGTATAGGGATCTACTGCTGCGGAAAGCCTGTACATGTGTTGTGCAGTCCTTCTACGCTTCTGATGACTCAACAATAACTCGAACATAAGGCAAACACACAAGGGAGCAGAGGCCCTTTGAAAAGAGCACAAAAACAATAAAAAAACTCCACTGTGCTGCCTCTTTTGCTCTGAACTGGTCATACTGAAATCTCCGCTAACTGGACAAATGTGAAAGTATTTAAAATGTACAATTTGTTATTTCTACTCAGCTCTATACTTTGAGTCAGAAAATGTGGGGACAGATCAGCTCATAAACTTTTGACCTCTTGAACAACGCGACGAACAGCTGAGCCGCAATCAGTGGTATCTCAGGGAAGCCAAACAACGAAGGTTAAATGGTGGCAAAACACTGACAGGTGTCAACTAAAAGAGAGACAAGTCAAGTTCCTGACAACAGCAGAGATTTACAACGAAAGCAACAGGAGAAAATGTTGATAAAAAGGAGAATTCCCATTGGAGTTCCTGATTGGTTGTAATAAATTAGGGTCCAAACTCCTTTTTTTAAGGGGCGATGGGGATAAAATACTTAGCATTTTATTAGGTACACTTGTTTAATTGATTGATAGAAGAAAGAGTGAAAAAGTGCGTGGCATCAACTGAATAATTTTAATAAATCTAGACAAGGTGACGATGCTTGAGCGTTGTAATGAAAGAAAAGGGGATTCAAGCGACCTTGAAAGTGGACCATTTTTCACAGCCAGCTTGAGTATTTCAGAAGCGACAGGGTTTACAACAGGTTCAGTGCATTCGGTTTACAGAAAATGGACCAAAAACAAAAACCAGAAAATGAGCTGCAGTTGTGTGGGTAAAAATGCCTTGCCAATGTCAGAAGTCAGAGAAGTCTGGGCAGAAAAGGAGGGCAAAACACAACCAAGGCGCGTCGGATGCACAATGAGGCTACATTAAAAAAAATTAGACCAGAGTTCACAGAGGCTGAGCAAAATTAGTGGACTGGATTTTAGCCGCAATACTCAGATGGTGCGTCAGAATTTGGTGTGAACAACAATGTGAGCGCGTAGTGTGAGCAGCGTAGGAGATAAGTGTTTTGCAGCGCCCCTTAAAGTTCAAATTGTAGCAATAACAAATGCGTAAAGGCAAAGAAACTACCATCATGCATCTGTTAAAATGTGAACAAGTGGAATAAATATTGAGAACAAGGCAGAAATTTCTTCACACTGCCACCAGAAGAAGTGGTGTGAGGATGAAGGAGGAATCTGTGGTATTTCGTCCAATAGATTTAAGATATTTGTAATATTTCTCACAGTCGTGATACTTCTTTGTTTTGTTTTTTTTTATTCACTGATTGTTGTACAACGTAAACCAAAAGCCTGAACTTTTATACCTTCATGTCTCCAGGCACAGATGGGCAGATCATCCACATGAACCCAAACGAATAAACACTGTGATCAAGCCATGGGGGGTAATTAAACAGGTTTAATAATGGTAATTGACAGAATATATTGAGTCCAGGAAGGAACAGCAAGGAGACACACCAAATGTACCCATGTAAAAATCCAAACATAAACACACGGGTGCACATGTAGTGCAAAAAAAAATTATATATATATATATATATATATACAGGTGAACCTTAGAGGCAGAAGAGCAGGACACCAATGTCAACAGGAAGCAATTTGCAACAGGATGTCAGAGTTAGTCGGCAGAGGTCCACAAACACACAGAAACATGCAGGGCAATGCGTGTGTGCTCGGTCGCTCTGCCAGCCACAGGGTCTTCATTAATGCATGCTGGAGACAACGGGAGTGGGGCCATCTGGTTCAGTTTGTCTTGTTCATAAGTTAGCATTTACTGAGGTGCCAGTGACAGCGCTCCATCCCTCCCTCCGTCAGGAGCAGAATAAATGTGGTGGACTGGCTGGTGAGTCCTGTGGTTCAAGTTTACTTATTTCTCCAGAAAGAAACTTTTTTTTTTTCATTCACTGGAAACTGTATGGAGATTTCCTGTTATTCTGAACGGAGATATTTTTGTTTTTCTCCGAAGGTTTAGTCTGTTAGCCGAGTACTTAAAAGAAAACATTTCATTTATTTTAAGAAATGTTCTCCTCTCTGCATAATAAATCTGCCAAGTGATTAATTTCAGTTCCATCAGACGTCGGATCTGGACTGATGTGAGTCTGAATGAGTCTAAAAATTAAATGTGAGGCAAACTACTGACATTCATTAATCTCTAAGTTTTATAACCTTGACCTATTCATTTTTTAATCTAAATGTAAGTCTTCTTAACCCTAACCCTAACCTTTTAGCCCCTTTGCCTCACAGTGAGAAGGTTCTGTGGATTCCAGGTTCTCTTTCAGTCTTTCACTTTCCAAAAACAGGCAGAATGTTATAAGGTGTGTGTGAATGTTATTTATCTTGTAGATTATTGAACTGTCCAGGTTGTTCTCTGTTGACTGATGACGATGGACACAAAGCAACCTCACAAGAATTCATTACAAAATGAATGGTTGGAAGGAAACACATTGTTTTCTTCCAACACAATATTTGAAATGAAAAGAAGAAATCTTGCTTAGTAATGTAGGCTGTGTCCTTTTCCTTTCAGATCTGTTTTGTCAGCCTGATGTCAATAAATAAATCCATTTATTGAGGTTTCAAAAACAAACCCACGATGTTGCGTCAAACCCACAATGCATCAATTTTCTCAGGCATGGATTGGTCCATTTTCCTCACAGGTTTGATGAAGCAAAACAACCCAACATTTTGTCGTGGTCTACTTGACTCCAGTCGATTGTTAAGCACTTGCAGTATTAAGACCTTAACGACATAACGTGCGTTCGCCTGATGACTGCCATGTCTTGCTTCGTGTTTTCAGAGAAAGCGAATCCGACACGTGGCTCTGTCAGAGCAGTGGAGGTGGGATCTACATGTGAATGTTGGAGACGTAAGCGTCGGCCGTTTCTCCCTGAGCTGACATCTCTCAGGGAGGAAAGAGGGAGAAGTGAGTAAGCCGTCCTGTCGGTATGAGGGAAAATGACCACAGCTCCTTCCAGATTCCATAGACTCATGAAAAGCTAAGACAAAATCCCTTAAAAAAAAAAAGAAACACAGAAAGTTCAAGTTTAGCTCAGGGAAATTTTAGGAGTGTCTGGAATAATTTCTGGAAGGCATGTGTCATTCATCTCTGCATTTTATCTTTCTGCTTTCATCATTTATTCCCAAATTATCACTCCTCCGCTCCCTTTCAGCCCCTCTTCGTCTTTCATCCATCTATGCCGCTGTTTGCAGTGCTTCAAGCAGGTCCTCATACCCTCTCCCCCCCACCCCTCACCCATTCAGGCAATGTTAGATGACAAACACCAGCCTGATAAATATCGCCACACGGAGCCAGCGCTCGTCACAAACAAACGGCTCCAAAGCAAGTAGAAGGGAGGGAGCGGGAGCTCAAAGCAAAACCAAACTATAAAGGGGATAGAGGGAACTTATCGGGAAAGAAGATGGGAGAGGGAATGGGGGGTGGGAGGGGGGAAACAGAGAGAGAGAAAACAAGGGAGAGTACTGAGTGGGAGAAAGATGTCAACAGCTGAACATGCCTCATGAGTCTCACACAGATTTAACAGCGCTATTTTAATAAGGCTTCTTATTTTAGACCAAATAGAATCCACCTCAAAAGACTTGAAAGCTTTGTTTGACTATTTGGATGTCAGTCGTCTCACAAATCCACTCACCTTCTTTGTCGTAATTATGGCGACACTTCTAAGTGGATTTGTGCCATGCAACCAGTTTATGGCTGTGGTAAATCACTGTCTTTAGTTGGCCTCGCTGCCCCTTTTTGGTCAAGAACGTTTAGCACCTGGACAATTACAATGAGACAACTCTCACATTCATACAAAGCACACAAAATGCGTTTAAGGTGTCATTCTTAAAGACCTAGCTTTAAGAATGTTCTACATCTATGGGGAGCAGCCTAATTCCCGGAATATTAATCTGCTTATCTCAGAAAATGAAAAGCAGAGGGTCAGAGTAAACATCTGAGGGATGCAACCGCACTTGTGGCCTGTGATACTCAGCCGTTGCCAGGGTGAGGGAGAGCAGTAAAGTTAAATTAAGCGTGATAATTATCTGCATGTGGCTCGTGATGTCAGTGATTATTACAAAAGCAATAATAAAGCGACTGCGATAAGCCGCCGCTGTTATTTCACAGAGATGTTCGTCGCGCCGGATATTTTTGTTTCTTTCCGACATCCGCTTCGGCCCGTCTTTACCCGCTGTGCTTTTGGCTTTCCGCTAATGTGCAGTGACACTTTGCGCT